>NC_056586.1:22874301-23219301 GCF_018340385.1 Cyprinus carpio | reverse complement strand
CTATGAAGTGAGACGGGAAAAGGTGTGGCGGCTTCGATCAGGTGTGAGTGGGGCTTTTGTGTATGTGTTGAGGAGGGGGCGGGGCTTCAGACGGCCTATTGCATCACAGAACTGAGTGTGCGTTGCCTTATAAGGACATGAGAACATTTAGTGAAGGCACAGGAAGAGGCAGTTCAGAGTGACAATACCAGGAGACCGGTCTGACTGGACCGACCTGTCTGACTTCATTCTCTCTCTCTCTCTCTCTCTCTCTCACACACACACGCACACACACACACACACTTTCTCCCCTTGAGCTGTTCTTTGACACAACACATTAGGAGTCATGCTTAAATTAATAAGTAGCCTGATTAGTGGTTTTTGTTTAGGCAAGCGTTCACTATTAGCATATTTTCACTCCGGGTCAAAATTGCATTAAGGGAAAAAAGAAAACACAGATAAGTCACATTTGTGTATAAATTCACATTTTAATAAGTTCGTACTGAAATGACTGCATTACCATTTGACTTGCTCACAGTGCCTGCCCAGTGTTATCTTAGTTTTTTTTTGTTTTGACTTTTTGTATATCATTAAGCAAACACATAGCACTTTGGTTAACAATCACTCATAATTCAGTGACGGCACCCTAGCAACTTTAGTCAAAATCCAATCATGAATTCTTTAGAATATTTAAAACTCCATTTAAACGTGACCGGTCCAGTGAGATTAGTTGTTGTTAGATGCTGAATGCCCACTGACTCTGACCTGCAGCCGTTGACTCTGTGCTTTGACCTCCAGAACTGGTTTAGTGCATTCCACAGCAAATATTAGCCCAGAGAGGGACAGAGAGAGAGAGAGAGAGAGAGAGAGAGAGAGTGTTTATGTAAGTGCTGAAGAGACACATTCCATCCTGGTGTGGGCTGTGAGGAGCTGGACTGTCTCTCTCGCTCTCTTTCTCTCTGTAGTGGGAGTTCAGAGGGCTTCTGTCGCTCGCTCTCCGCTGGGGAATGTGAGGAATGAAGATCCACAGAGCTTCAAATGTTCCATGTTCCCCAGTGATAGGATGCTAGTATTGGGAAATCCGCATTTTAGCGAATTACTGCACTCAACGGAGGTCCCAGAGGTCCCTGCAATTTGCAAAGGCTAGGATGTAATTAAATAAACATGAGCACTCAGTGTTTCATAGTGAAGCGTGGCACTGTGTTCATTTACACGTGAGCAGCTCATGATCCGGTGTTTTCAGTGTTTTTTGTTTGAAGGTGTGTGGTTATTGATATGGTGTTTTATTTTCATCTTCTCTGAGAATAGGTCGCATATAGCATGCATTTGAAAACACAACTTGTGCCAACCATCTTCTCCAACTTAAGAAGTGCTCCCTCCCTGCGGTTTCAGCCAAAATAAGAGTTTGGTGGTTTAATGCTTACGAATCAAGAATAAATGTTACTCATGAATGTTAGTATTGTAGTTTTTACAGCTTTACTTTAAATTTACATATTTTAAAAAATTCATTAACTTGCCCAGCCCTACTTTTAATATATTTTATTTACTAATAATAGTAGTTAAAAGATAGTTTTATTATTATTATTATTATTATAATGAAAGTTAGAATTATTTTTTTAAATAATAATTTATTGGTATTTTAGTTAAATATTGCAGTTACAACTACCTGCTATAACTATATTCTAATTTATACAAATTTAACTCTATACTATACAGTGTATATATAGTTAACAATTGCCATTGAACCCAACCCCCGTATCATGCTGGACTTTTAATTACTGTAGTTTGTTACTCTGTTTTCCATTCTAAAGTAAATTATTGTGTATATCTGGTCTAGGGTGCTAAATGATTAGTACATTGTATATGTTGTGCTAAATACATATTATAACAAGCGCTAAAGTCTGTCAGACCAGAGAGACGGTCTCTGCAAGGGCAATCTGATTCCTCCTGGCAGGAACGATCTGATCTTTGGCGAGTCGCAGTATCGCACTTTCTGTGTCTCTGTATTATTCTCAGCCATGGCCTAGTGTGCTTCTGGTTTTTCTTTCTGTTTCTGATCAGCGTGTCGTAGATGAGAAACCACTTTATTTAATTTAGCCTGTTTCCGAGCACTCAGAAACCCACCAAGGTGTATTTCAAGCCTATTATAGAGGTAATGTTGGTAGAAGCAGGTGTCTACAGTACTTTGTGACAGAATTACCTGTTGCTATATTCTTTTTTTTGGCATTTTTGCCTTATTTGATAGGACAGTGTAGGTTTTAACAGGAATCAAGTGGGGGAGAGACAAAGGTTGGCAGGATTGGGGAAAGACCTCAGGAGGCCCAAAGCGCAACCGAGCCATATGTGTGCTGCCCACGAGGCTATTAGCGCCGACACTTGTTGGTATCTTAATCTGATGCACAGTCACTAGCTAGTAGCTACAGGTGTTTCTGTGTTTTTGGCTCTGCGTGTGTTGGCAGACTGGATTTCCTGTGTCCCTGTGAGGCCTCCGTTTAATCCGACCCGACTCACTTTCCTTAGTGAAAGCAGCCTTGAGAGAGAGTCCGATTCATGCATGTGAGTCAGTGCTAGTGAAGCTCTGATCCGCCACCAAAGATAAAACACGCAGAACAAGTAGTGCATCAGAAATAAGCCAAAACTGAGGGAGTCACTAGGTGAAAATGGGCAGAGATGTTGCTAGATAGTCGTGCAATCTGTGAAACAGTAAAGACGGCGCTGACGTTTTGTCAGTCTCTTATAAATTTGTCCTGACATATGGTCTGTTTAGCTGTTGTTGACTCCTGTTAGTTGGCTTATTAGTTACAGATTGACCTTTTGCCAAATTCCTGCTCGTCCGCCACTGCTTCGGGAGGATGTCGCAGGAATTTCAAGCGTGCTTGGTTTGGTGACCTTTCTTGGTAACAGTTTTCATTTTTTCCACAAACCGTTTAAGCGGTTAAAACACAAACCGTGAGCACCTCCAGAATCTCCGGAGCTGAACCATTATTTTTCAGTGAGATTCATGTATCTGTGTTATTTATGAATGTTTGTCTGAATGAGAGGTTTAAGGAATAATTCACCCAAAAAATTACAATTTGTTCTCAGAAAAAGCCATCTTTTGGCTTCTCAAGACATTAAGTGCTGGACTGGAGTGGTGTGGATTGCTTGTGGATGTTTGAGATGTTTTTATCAGCTGTTTAGACTCTCATTCTGACGGCACCCATTCACTGCAGAGCATCCATTGGTGAGCAAGTGATGCGATGCTACATTTCTCCAAATCTGATGAAGAAACAAACTCATCTTGAATGGCCTGAGGGTGCATACATTTTAAGCAAATTTAGATTTTTGGGTGAACTATTCAAGTTTAAAGTTAACAACCTCTTAAAATCTTAGTTCTACAATGCACAGCCTATTTTTTTAACTACAGTGCACAGCAGCAGTCTGTTGAGTTTAGTCGGTTGTGAGTCTGAAGAACGAGATGTTCTCAGACTTAATTTCCGAGTCCCCTACTTCCTGTCCATCTACACCCAATGACTGGTGTAGAGCTCATTTCCTTTGGGCTGTGAGATGTTCTTTCTCGTTATTTGTAAGTTAAAGGGACAGTTGACCCAAAAATAAAAAAATTCTACGATCATTTATTCCCCCTCATGTAGGATTTCTTTAAATGACAGAATGTTGATTTTTTTTTTTTTTTGGTTTTTTTTTTTTTGGATGAACTGTCCCTTTAAGACTGGAGCGATGATGTCACTCTCGGTTATTACTTTTTATTCCACCTGGAGTGCTTACCTCTCAATGACTTGCACATTAAACACTGAAACTTTTTTGGCATGATGTTTTGATCAGGTGCAATTGTTTGTCTTGTTCAGTCTCTTTGTGTTTTCTAGCTCAAAGGTTGTTCAGCTCGTTCTAATCAGATTTTAGAATCGTTTATTGTACATGTATGGGCTGAAGAAATATTTCCTGTGTCACATCCTGTAACCATAAAGCGCAGCACATCTTTGATTTGCGATGTGTGTGTATGAAGGTGTGAATTCATCTTCGACGTGTGTGTATGAAGGTGTGAATTCATCTGGAGGGGATGTTGCTACTAGTCTAGTGAATATATATATATAGTGTTGTAAATGGTCTAATTTATAATAATGTTGTAAAAGGGATGAATTTTATTATGCAGACTTGTTAGCTTGTTCTAAATTCATCCTCTCTAAAACTAATTTCAAGCCAGTATTATTTTAGGATCATTACTGTACTCTGTGAGTATTTATTGATATTTTTAATTTTAATTTGGGTATTTTCTGTTTTCATTTTAATTTTAGTTAGTTTTAATTTTTTTGTTGAATGTCGGATTAGTTTTTATTAATATTTAAATTTTAGTTTTTTAATGTTAAATAAAATATGAACACTTACTATTGTAATTTCACTGTAAAAATTTTGTAAAAAAAAATCTTGATTTAATATTTTTAATTTGTTTTAATGTTTTTTCATTTAAATTTTTAGCTATAGTAATGTTGTTGTGTTTTAGTAGTTTTTATTCCTTTTTTGTTTAATATTGTCTGTGTAGGGTTTTTTTATTTTCCTCCAGTAATTTTAACCCTCACACCTGACCCACTAAACTGGATCCTCAGCTGATGCGCTGCTCAGGTGAAGTCTTTGCATTTTCTCACGTCTGCTCACTTTCGGCTGTGTTCTCACTCTCGCCCTTCAAACACAAACACACTTCATTTGTTTGGACAGTCTCTCTCTGTGCGTGACATGCATGTCTGGCATTCCTAAAATCACTCTCGTGCTGTATTGGGATGATTTCAGTTCCTGAGCGAACTCTCCCCGAGTCAGACACTCCTTTCCAGCATTCTTCAATCAGCTTCTATTTCACAGACACAGACACTTTTCCATTAAATAATATTATTATTGTATTTTTATTATTACTACTACTACTAAAGCTTTTACCAAAATGTAAAAATTACTCTAAATATTTAAGAAAAATAATATTAATTGTGTTTGAAAATAAAAGATGGTGATTATCTTTATTATTATAATTAATAATTGTTATTGTTTCTATTATTATTGTTATTATTATTAACAATAAGAACTATTATTATTATCACTTCAACTAAATAAAATATTGAACAAAAAAGTACTATAAATATAAAAAAAATTGAAATCATTGTATTTTACAGTCTAATACTTATGGTAAAATTACAGACAGTGTGTGAGTTTAATGAGACTTTATATACTTCATAATAAAACATCTAATAAACATTATCTTTGTAGGTAAATGTGTCTCTGTTGTGGTGGCTTGGACTTCCAGAGGGAATCAGATATACACATGTTTAGACGTGGATCTGATGTCCAAATATCGGATATGTATCTGATTTAAAACCACATTTGGAAGGGCCGGAGAACAGATGTGGAAAAATGGGTTCACACGTGTGCGACGATATTTGATCTGTGTCAGATGTGAATAGAAAAATGACTCCTGCAGGTGTCTAGTGACTTTCAAGTCGTTCCAGATTTGCAGATCTGGTTGTTGGTGTTAGTGGTTTGAGATGGATCCGTCCCGGGCCGCTGCGAGGGTTAACGTTCCTGCAGTCTCACTGAGAAACCCGAGCCCTTCCGACGCTGCTCGGAGTCTCACAAAGACAGGAAGTGCTATAAATAAATCAACAAATAAACATGGCATCCACCAGGGCGACTCCTACATGGACGTCCCGCTCTGCTCCTCTCTCTTTTCCTGTCCTCCTCTGGACTTTGGGTTGCTGTTGTTGCTCCGGGTCGAGACGTTTCTTCAAGTAAATGTGAAGCTCATTGCACAGTTTTGGTTGTTGATATTCTCTCGGTTCTTGTTTAGATTGTTGTAACATTTGAGACTCACTGTGTTGTAGTTCTAGATCACAGGACGTCCCGAGGAGTGTAAAGGATCTATGTGCTTTCCCACCATTTTGACTGCATTTTGTGTCATTTAAAGGGGTCATATGATGCTTTTTTTAAAGATTGTTTTGTGTATTTGGTGTAACAGAATATGTTGACACGCTTTAATGTTCAAAAAACGCATTATTTTTCAAATACTGTACATTATTGTAGGTCCTCTATGCCCCGGCTCTCTCATACGCCTTGTTTACTACAAAGTCCCTCCTCCTGACAAGCGCTGTCTGTTCTGATTGGCCAACTGACCCAGTGCATTGTGATTGGCCGAACACCACAAGCACTCGTTGGAAATGTAACGTCCCTTTCCATAATCACGAGCTTCATCTTTTAAAATAAATATAAAGACAGTTAATAAAGTCCTTAGTTTTACAATCAGTTCAAGCCTGAAAGAGGAACAGAGTCACATGACAGAGACAGTGATGAAACTCGTATGTGTTTGCAGTACACAAGCCACAGACGGTTAAGACAGCTGACACCACTGTGTCTCTCTCTCTCTCTCTCTCTCTCTCTCTCTCTCTCTCTCTCTCTCACACACACACACACACACAACGTGCAAAACTCTGCATTTGAACAGTCAATAGCAAATACTGAAACTAATAACAAAACATACTTACAATAGTGACGTGACATTCAGCCAAGTATGGTGACCCATACTCAGAATTCGTGCTCTGCATTTAACCCATCCGAAGTGCACACACACAGAGCAGTGAACACACACACACACACTGTGAACACACACCCGGAGCAGTGGGCAGCCATTTATGCTGCGGCGCCCGGGGAGCAGTTGTGGCTTCGATGCCTTGCTCAAGGGCACCTAAGTCATGGTATTGAGGGTGGAGAGAGAACTTTACATGCACTCCCCCACCCACAAGTCCTGCCGGCCCGAGACTCAAACTCACAACCCTTCGATTGGGAGTCCGACTCTCTAACCATTAGGCCACGACTAGGCCATGATAGCTGATTCCGAAGCTGCAGATTGTCGTAGCAAAGTCAGAATTACCTTAATTTTGTATTTAGCTATCAGTAAATTTCCATCCCAGGTCTAGAAAATACACTTCGGATTCCCTCATAAATCCAGGTTTTGTTTATTAAATAAGTGACAGTTGTTAAGGGCATTATTTAAATATGAAATATTTAATATCTTGATTTTTAGTGAACTAATATTTAGTTAAAATTATTTTAAGTCATCTTGAGGCCTTCTTTGAAGTTTGCTGTTATTATAATATTCCATAGTCATTCACACTTGGTTTTATATAAGTTTTTTTTTTTTCATAGCACCACCTACTGGATGGGCCTGTTTTAGAGCTAAAAATCTCTGGAAACAATACTGGGTCTTTTTTAAAGCCGACTGTTGCCAGTTTATAAATGTCACAAATTCAGCTATGGTGCACTTCCTTTAGCGTAATGGATCTTGTGCTAAAGTTTGGTTTTGTTGAGTTTGTGTAAAGGCTCTTTGGCTCCGCAGCCGTTGAGTGGGTGATGATGCTGATCTGATGGAGATCTCGCAGACGGAAACACATTAGAGCTCGCAGAGAATGAGGAAACGGCTTATTACCATTTCAAATATTCCTGCAGAAGTTTCCTCTAGGATATGAACCCTGCTTGAGCAGTACTACTATTACAGACGTGACATTTGAGTGCAGAGAAAGTATTAATTACCAGTATATCAGCTCATCTGTACGTATAACCCTGAGTTCAACCTGAGAGCCAGAGATGCTTCAGATGAGCGTCTCATGCAAACCTTATAACAGTGACTGTATCATTCGGTACAATCATCGTCCACTAAATAGCATTGTGCACTATTTTGACTATTATAAATAAAATGCCACGGCCCCCAAAATATCATGTCAAATATGTAAAATTTTGTTATAATGCAAATACTTGGTTTCTATTACGTTATTGATTACACTTTTTTACTCACTATATTACTATATTATTAGATGTATTATTTAATTGTTTATATTTGTTTATTCTTACACTCTCAAATCCATAAGCAAGCTCCTGAAAGCAGGCCGGATGGAGAGAGTGACGGATGGTACAGTATCACTCGTGCTGATTGCGTCTCACCTGTCAGAGTTTGTGTGGGACGGCCCGGGAAGGAAACGATGTGCTTCTATGTCACATGCATTCTTGAGCAGGGAGTGGCAACCAAGAGAGTTTTGTCTCTTACATTTCCGAAACTCTGGCCAAAAGTGCCACATTAATGCATGCATGCATGTGTGGCGTAGTGGCTCTTTCTCTGTAATTCCTCTGACTTGGATGGAATGATGTCACCCACACCCAACTAATCACAGACGTCCCGCAGGGCTTTCCCTAAACACACACACACAGAGAGTGCCCCTGTGTGAGCAGAGGTATTTCAGGCCTCATCAAATAGTGTAGATGTGGCCGTCCGGCTCGGGTCCTGACTGGTTTGTGTGTATGTGTGTGAAGGCTGAATTGTTTTTGTGGCGGCCCTGTCCCGGGTAGGTGCCTGTCGTACGAGGGCAGGGGGTGCTGAAGGGGCTCATTATCCACTAAACTCAAAGGCGTCTTTGTGTTTCAGGCTGCAGGCCTAGAAACCCCTTTCCCAGTGTGATCTGATGCCTGTCTCTGTCTGTTCATGCTGCTTCATGTTGAGCTGCTGAGGATCACATAGCTATTAGACACTAGTCAGTTAGAGAAGCTAACTAATGAGTAAACCGCTTGTGTTTTTTCTTTTACTACTAATATTTTTTCGTAATATAGAGTTATAAAGGAAGTAAATGTAAAACACTTTTATTTTATTAGTATTTATATACTGTTATAGTATTTATTAATATTTTAAATTTCCTTTTATTTTTTATATTTTTCTTTTGAATATAATTTATAATTGTATGTATATTTTTAATATTTTGATTTTTTTTAATGTTTTCTTTTTTTGCTTTGTTTAATATTTGGATTTATATATTTTTTTTTTAATTTGTAATTTTATAAAGTGTGTGTATATGTGTGTCTGTGTGTGTGTGTGTGTGTGTGTGTGTGTGTGTGTGTGTGTGTGTGTGTATATATATATATATATATATATATATATATATATATGTGTATATATATATATATATGTAAAAATTTTTTTTTTTATATATGTATATATGTATATATGTATATATGTATATATATATATATATATATATATATATATATATATATATATATATATATATAGATAGTTTTTTTTTGTTTTGGAAGATTTGCCAGAATTTGTTTTCTGCTCACCTTGTCATATTGTTGTCATATTTCTTCAGCAAAGTATATAACATTTCAGTGTTTGTCAAACTGTTTCATACAAGAGTGGTCTTGCATTTGTTCTAAACACATCAGATGTTGAATTTTACGCCCTTGTGTTTCCTGAGCAAACATCTTCAGCATTCCTGCATGCCCTTTCCTGTTTCCCTGACCTTGTTTCCACTTTTTTGACATCATTTCCTGTTTGTTCTAGACTTTCACGGCCTGGTGCAACTCTCATCTGAGGAAGGCGGGAACGCAGATCGAAAACATTGAGGAGGATTTCAGAGATGGACTCAAACTCATGCTGCTCCTAGAGGTCATCTCAGGTCAGTGAGCTGCAAACTTCATTCATTCATTCATTCACCCAAGAGTCTCTAGTTCATTTGCAACTTCCCAAATCTGTGAGAAACACTGCAGAGACGCCGAGGAGAATGTAGTGGAGTTCAAGTTTGTGCTGAGACGATGGATATATTGTGGGAAAACATGTGAGAAGTCATCATATTTTTGTGCAGGGGAGAGGTTACCAAAACCTGAAAGAGGCAAGATGAGAGTTCACAAGATCAACAACGTCAACAAAGCACTGGACTTCATCGCCAGCAAAGGAGTCAAGCTGGTGTCCATCGGTGCAGAAGGTACCAACACTTTCCTGTGTTCACTCCTGATTTTATATACAGTGTGTGTATATATATATAGCCCGGATTATTATCATAACTAAAACAATAATTAATTTCCTGAAACAAAATATTAAAAATAAAACAGGCTTTGTGTTAAATTAAAATGAAAACTGAAAAAATAAAAATTGAATTCAACACATTAACAAAAACTATAGTACTATATCGGTGATACTAAAATAACACTGATGCATGCTAATAAATATTATATAGTTTATAGTTTAGTTTATATATGTAGTTATATTAATTCAAGCAAGTTTTTCCCTTTCAACATCTAACAGTGTTGTGTGCCTGTCTTTGTAGAAATCGTGGATGGAAATGCCAAGATGACTCTGGGAATGATTTGGACCATCATCCTCCGCTTCGCCATCCAGGACATCTCAGTGGAGGGTATAATTTAACCTCCATATTGTTTTAGAAATTTTAGGAACAGCTCTGCACAGCATAATCAAACATACTTTATGATGACTTAATGAATGTTTAGTGAATGTTTGTTTATGGTGTGTGTCTTTCTGTTGTGTCCTCCGCTAAAGAAGGATTGTTGCTCTGGTGTCAGAGAAAGACGGCTCCTTACAAGAACGTCAACGTTCAGAACTTCCACATCAGGTTTGAAATCTTTGACCTATGACCTTTATTTGACTGGGTGTTTTCTGTGGTTTTGATTTGTGGATTCACCTAAAGCTGGGTTTTGCATAAAGCGGTGTTATGGATGTATTTGAATAAACAAATAATAGCTAAAGATGATGGATGAAAAAATTGCTCTTAAATCGGAAATATCTCAATTACACAGTCACTTTGCAAGCAAAGTTCCTTTACTGTTAAAGTTTAACAAGTCCAACACTGACATGAATGCAGAAATAGAAGATTTATAAGCTGTGGTTTGAGTGGCGCCCTCTGCTGGTTAAAGGAGAGAAATATCATATACCTGTTTCCTCTGACCATCTCTTCTTCTTTCTCGACAGCTGGAAGGATGGTCTCGCCTTCAATGCTCTGATCCATAGACACAGGCCAGAGCTCATCGATTATGACAAGCTGAGAAAGGTTAGTATCTCATTAGAAAAAAAGACTAAGATGCAATCCGTAACTGTTAATGTATTGATTTGAGGGGTGATTTTGTGCAGTTCTTTAGATTGAAAAGATTAAAAGTGGAGCTGATACTAACTGGCAGCAAAAAGCACAGTCAAATTAGTGAATTTATTTAATAAGCATGCAAGGGTGGTGACAGATGTTGTAGAACTTGAGCGATGGATTTTTTGCTTCTTGTGGAAATTTCATATTGTGATATCAGAATTTGTGTGTCCAAAATTACAGTACATCAAAAATAGTATGCTAAAAGTGAATAACTGAATACCAATTTGCATACTATTCATCCTAAATAGTATGTGACATTACACTTAGTGTGTCCCAAATCTCAGTATACCATCCAGGCTTTTTTAGCATACTATTTTTGATGCACTATTTCTAATGAGAGGAGAGTTGAATTCCAATTCTCACTATCCGTACTAAATCGTATGTGACATGATAGTTAGTGCATCTCAAATCTTAGTACAGTTAAAAATAGAATGCAAAAAGTGCATGGATGAGAGAAGAATTTGCATACTGTCCAAAATAGCATAGTGAAACTAGCAAAACCTTTTAATAAACAAATATGTAAGGGGGTGATGGATGGTGTATATTTTGATTCTTGTGGAAATCTGTGGATGTTTCCGCTGTGTTCTGCAGGTGCTCTCAGAGGAAATGCTGAAATGACTGTTTGTTTCATTGTGTGTTAACAGGACGACCCAGTGACCAATCTGAATAATGCTTTCGAAGTGGCAGAACGATACCTTGACATCCCCAAGATGTTGGATGCAGAGGGTATGAACTCTTCTCTCGTTTTCTACATCCATCACTATCTGTGACTGCATATGTAGTTATTTGTGTGCTTTTGGCTGTGCGATGATGTGTGTGAGTGTGTGTGAGTGGGAGAGAGAGTGAATGAGTTGCTCTATTAAAGTGTGTGTGTTTTGTGCATGTCAGCACATGCCCTGTATTTCTAGGAGTTGTTCCTGCTCTCCGACACAGACAGTGCAAACACCCACACTTAATGTCTTTCACAAACATTGTGTCACCATGGTAACATCCCTGAGCATTATGTTATTTCTCCCTCAAGCATAACTTCTCCAGGATCTCTGTTCAACCTGCTGCACCGGAGTGCTGTGTGTGTACTGTTTTGTAACCCTAATTTGCATAATGGGCAGCCTCTATAGTTTGTGATATCACTGGTGGATCCCAAATCATAGTACATTAAAAATAGTATGCTAAAAGTGCCTGGATGGTATACTATTTGTGATGAGAAGAGAACCGAATCCCAAGTCACATGCCATACATCCTAAATAGTATGTGACATTACAATTAGTAATGTCCTTAATTACAATAGAATGCAAAAAGTGCCTTGATCGTTTATTATTTCTGATGAGAGGAGGAGTTGCATACTTTGTGACATCTTAATTAGTGCATCCCAAATCTTAGTAACATGCAAAGTGGATGGTATACCGTTTCTGATGACAGGAGAATTGAATCCTAGTTTGCATTCTTCCGATCCTAAATAATGTGACATTACACAATTAGTGCATTCCAAATCTTAGTATTCCATCCATGCACTTTTAGCATCTAGTTTTGATTTATTATTTTTAATAAGAGGAGTGAATCCCAATTTGCTTACTATCCATACATGGATGGTATATTGCTTCCAATGGATTTTCTAGATCTGATCTGTACTTGGTTTTGAGTACAAAATGAGTACTATTCATTTGACATGCTATATAGTAGAGAAGACCATAATCAGACATGGGGCCAGTTTTAATATTAATAATTTATGTTGATGCTAATGCTCACATACAAATTCAAACAGCATGGAGCGAATGGATCTGTGGTATCAAGATGCAAGTCAGTGACATAGTAGTATGTCCAAATACTGGCGTACCTCCTTACTGCATACTGAAAAGTATGTTCTTGGCCTTCACCAGTGAATTGAGGTTTGCCCATTCTCGTTGTGTGTATGTTAACGAGTGTGTAACTGGCACATGCCTGTTATAAGTGTGTGTTTGAGTCCCATCTGCGTCTCTGTATGTGCATGTGTGTATAACTCTTGTTTCCCTGCAGACATTGTGAACACAGCTCGTCCAGATGAGAAAGCCATAATGACCTATGTGTCCAGTTTCTACCATGCCTTTTCTGGAGCCCAGAAGGTACCCCATGACTCCTAACCCTTGACCCCTCATCATCTCCTCTTCAGCATGGCTTTTTCCACCAGTACTGGAATAACCAAAGAGGGGCGCTGGTGTCCTAACCCGTCCTCCTCTGGCCTACGACTCTTTTCTCAACAGCAGATATTTCTCTCACTTTGCGGGTTTTAACACAGGACTTCAAACCCCATTTCCCTCTGATGGGGAGCCCATAAAATGCATAACCACCCCCTCCTCTCTCGGTGGGGACACACAGGCTTTGGGTTGCTTTGCTTCACTGCTGTCTTTCTCTCTCTCTTTTTCCGCTGGGTTTGCTATAGATATCGTGGGTACTCTGCGACCGGATGAGAAGGCTATTATGACCTACGTCTCCTGTTTCTATCACGCCTTCTCAGGTGCTCAGAAGGTGAGAAACCTTTGACCCCTGACTGTTGGCCTTGAAACTCTTAAATGTGCCTTCATACCTGGTCTCTCGTCTTGGTTTCTTGTACTTTGTTCCAATCAGATGTGCTGCAAGAGTAAAGGACTAATAGTAAATGTAACTGTATAGCTTATACTCAAAATCTTTGCACATTTATGTTAATACAACAATAATAGACAACAGTTCTAGCATGGCAAATTGATATTGTCATATTGGGTTAGCTATTTCAAAATTCTTGTAGATGCTCTCCTCACAATAATGTAAACAAACATTGATGATAATTTTTATTCAGTCTGAGTTTTCCCTCGCTGTAGGCTCGCCATATGGCACTGACTTGTTCTGGATTGGGTCTTTCAGACAAACGGATGCCTTGTTTTCATAATCCATTGTTTTAATCCATTTGAGTCAAATACGAAGTCTTAAATGAGGAAAGAATCCAGTTATAATTATGGGAATGTAAAATTTTTAGACAATTGATACTTACATTGGAAATCCAATTTGTAACCTGCACCAAAAACCAATCCAACTGAACCAGGTGTGAAAGTGACTTGAAAGATAAGGCCACTGCTTCATTACACCCAAACCATTGCCCTCACCTCTTTCTATATATGCACTTATTTTCTAATGGTTCTGAAGTCATTTAATATCCTCAATGGGTGTACTGGTCTGTCACAACCTTCTTTAAATGCTGGAAAGGTGAATTTCATTGTTTGATGTTTCATATTTGCACTCACTGATTAAGTTTGTAACAGTTGAGGACAGTGTTGAGTGTAAATATGAAAATCATAATGCAATTCACAGTATAGCTCACATTTAAAACACTAGGGTTGTGGTTTTAATTCTTAGATGTTCTGTTATCTGTCTACACAAGCACATGTATTATGTTTGTTATTTATGTTAAGCCCACCTTTACACTGGACCGTTTTTTTTTCTGTGAGGTTTTGGTGCTGCATATGCTAGATATGTGTTTTGCATTTGAGGTGAAGCCACAGGCTTATAATCGTAATTGTTTAAATGTGCTTTAGCATTTTACACAAGCGTTTTGAACACTTTCTGTGTTTCAGCGTTAGTTAATGCTGTAGGGAACCCTGAAGAGATCCTCCAGTGGTGGTATAAAAATTGAGAATGCAGATTTGGTTTTACAATTGGCATGTGGATTTTTCAGCTAGACTACAAGTTTTCGAAACTAACCAATTGGTGTTTGCATGAAATGTCAATTAGTATAAAAGAGCTTAGAGGTGAAGTATGTAATGTTGATGTTAAACTTAATCTTAATTTCATTTGTTTTCACGCATGTTATTGTGTGTATAGCACTTTATTAACTTACAACACTTGGAGTTTTGTTTCACTGTGTACTCAGTACATCGTTTGCGTGTTTGTTTGTTTGTTTGTTTGTTTTTTGTTATACCCACCAAACCAAAAACCATTAAATACTGGATAGTTAAAAATTTCTTTCCTGTGTAAACTAAAGCAGCATCTTGACATTTACAGTTCTAAACACAGATGTGTCATACTTCTTAATTTAAGTGTATTGTGTATACTATATCATTGTACTTTAAATATATGGTATACCCTATATATTGGTGTAGTAAACATTGTGCTTTTCAATGTTTTTAGAATGATTTGATAAAATTTCATAATTAGAAATATGCGTGATGTAATACGATTGTAATTGTAATCTTCTGTGATAGGCTGAGACAGCAGCCAATCGTATCTGCAAGGTGTTGGCAGTTAATCAGGAGAATGAGCACCTGATGGAGGACTATGAAAAACTGGCCAGCGATGTGAGTTTGTGTCATTGTGTTTTTGCTGTTTAGGTGATATTCAAATAGACCTATTTATAGACAAACTACCCAGAGTGTTTAACTTTTAATGTCTCAGTATGTTTTCTGTTGATACTCTATTAATTTCTTTATTGCACACTTTTTTCTTATAGCTGTTGGAGTGGATTCGTAGGACAATCCCATGGTTGGAAAACCGTGCTCCAGAGAAAACCATGACAGAAATGCAGCAGAAATTGGAAGATTTCCGCGATTACCGTCGCGTTCACAAACCACCCAAAGTTCAAGAGAAGTGTCAGCTAGAGATCAACTTCAACACGCTGCAGACCAAACTCCGTCTGAGCAACCGACCAGCCTTTATGCCATCTGAGGGACGCATGGTGTCGGTAAGAAACGTGTAGTACATGTACAATTCAATTTATAAGACTTAAGTCTTTTTTGCTTTATCGCTATGATGAAACTTGTTCATTCTCAACCTGTGTTGTTGAACCACTGGCTCATTCTGAAAGATATTTGGCTTAAAAGTTTTCTTTCTTTCTTTCTTTCTTTCTAGGACATTAATGGTGCATGGCATAAACTGGAAGGGGCAGAGAAAGGCTATGAAGAGTGGCTACTGAATGAGATCCGTCGTTTAGAGAGACTTGACCATCTTGCAGAAAAGTTCCGTCAGAAAGCTGCCATCCATGAAAGCTGGACAGATGGTATGGATACAGAAACTACACCTGAACTTACTGATGCTTTTGACAGTAATTCACCAATCACTCTCAGTATACATTAACAGACTGCTTCTTTATGACTCTTCCATCAGTGTTTTGAATCTCATGAATGCAAAGCCTTGTCAGCCAGGCAGAAGTATTAAGATCTAAAATCTTTATAGATCTAAATTGATCTGTGTTTGTTTGTGTAGGCAAGGAGACAATGCTAACACAGAAGGATTATGAGACCGCAACTCTGTCTGAGATCAAAGCTCTCCTGAAGAAGCATGAGGCGTTCGAAAGTGACCTTGCTGCCCACCAGGACAGAGTGGAGCAGATTGCCGCCATTGCACAGGAGCTCAAGTGAGAAAACAACAAAAAATTAGAAGCAACAAACAACAAGAGAGAGGGCTAATTAATGAAATAAAAAATTCTGGCCGTAAGTGAAGTTGAGACAGTGTTCAAACTCTTCTGTGTGTGTATTATAGCGAGCTGGACTACTACGACTCCCCGAGCGTTAATGCACGCTGTCAGAAGATCTGTGAGCAATGGGATGCTCTGGGTTCCCTCACACAGAACCGCAGAGAGTCTCTCGAGGTACGCATGCTTTCTCAGAGAGACACTTTCTGGCATATTTCTACATTTTATCATGTTGACTGTGTGTTTTATCTGGTCTACAGAGAACAGAGAAACAGCTGGAGTCTATTGACGAGCTGTACCTGGAGTACGCCAAGAGAGCGGCACCGTTCAACAACTGGATGGAGGGAGCCATGGAGGACCTTCAGGACATGTTCATTGTACACAACATCGAGGAGATCCAGGTACTGCAAAATGTGTTGTATTCGTAATCTTTCTAAAACCTCTGAAATGGAGAACCTTGTTTTGTTGCTGAACAAAAGAAATGCTGGATGCAAGAATCCCTTCTCTGACATTTTTTCACTTCTCTCTCTTTCTGTAGGGACTGATAACGGCTCACGACCAGTTCAAATCAACTCTTCCAGAGGCAAATAAAGAGCGGGAAGCTATTCAGGCCATCCAGGCTGAAGTTCAGAAAATTGCACAGTACAATGGCATCAAACTGGCTGGAAACAATCCTTACACCACCATCACCCCTCAGAGCATTGACAAGAAGTGGGAGAAGGTAAGATCTGTTTGTGTTGTGAATGAGACATTGCTTCCTTCAGGTGTTTGGGTGTAGGTTTACAAATGAGTTGAGTTTGCAAGTATTGATGTTATCTTGCGTCCTTGTGAAGTGCAGCAACTGGTTCCACAGCGTGATCAGGCTCTTCAGGAAGAACTCGCACGTCAGCAGTCTAATGACCATCTCAGACGCCAGTTTGCCAACCAGGCCAACATGATTGGACCATGGATCCAAAATAAGATGGAGGTATAGTTGCCTCTATTTCTGTACCTTGATGATCTCATCATTTTCAAAGAAGAAAAATATTGAATAATTCATCTGTGTCTCCGTGGCATGATATTTGTAGGAGATAGGGCGGATATCAATTGAGATGAATGGAACGCTGGAAGATCAGCTGACCCACCTCCGTCAGTATGAGCAGAGCATCATTGAATACAAACCCAACATTGACCAGCTGGAGGGAGACCATCAGCTCATTCAGGAAGCACTTATATTTGACAACAAATACACTTCTTACACTATGGAGGTATGCATATGCCAATACACACATACTGAAACTATGCAGGAACCATAGATGTATTGTTTAGGTCAAGTGTTTACAATTCCTACATGCTGTTCCCCTCTAGTGTAAACTTTGTTTAGCTTTGTTGTTACTTGACAGTGTTTCCATTTGCCTTTTACTCCTCTATAGCACCTTCGTGTTGGTTGGGAGCAACTCCTTACTACAATTGCCCGCACCATTAATGAGATCGAGAACCAGATTCTGACTCGTGATGCTAAAGGCATCAGCCAGGAGCAGCTTCACGAGTACCGCACATCCTTCAATCACTTCGACAAGGTCAGGAACTCATTTGCATGTTTGACTGTGTGTGAAATGGACCACTTAATTTAGGTAAAAGAAGTATTTGTAAGACCATGAAAGTCATTCAAGGTTAGTGTTGTAGAGGAATAGATCACTCAAACATGGAAAAACTGTCATTTTTAACAAAAAAAGCATTGACATGTCAGGACTGGTTACAATATCCATAAAAACCAATGGTGCTTTGCATCACTGCTGATACATTGCTTCAAAATTGAGTATATGCAAGTATAGATGAGTATTGAGAGTTTAACATCCAATTAACAAAGAAAGTCATGCATTTTGGAATTACAAGATTGAGCTCATTTTTGAGTGAACTGTTCCTTTAAAAATCATAAGGTTTGTGTTTTTGTAACTGTGTTAGCAAAGAGATCTGAGCTGCAGGCCACTAAAAATACACAACATTGCAGAGGATTAAAGTGTCCATATAAAGAGAAATTTAGTCTGTGTTGCTTATGTGAAGGTGAATGGCTGTGTTTAATTTCAGGGTGATTGATGCATGATAAAAATGGACCTCAGTTTAAAATTTTGGTTAGACTTGTTTTAATATTTTCTCCACTTACTCTGGCACTAATGGGAGGGAAAACGTCTTAAATATACTGTGTGTCAAACACCTCTGACCTGAAATGTGCCACCTATAGCCAATATGTAAATATTGTCTAGTGGAGGTGAAGTAATGAAGGGGTTTTATGTTAAAGTGGAGAAATTTATTCACCATAAAAGAAGAAAAAACTGATATAGTGATTTCATAATGGCTCTCTAATATCATAAGCTGAACATTATGTCTGACATTCGTAAGAAATCAGGTCACTAACTGTCATAAGTATGTTTCATTATACTTGTTTAGCCATCAGCCCATGTGTCTGACATCCACAATGTTTTGTCTCCATCTTTTTTTTTTTTTTGTCATGCCACTGCCTCCATCCCACACATGCTGTTATGTCATTGTGTATTGGTATCATCAATCCTAATCTGCATGCTCTGATTGGTCCATCCACTTGCGTTATTGGGTTACCACAGGACCACAGTGGTGTCTTACAAGCTGAGGAGTTCAAGGCTTGTTTGATCAGTCTGGGTTACGACGTAGAAAACAACAAGCAGGTATGAGCACACCCAGAGAAGAAAGGGTTAAGATGGCTGTGTGTGTGTGTGTGTGCGCATGCTGCCTCACTCGTTCATTCCATCACTCACTAACTCCCTCACTCACCTGTTGTGCTGCTGCTTTAAAAGGTGCCCTCTGCAGGTCAGCTAAGGTTTTGCTTTCATGTGTTATGTTTCTCACTGCTTCCTTTTTCTTTCTTTTTTCTTTTCACTTGTCCTTGCTATAACCTCCCTCCTTCTCTTACGTCTCTTCTGTACAAACTCAATCTGATTCCTCTATCAAACTCTTCTGTTTGCATGCAACCTCTTAATCTCCCCAAATTCTCTGCTTTCCACATGCATCCTTCCTGTTTATTTTCTCATCCTTCCCTTTGCAAACTATAGAAGCGCACGGGGATAATGGACAGCGACGATTTCCGCGCACTGCTCATTTCCACTGGAACAGCTTGGTACTGCTACCTCCTTTCTCAATCTACAGCAACACAGTCTCTCCTGAACTCCTGCTTTTGCTTACTGTTAAAAAATAAGTTGTTTTGTTGGATATCATTGGTTATTTTTTCATATTTTGTATTTATATTTTAAGATCTGTAAAAAGAAAAAAAAATTACTGAATAGATTCTAATTATGCCTGTCACAATAACTTTTTGTTGTGCGATATATTGCCTCAGAAATAATTGCGATAAACATTATTGGCATTTTAAGACCATTTTATGCCACTGAATACATAATCATAATATAAAAGCATAATGCAACAAGGCCAACACACTTTCAAATGACAACAAACTTTTAATTCTTAAGAATATTTAGATCAGTGGTTCTCAACCACATTCCTGGTGGACCAACTACACTGCACATTTTGCACGTCTCCTTTGTCTGACACACCCATTTCAAGTCTGTGAGTCTCTACTAATGAGCAGGTGTGTTGGATTAAGGAGACATGCAAAATATGCAGTGATGGGGGTCCTCCAGGAATGTGGTTGAGAACCACGGATTTAGATTGTGGAAATTAAGTATCAAAATATTAGATACATTAACCTTGAATAAATAGTAAATAAACATTTCCTAACGAAAAAAAAAAGAAAAATTCACATAACTTTTTCCATTTACAGATTATTCCTGGACCTTCTTTTCTCTGTAAATTAAGGGTGCACTGTATTGATGAAAAACACACTCCCTACTTAGCAGTCAGATGTTTGTATGCACAAAGGCACCCCTCTGGAAGAGATCCCTAAACAAGGCCATATCTGCAGATGAAACTTTTTGTAGAAGCATTTTTTAAACTCAAACTAGCACCAACTACACCACGTTATGTACTAGAAAGTGGAATGCAAAAAACATGGTGACATTAATTTTTATGTAAATATAATGGCCAATGTATTGTCACCAAAAATTATTGAGGTCATGTACATATATTGATAATTGCAAGTCGATATATTGATAATTGCGACAGGCCTAATTCTAATATACCAGCGGTGGCCAACTTTGGTCCTGGAGAGCCACAGTCCTGCAGAGTGTCACTCCATCCCTAATCAAACATACCTCATCAAGGTCTAAGGGTTACTGGAAAGATACAGAAAGTGTTTTTATCAAGGTTGAAGCAAAGCTCTGCAGGACTGTGGCTGTCCAGGACCAGAGATGGCCACCCCGTAATAGACCATAGTCAAGCACCTTAGATGCAGTATTAATTTGGATCAAATGAAAATGGGGCTGAAGGATAGATGTAAAGTTAGCATTAGGGATGAGCATTCCAAGCAAAAATAATATTCGAAAATCGCTGGGTATTATTTGATTATTATTCGAAAACCGCACCCCTCCCCCACATGCACACACAAAAGACCCATAAACGGAGAGAGATGGAGAGAACTGGATTCACGCTTTCAATCTGTATGATAAACGATTTAATTCAGAAGATAGGCTACCTTAACTCAAGCTATATAATGATTGTAACGTGCTGAAAATCATTTGCCATCATCCTGTCAGTCATCTCTCCTTACTGTCTTTATGTAGTAAGTGAAATGTTATGTACTATAACAGGCTACCGCTAGCAAGCGGCTAACCCTTCAGTGGCTCCGTAGAACGTGTTATTTGTTTTCCGCGCCTTTCTGAATACGGATTCAGCCACACCTCTAATCCAGTCGGGGGTGTTTGTGGTCCACACAGAACTCTTACTTGATATCGTCCCAAGTTACTGTAACCGTTATATGCTATGCAAGTCTACAGTGTGCACGTGAGACAAAGTTTTCTGAAAACATGGGGAAATTTAAGACAGTAATCGCGCAACCTATTTGATATTCTCTAATTACATCAACCAACCGAATATTCGAAAATTGTGACCCATCCCTAGTTAGCATTCAGTGGGTTGTACTACTGTTCACTTTGGTATTTACCATTCAGGTGACCATTTAAGTCTTAAAATCAATGCATTGATCCATCTGTATGTCCAATTTCTTACAGCCTCGTTTTCATTTGCATTCAATATGGTTTCTTAACTTTGATTCTCATGACTGTCCTCATGGTTTATCTGGGTTAACCTCTAACCTCTGTTCTTCAGGGTGATGCCGAATTTGCTCGTATTATGGGCATTGTTGACCCCAACAACAGTGGAGCAGTGACCTTCCAGGCCTTCATCGATTTCATGTCAAGGGAAACAACCGACACAGACACCGCAGACCAAGTCATCGCCTCATTTAAGATCCTAGCTGGAGACAAGGTAAGAATATGCATGCCAGGATGTCTGTCTACATTGTTCAGAGTTCTTGTTGTATGGGACTTCAAACTATCCCCATCTATTCTCCTTTTCAGAACTACATCACAGCCGAGGAGTTGAGGCGTGAGCTTCCTCCTGACCAGGCAGAGTACTGCATTGCCCGAATGGCACCATACACAGGCCCCGACGCGGTGCCGGGTGCTCTTGACTACATGTCCTTCTCCACCGCCCTGTATGGGGAGAGCGACCTCTAAGGGCAAACTCCAGAGCAGTTCTCTCTCCTGCATCAGTGCTGATCTTCTCACAGACTAGATAGATGAGAGCCCTGGATGGAGCCGCATCTGTCTTTCTCTCAACCATCCAGTCCTTAAAGAGATCAGTGCTCCTGAGGAAGAGGAAGATATTTAAGAGTGTTGGAAATGGGACTTCATAGCACACCTGAGGGGGAGGGGGATAGATGTTTGGGGGAAGGGGGTTACCATGGCATTGTGGGAAGAGCAAATAACTGTTGATAAAGCTAGCCACGCATTGAGGGATAACCCTTTGATTCCGTGTTAAACATGTCAGTCTTGGAGAGCTTAAGGAAAGTTGTAGGATGGAAGGGAAGAGAGAAGTTTAATATTGCAGATTCAGTGTCAAGGGAAGAGGGTGCGTGGCTTTGGACTGAAGCCACAGCTCAGGTTCTTTAATCTTCTTCTGTTTCCTCTTAAAATGACATGCATACTATGAAAGAACTCAATGTTTTTCCAGCTTTTTAGTGAATTCTCACCAGCAGTTACCTGTAAAGACAGTTAGTGTTAAGCCGTTGGTCTCGTTAAATTAGAATCATATTATCAATTAACTCTATTAGGTTGTTATGGGATGGAACTAAAGAGAGCTTAAAGAATCAGCTTTGGCTGCAGTCTATGCCTAGACACTTAACCTGCACCCTCTACCCCGATGGGGAGAGCACAAGCTTTTCCAGTTAACATGCTATTTTCTTTGTTTTAATTTCGTTGTTTTCTTGCTAGAGTTGGTGGAGTGGGAGGTTTGGTTTGGCATTGAAATATGTTATTTGGCATATAGCAAGGCTGTATATCATAGGAAAATGGAGAGAATGACTCAAGAGTTTTGATAGGGAATTTGTGACATGCCCTCTTAACCCATTTTGCTGGATTGGTGGAACTCTTTGAAAATCTAACCTCAGCTTTTCCTCCCTTTTTTATTTCTCTCCTCTCCAGCAATTTTGAGTTAGCAGGATTCTATGCTGTACATACTTATGTATTTCCAGTACACAGAACTGTCGGACTACCCATGGCGGTCACACTGGGCTTCAAGTCATAAGCAAAGATTATAAAATGAGCATTTTCACCCCTGCGGAGTACTGTAGGCAGGTTTAGGTAGCTACAGGTCTG
Organism: Cyprinus carpio; assembly: GCF_018340385.1. Taxonomy (NCBI): domain Eukaryota; kingdom Metazoa; phylum Chordata; class Actinopteri; order Cypriniformes; family Cyprinidae; genus Cyprinus; species Cyprinus carpio. The sequence goes on along the minus strand of NC_056586.1, from coordinate 23,196,178 downwards.
TTTTTTTAAGGGTTGAAGAATGAAGCTACAAAAATACCTAGTCGATTTATTGTGTTCCTTCCCCAATCAACCATACAGCGTTCTCTTATTGACTCCCTGACTAAAGTAGACATGTCCCTTAAGGATTTATTAACTGTAATTAATGTCCATCTGCCATCCATCTCTAATTGTTTCTCAGATATTACTGAATGTCAATGTGAGAGCTTCAGTGCTGATGTGAGCAGCATAGCCTTGTAGTGATCCTCCACTAGAGCCTATGACAACACAGCTGCTGAATCAACAGTGGAAAAGAGAATTTTATATAGTAAGAAATAAGTACAAATGTGCCTGGTAGTTGCAGGTTGCTCTCTCTCCCACTCATTTTGTCCTTTCCTTTTGTTGTACACTCGTTTTTCTCTTTATGTAGGGAGGGGCAGGGACCCAATGTACAGCTCTGGAGGTTGAGGGGAAGGAGTGGGAGAGCTGAAGTCTTAATGAACATTCCATTATGTCTTAATTAACATTAAATTACTGTTTAACAAATCTATGCAATCGTGTGTCCAATACCAACATGCTCTGTAATGAACGGCGGGGGTGATTTGCAATCAGAAGTGTTGAATTCAAGTGAGAACAAATTAAGGGTAGAGGGAGGGAAAAGGGTTGGGCAGATGGGCCTCAGAAGATTTGAAGACTTGGACCAAAAACCTGCTCTTACATCTGCAAAGTTGAATAAAAGCATTTGGAATTCTGATTTTTTTTTTTTCTTCTTTTGTACTCTTTAATATCAAACGTTACCTGCTGTACTGGAAATTTGCAAAAACTGCTTTCTGTCTCACAATGAAAAGTGAATTTCACATGCACACATAAAGTTTCCTTATAAAATATTACCACTTTGAATTATTTGTCTGTGTCCCTGCTTGCTGAGGTTTTCAACCAGTCATTTGACTTTGTCTCGCTGGAGCTTAAATGAATGAGTTAATGACGTTCTGTCTTCAATACAAGTTCTGTCAACAACATTGGTGTAAAAAATGATTAGCAATTTGTCTTTTAGACCATGATCCATCCTGTGACAGACAAATTTACTCTATTACTGTTTTAGTGTTAATGTTTTTCCTCAAAATAACTTTTTCCCCCCATGGTAATCTGCATTAGCCTATGCCTCACACATTGGATGGTGCTCAATTTGTGGGCTGCTGAAACATTATTTTAAGAAATCTCAAAATAGCCAGATACTATATGTGCTATTAAATTGCTATGTGCTGTTATACTTGTATAAACACGTTTAAAAACAGCAGCTCTATTAAACAGTTTAGACAGGTGAAGACTGACAACAACCAATAGTTAACTTACCATTCTCCTAGCCGTCCTGAGGAGATTACAAGACAGGTTGTTTTAAATGTGTTTAAGGATATATTATTGAATTTTAGTCGAAATGGGTAGTTTTTATCGCCGGTCTGTTGATTGTCGTCGTCGTCGAAAAACTCGTAGGGTGAAGAGCGAACGGTTAGGCTGCTATGACAACCTGAGTAAGCGCGGGCTTTTTTTCTGCAGTCTTCAACCTCTGAATCCTGGCAGCTAGGGCTGGGAGTCGATTCCAAAAAGAATCGAATCCGAGGCGTTGGGAATCGAGAGTCGATTCCAAAGCTGGGAATCGATTCCATCAAGGGGAATCGTCTCCTCATTTAGAGCCTTTTTCAGTCCAACAAAAGGCAGCACACACATTTAAATTCACGAAAATAAATTGAAAGAAAACGAGTCGGTAGCTTACTGATCATTTGAATTTTAGGATGCAGCCTACCTAACCGTTTGAGAAGCACCATTCACCTCCCTCATGCTCACGAGAGGTGTGAGATTATTATTTAAATTTTTATTACCATTCGCCTCCCTCGTGCTCGCTTAAAGTTATTAGAAGTCTGATTAGTTTCCTGATTCGGATAGCTAGTTTTAATGAACCAGAAAAAAAATATTCAGAGGTCACGGTGGAACTGCTTGACCACAATTTTGAGCGCTGCACGACAGAATAGATCATGACGTCATCTAGGGTCTTAATCTTATTTCCATCTAAAATACTTTTAAAACATTTCTATCAGCCAATAATAATTATAAAAGAAAACGTCACGAGCATAGATGAGTGGCCGAGAGCGCATCTGATTGACAGATAAACCACGAGCTCTATCAGTTATTAATGTTCTGATTATTTTGTTTCAGTGTGCAGTTTGTTAATAGTGTGCAAAGCATACAGTTAAAGTAAACTTCATCATTCAGCTGAACTGTGCAAATTGTTTAATTCATGATGCGATAAAGCATGTCCCTGAGCTGTGGGCTATGATCATTTCAAATTTTCGGAAAAATTCAGATTCACAGTTAAATGTATACATTTGCTAATTGCTACAGAAAATTAACTAAAGGTGTAATGAAAAACTTTTTATATTAGTATATTAGTAACTCTAACACAGGCCTATTAGTAACTAAAATATTAGTAACTAAAAAGTCACAAAGATTTAATATTTAACATAACCCTAGTGAAGGAAAAAGGGTTTTGTGAATTTCTTTGTATTATAGTATTGCAATGTGTCAAAACATGCACCTGTTAACCTGCAAAAAAAGAAAAGCCACCTGCACTTGTGAAATGTCTGAGCACATAAATCTGAATAGATTAAAGAGTATTTGTCTAAAAGCGATACAGGAATACATATATAGATATATATATATATATATATACATATATAGATATATATATATATAAAATCACCCCATTTTTAAAACGTCTATATGATAAAGACAAAAAATATTGGCATTAAATTCTAAATATGCACACCTGTCAGCAAAATGGCACCACATCTCTCAACCACCTGAGGCCACTCAGATGGCGGTGTTCATGTCTGCTGTTGCACATTGAAATTGGACTGTAAGTGTTTAAGGAAACGCGTAACCTAGAGTCCAAAAATTAGGAGTTACTTTAGTACCTTACCTCTGTCATTGAAATATTCAAATTTATTTTATATTCTTACAGTTGAGACCTAAATCCGCTGTTAATATATATAAATATGTTAAAAAAAATTGGTCTTTCCAACAGCTGTAGAACTTAAAAACATGCAGTGCATGCTGACATACACAGAAAATAATTAATAGGGGAAATAATAGACATTAATGTACTTGATTAATGACAAAAATGAGAAGAAACATTGATTAAATTCTAAATCTGATGGGTCATGACTTGCCCTTTACAGCATGTTATGCTAATGATTGTGTGTTGCTGTGTATAGAACATGTGGGCATGTGCACACTCATCAGAGATGGAAATGTTTCCACAAACGTCTGAGCATGTGCAAGTCATTTTGCAAGCTCTCTCTTGGGCTTATTTAAAGGACACACTGCTCTATTCTTTTCATGAATTCAGTAAACACATATGTTTGGGATATTCATGGGTAATGGAGCCTCTGCTATTATAAATCTAAACTACATCTCTCATGTAGCTTTGAATTTGGACATCAGAACTCCTTTATATACAATAGAAAAGATATATAGCTGTTTAATACTTGTTATAATCTGGCACAGAAAAATTGTTACTGTTGTAATTGGAAGACTTATGCTCTGATGTGTTCTTATCCCAGCGTTGGCCAATTCATACTGAGAGCAAACTGCCATCTGACCAGAGTTTTAGTTTTTCTTCTACTGGGACATGTTTCCTCTCTGGGTTTAGAGCGAGGCATTCGGTGGCGCTCCACTCCTGATCCTGACCAGCGCTCTGTTCTGACCGCTGCAGGTGAGTTCAGTGCGTATTACTTTAAACTTATGCCATTAATGAAAACTTACAATTTTATAATTTTAAATCCAGAAGTCACAGTGCCTCCATTCTAGGTGACAATCCTGCTGAACTCTGACCCGAGTGGAAACCGCTGTGACAGACGACCCGCTGGTGAGAGTGAAAGATGATCAAGGCTTCATTTGAGTGTTTTAAATACTGAATTTGTTCTGTTTCTTACTCTGCAGACTCTTTGAAGACCTGTGAACACGAGAGGATGTCTGTGCTCGCTGAAGTGGCCATTCAGGGATCAGAAGAGCGTTTTGTCCCAGAATGCAGTGCAGATGGGCGGTACAGAGCCGTTCAGGACACTGCTGGTGCGTGAGAGTGGACTCAGGACGGCCTGTGCCGGGCACTTCAGCCATATAGAGAGATTGTGTTTGTGTGTTAGTGAGTGTTGAAAACTGAAAACATGATTCTGTACTGTGTGGAGGAACCAATTGCCTGACTGCAGCCCTCAGGAAACACACGCTCATCATCAACAACAACTGCTACACCCAAACCCCTCTCTCAGGTCAGATCTCAGACTGGACATGATAAGTTGCACCCAGAATGGGAAGAATGTCAAAATGTTGGGACAACATGCCTTTACTCTTCTAAACCCAAACCAAGTTGTTCATACCGGTGTTGTGTCGTATAGGACATACTTGTGTTTCTGGAATAAAAAAGGTGATTTAAAGGTAATATCTTAAACTCAAAAAAGTTTAAGTCTGAAGTTTAAGTTAGCAAAAAAGTCTGAATTGTAAGATACTAACCCAGCATTGAGAGGGAAAAAAAAGTCTGAATTGAGAAACTCAGAACTGAGAGGAAAAGAAGTCTAAGTTTTAAGACATAAACTACCCAGCATTGATTGGTGTATTGAATTTTTTTTTGATTTTTTCTCAGAATTGTGAGTTTATGGCTCAATAATGTCAATAATGCAGCACTAACTTGTCTGTAAAACATATGTCTTTTTATCATAAGTACATTTAAAGGCACAATATGTAAAAAAAAAAATTATTAAAATGTCCAAAAACCACTAGAACAGTGTTACATATTTTGCTGACTCGTGTACTTACATGATCCCAAATTTTTAGAAGAATGTTTTATTCCAGAGAAATAAACAATTTTAACTAGTGACACGGACCGTTTCCATAGTGTCATTGTGTCACATGCCAATGACGTCATACAACCTCGATTTCCGGAAGGAGCGGAAGCGGTTGACTGTGGCATAATAAATGCTCTGCTGATTTCGAGCCGTGTGTCACGCTCGTTCTGCGGCCTTGTTTCGCTTCGACGACCTCAGCCTCACCCTGCTTCATTCTGCTACGTTAATAAATCATTAGCTCATCCATGAACATGATTTCTGCCCATCTGAGTCCCATCTGATTGCTTCGGCTGTGGGGATAAAGACCACAACTCCCATGATTCCACACTCAGTCACGGCGTCATCAAACTACGCCTTTGTTTTAAATACGCGCCCTCCAGCGGCGAAAAATTACATATTGTGCCTTTAAAGGATCTTTTATAGAGTTGTATATACAAGTTGTAATTTTGATTTTATACAATATTTGTATTAATTGTATTATTGAATGTTGAATCTGTATGTCATGTGAATATGATATGACGATGAATTTAAATGCAACCAACAGGTCCGATCTTAGCCTATTTGATTCACTAAAATATATATGGCAGATTTCATTTGGGATATCTGTCTGTGTTTGTGTAGGTTGTGCCAGTGTACAAAAGGCAGACTTTCTGAAGAGTTTAATGCAAGAATTTCAGCAGGAAGTTAAAAATGAGGCTCCATCTTCTGCTTCCGGGTTAGAGACACACACATGGATTATAGACATTTGACATCTTGACAGAGGATATTGAGTCAAGATGAATCAGAGTAAACGGTCACTCTGTGACTCTTTCATAACATCGATCTGTTTCCAGATGACATTTCAACAATTATTCATGAGTGAAGCAACAGCACGGATCAAAGTTGAATCACTTGAATTTAGTTTCGATTTTGCATTTTTAACCAACACACTGATATTGTGACTTTGTTTCAGTGTGGATGAATTCAATTTCAGTGTTGATTTATATGCATTTTGTTAACTTTATTATAGCCATTTATATTCAGTTTCTGACTCAACCAGTGAATTAAAGCATTATTTGTATGAAAACATCATTTTTTTCAATTCATTCTGGCAGCTGAAATGATACACTTCACATTTAAAATGGTATTTTTATTGTTAATTGAAACTATTAAAAACATATTTATTAATTAAAATAAATCTGGAATAAAATGAAATACAAATATTAGATGAAAAACTAAAACTTAAAAGCCGTAAATGAAAATGTTTCCTCGGCAGCTAATTGAAGTAAAACAAGTTTAAATTGTAGGAATATAATATAACTGAAATAAATATGTGAATAAAGCTAAATAGAAATATTTATGAAGGCCCGTTTCTGCCACTGAATAGAATTTTTTTTAAAAAAGGCTTTTGCGACTTTGTATCTTGTAATTCCGACTTTTTTTTCTCAGAATTGTGAGATATAAACTCGCAATTGCAAGTTAAAGTCCAATTTTGGGGAGGAAAAAGACTGATATGTTCTCAGAATTACAAAAGTTTATATCTCTACAATATAATCTACAATTATGACTTTAACACACAATTGTGAGTTTGTATCACACAATTATGAGAAAAAAAATCAGAATTGTGAGATAAAAGTCACAATTACCTTTTTATTTTTTATGTAGTGGTGGAAACGGGCTTCCATAAATATTTTCAAAATAATAGTAATAAAAATTTTTTGGTGAAAAAATAAAAAATTTTAAAATTAAAATCTTGCCTTGGCAACTACATGAAATAAAACCAGTTTAAATGACTAAAACTGAAATAAATATGTAAAGCAGCATGAGGACCATCTTTAAGGACTGTCGGGTCTGAAGAAACACAAAACCCAAGACAAAGACCTTCATTTTGCTTTTTTGGTGAAAAAATAAAAAATTCAAAATGTATATAATAAAAAAAAAATAACAGTGCTTTAAAAGTGCATTGAGAAGACACAAAAAGCTGATTAATTATGCATGCATTCATGTGATCTTTGTAATCTTTCTAATGATTTCAAACGCATTTCTACATTCTCATTACAGTGGCAGATCTGGAAAGTATGTTGATCTAGAACGTCCATCATGAGTTGAGTTTTGTGTCGTTTATGATGTTGTTCTTGTCTCCTCAGCTCTCCAGACTCTTTCTCGTCTGTTCAGACTCTCACTCAGTGCTTTACGTGGCTGGACGCAGACGCCGATGGGCTTCTGAGCGAGCGGGAAATGCATCCATTGTGTCTCCTGCTCTGCAGAACTCTGCGTCCTCTTCTGCGACCGGAGCGCAGACTGTTGCCTAAGTGCTCAAGAACTCACTTCCTGTCTTGGCATTTAAGGCCGGACTCCATAAATATTGTGCAGGATGAAGTATCTTTGGAAATGATTTCAGACTTCAGTCTGACCTTCATCTGTCCACAGCTCTTTTGAGTCTCAGACTGCAGCGTTCAATCACTTCACTCTGGGTTTCTGAATCTGTTTCAGCTCTCGCCCGCGCTCTGACCTTTTCACTTATGCAAGTCCAAACACTTTGCCTTTCAAATAAAGGACTTGTTATTGGTTCTGTAAAAATAACCACGGTTAAGCCTTTCTGAGTTTCACGAGTGTGTGTGACTGTATTTGAGTGGCTGAGAGAGTGAGTTTGGACAGTACAATAATCAATAATCATTTTTGTATTTAAATCTGAAACTAGAAAGTTTTAGGACTAAGAATTCTAAGAAATACAAAAAAAAAAATACTAAAAAATTATGAAATTCATCTACATGTTTTTAATTAGCAATGCTGAGAATATAATGTTGAGTTAAATTAGAAAATTTCCATTGGTGGTCTCAGATTTTTGAATATATATCATATTTTTAGGAATATATATATATATCTTTTTTTTTTTTATAAAAGCAAAATGAAGGTCTTTGTCTTGGGTTTTGTGTTTCTTCAGACCCGACAGTGCTTAAAGATGGTCCTCAAATCAACAATAAGTCCTTGATTATGAGTGAGTATGAATGGAAGATTCATAATACTGTGGTCCAAGCATCCTTGAATGGCGTAAAGAAGGTTTATTATACTGCTGTGACAGATTACACTCTATTTGCTCCGGTGTGTTTGTTCAACTCATTTTATATAGTATGTGTCTAAATATTGGGTTATGTTTGCTATTCCATGTTCAAACTTTTGTTTAGTTTTGTATTGTACTCTACCTAAATACTATCAGTTAATATAATAACACACATGACTGAATGTGTTTCTCCGTATCTTAGACAAGGTTTGACCAGCAACATCAAAGAACACCCCTAGGTGGCAGTGCAACTCTAGTCCAGCTCTGAGTGACTCTGCATTGAGTGACTGACTGACTTTGACTGTTGACTATCAGTTTGCTCCATGCATGATACAATTTTGAAGGTGGCTTTTCTTGAGATGTTTGGTAGCAAATAAGCGAGATATTAGTTTTATGTCAAAGTACAACTAAGGGCACGGAAATTACATCAATGCATTTCCTCTTTATCTCTGGCTAAAACAGACTGGCATGTAACAATCCGTCTTTAATATAGTATCTCAAAAGTGTTAAGAACAGAAAAGACTAAGACTCTAGAATATTCATTGTTTCAGTACAGCTTCAAATAAATGTAAGAAAGGTTTGCATATAAATCGCCATTGATTTATTAAGACTGATTGGAAAAACACTGGTTGGACAAAATGTTGTTTTTACCACAATTCGATTAAAATACAGCTTCCAACCTTCTTAGAATAAATTTGTACAACTTTTGATGTTTATCAGGGCAGATGTTGAAGTTCAGATGAAGTGCAGATGTTGAAGTTTAATGATTGTTACAACATTTTTTCACATTTTAGCACTGGTGTCTGTGATTAAAGCAGTTGCAGCTCTTTCATGGACGTTGGCTTTGTGATGTTCTCTGCGGTGGGTTTTTGTGGAAACAGGGTCTTCGAGGTGAATAGTGAGGTTTGCTGTCAGTAGTTCTGTGGACACAAGTTTTGTGTATGCAGTCATAATTGTAAAAACTGCTGTTTTTAAAACATCAAAATACTGGGCTCCTAAGGTTACAGACACTGCTTCTATATGGGCTCCCATGATTTGCCATTTTTGGAAATATTACAAGTCACCCATTTCACAGATTACTACAAAACACTGCTGAACACAATTTATACAAACTAGAGAATATGGACAACAAAAAGATAAATAAAAGATTATACATACAGCCAAAGCTGAAGAGATTTATTTCCTTAAAAAGCAGAGCAAACAGAATACATACTGTATATTGTAGTGACCTACATATTGTCTGGTACTATCAGTTGAAAGATCACTTTTAAAACATTCAAGGCAGCAAATATTGAAACTATAAGTATATCACTGCCACCTGGATTATAAACAGATTTCCTGATCACGTTCATTCATTTCCTGTTTGCATTTAAGCCAGTTTTGGTGTTCGAGAATCTTCAGTTTCTGCAGTAAACACAGGAGCACATGATTCATGATGATTTGTGTTTCTGTATGTTAAACACTCACATCACTGCATCAATGTCGCAGGCACCGGGTTTGCTCTGATCTGGAAACCGATCGCAGAATGCTCCATGGGATTTTCTCTCAGTGGGATTTGGGAAAGGCAAATGCTGGAACAAAGGCAAGATTCACTATTTAAATGCTCCGCTGTCCAGAGTGACTCACAGTGTGTTCCTCTGTGTACATTACATGCAAAGCTAAACATTTCATGTAAGTCAGCATTATATTTAGTAAGCTGCAATGACACAAAGTCATAAAGGGAGCAGAAAGAGTAAAAATGAACGCAGCACGATCTAATCTCATCATCATTATCATTATTGTTATTGCTAGCCTGAAGAGCATCATGAAAGAATATGTCAGATTTAGGCAGCATTATTGCTCTCAATAATGTTGTGTAATATTCAGTTCCTGTAAAAAAAAAAAAACTCTTCCAGTTCCTCTGTATTCTCGAGATACTTAAAAACATCAAGTGTGCTTAGTAACTTCATGGTTTTTTGACAGTATAGCTCTTTGCCAGAATAAGTTTCAGGAGAATAGTACAAATATTCTGTCAGCTCACTGTTAGGCATGATTATTATGAATCTTCATGAGATGGTTTGTGTCTTTACTTCTTTGTATATCAGTGATATAGGGCTCAGATTAAACCAGTAGATTCGGTTCAATTTAACTGTAATGTGTTCATGTTAAAAGTATGAACAGAGTTGAATAATCTGTATTTCTACGGATCTGAAGAATCATCAGTACTCTCTTTTCCGTCTACTTTATTTTGCAAAATCCATCTCTCTGTGTCTCTCTATCACCCCTACTTTATCAGATTCATCCTGTAGGTGTGCAGCGGGGAGAAATTGAACATTAATAAATCATAAATCGACTTCTTATTCAGCCTCCCTGTTAAGATCAAGATAATAAGCGTGTTGAAGGACTAAATTTAATAAAGTGTGTGATAGAGTGATTTGCAGCACCGTTCCTGTTGGAAAAACCAGGTCAGGTTGGTTTTTAGAGTCAGTAACAACCAATAACTTTTATGTTTCTGCCCACATTTATAATAGGAAATGTATTGGTTTTGATAGAAACTGTAATGGTCCCTGTGGGTCTCTACTGGTAAATGGTTTGCCTGAATTGGTGCCATGTTAAAACCACTAAATTCTAATGGAATTTGGCCCAAAACACACTACTGGACAGTGTTGCCAGGTCTGTAGCAAAACCAGCCTAAACACCAATCAAAAATATCCCAAAACAAGCCCAGTGACCTTATCCAAAATCAGAACTCAACATATGCCACTCTCATACCTGAAATACATATTTTACAGTCATTCTCATGCTTTAGAAAACCATTGAAACTTGAAAATGACTCATAGTTATCAAAAAAATAAAAGCGAGAGAGAGAGAGAGAGAGACAAACCACAGAAAGAAAAAAAAATCAACCCATGGCAACGGTTTACAAGTAGCACAATTCCACACAAACTTGAAACCATTGCTAAACCATTAGATATTGGTTTTAATGGCTAACAGTTGATGGTTTGTAATTGTATTTTTTTAGTGGAAACCTTTTTTTTTTTCAACAGGATGGATTTGCCAAATCAGTTAAAACATTTGTATGGTATAGTAGCATGCAAAAAAGCAATGTAAAGTTGTTCAACCATGTTGTGACCCTGGACCACAAAACCAGACTTAAGTGTCAGTTTTTCAAAATTGATATTTATACATCATCTGAAAACTGAATAAATAATCTCTCCATTGATGTATGGTTTGTTAGGATAGAACAATATTTGGCTGAGATGCAACTATTTGAAAATCTGGAATCTGAGGGTGCAAAAAAAATCAAAATACTGAGAAAATCACCTTCAAAGTCGTCAAAATGAAGTTCTTAGCAATGCATTTTACTAATCAAAAATTAAGTTTTGATATAAATTTACAAAATATCTTCATGCAACATGATCTTTATTTAATATCCTAATGATTTTTGCCATAAAAGAAAAATGGATAATTTTGACCCATACAATGTATTTTTGGCTATTGCTACAAACATACCCCAGCGACTTAAGACTGCTTTTGTGCTCCAGGGTCACATATTTTTAACTCAAGAGCGGGCGCCGTCATTTGTAACTTGGATGTTGTGTGAGACGTCCGGCGTCATTAGCTTCCAGTTATTTTACCTGTAGAAAAACAGTCCAATATGATGCTTGATATTTCAGACTGTTATTTGTTATCATAATATTTTAATGTATTATTATAATTATAAACGCTGGTTTGTAGCTCAAATAGATTTACACTGCACATCTTCTAGTTCACTAGCAGCTAATGAATTGGAATTCTTGCACCTTCAGATAAAACTGCTTACGTCCGCGTTTCCAAAATTTAAAAAAAAAATCCTCATCCTTTTGTTCTGACTTCTTTTGGACCTTTTTAAGCCCTCCAAATGTGCTCCATATTTAAACCCTTTTCTCGCAATGGCAGTTTGAACAGCGTTTGACTTTCTTTAGTACAGACAAGTGTGTTTTTTCACCGTGTTCTCTGTTCAAACGAAGGAAAATGAAGTGGACACACAAAGGCCGGTGATGTTGAATAGAAGGGATTAGACGAGAGTCGTAGCACTTCCACCGCTCAGTAATGGATGTGTTGACACGTGTCGGAGCTCGTCCTCAATTACGGCCTCTTTATGAGACCTCACGCCGTGTTGTGAGAGGACTTTAGTAGTCCTTTAAAATCCAAAGTCAATTATGAATGAAAAGAATGAGGTACAATGGATGAGAGAGACATAAAGTCGTGGCAGCATTGAGAGATCTTACTCCATAAACCCGCTCAAATATAGAAACGCGCACACATGCACACCTCATACCTATTGTCTGGCTAAATCTATCATCTTTTGTCGCAGCCTTCATGCTTCATGCTGAAATTGGCTGTCTGTATTCCGGTCCTGGACTCGGAGCTCCTAATGGAATAAATTGGTTCCAAGATGTTCAATTTAACTGTGACCCAACACCTCGGAAAGATGATTCATCTGATATGCAAACCAGAGCATGACCAGCAGGCAAGAAACGGCAAATGAACTGCACTCTCTCTCTCTCTCTCACACACACACACACACACACACACACACACACACACACACACACACGCAGACAAGAAGGTTCAGTGTGTAAACGAGGTCAGCTACATGATTTTATTAATTTGCTGATTGGTCTCGAATGTGAGCATCTTCAACGCATAGAAACAATGATACTACTGATAGTTCAGACCTGCTGTAACCTTGGTTTAACTGATCTCATACTTACTATATAACCTCAGCCAGTGGTTGTGAGATGAATGCTGCAATAAATTCAGCATTTTCTCTCTTTCAGTTCAAATTGGCTGACAGGTTAAGGCAAGAGAAGAAAACAAAATTACCTCAATATTATGAAATATTATTAAAATTTAAAAGCACTATTTACTGTATGAATTTATGGTAAATTGTAATTTATTCCTGTGATTTAAAGCTGAATTTTCAGCATCATTCTTCAGTGTCACATGATCTTCAGAAATCATTCTAATATGCTGATTTACTGCTCAAGAAACATTTCTGATTATTATCAATGTTGAAAACAGTTGTGCTGCTTCATATGTTTGTGGAAACAAATTTTCAGGATTCCTTAATGAAAAGAAAGTTCAAAAGAACAGCATTAATTTAAAATAGAATTCTTTTTGTAACACTTTGTTTACTGTCACTTTTGATCAATTTATTGTTTTGGTTAAGGTGTTTTTATTGTTGTATTGATTTATTTTTTTTAAATCCTATATATATATATTTTTTTTTTAATAAATCAATTATCTCATTAATTTAGAAAATATAATGCGAATCAGTACTGTAATCACTGCCATCCATAAAGACACAAAACATTAATGTCTGTCAAAGTACTTGCATTTGTACATACCTCCAGACACACAATCGTCAGCTATCGGTAGTCATTCTGACTCAAACATATAATTTCAAATACTATACTTGTGCTGTCTTGTTTCACTGAACCCATCAGAGATTGATAAATTCAAAAAAATGAACGTTATGCTTTCTCTTTTCTGTTCTCTCAATCTAATCACACACGCATGATCTGAGCAGATGACTTATGAGAGAGGTTTTCTCCTGATGTGAGGAATCAGAAGCACATTACTAAAGACAGAAACACAGCTGGGTCCAGATCATCAGCTCTACCCGTCCTCCAGCTGGACCGCAGGAGGAAATAAGACACAAAAGGTCAAAGAAATTTGAGTCTTTCTGTCGTCCTTCCTTTCTCTCTGTCTGTCTGTTTGACATTTGCTTCTCAGTTCAATCGTTCCTCGTGAGCGTCCTGTCATTCCAGTGAGGGTTTAAACTGGATTCCTCTGATTATTTGAATGTGGGTTTGCCATTTTATTTCTCCGTCTGTCTGCTGTGCTTTGCCTCCCAGTTCATTAACTGTTCATTTACACACTCCTCTTTCCTTCCGTCCGCTTCTCCCCAGTCTGCCAATGATTGTTTATCTTCTCTGATTCAGTTTTTAATTAAAATACTCCTCTGCTGAAGCTGTGGAGAGATACGGGCCTGCTAAACCCTCAGGAAAGATGAGCTTGGACTTGCTCTGCTTATCAATCAATCTGCATTATATTGCTTTTTATTATTAGTTCATTCAAATAAAATGCAAATTTGTGTGGTTTATAATCGTGTTGGCGGGCAAGTCTCACATAGCCAAACTTTTGAAAATAACCATAAGAGTTCAGCTTGTTCTGAAAAACACAATTTTTTTTGTGATATATATTGGTGTGAAACTATTTTATATAGCAGGTTTTGCTGAACTTAGTGGTTGTGAAATGATAAAAAGCTAATAATTAATTAAATCATGAAAATGTAAATGTAATTTTTTTTTTTTTGAGGGAATCATAATACATTTCTTCTGGATTCAATGATGAGTATTTTTTTTTTAATTAATTAATTTATTTATTTTTATGTAGTATAAATGTATACATTTTTTATTTTATTTTTTCCCCTAGTTTAGGAATCCCAGTTTTATAGCATTGTCATAATATAGACCAGCATGCAAAAAACTTTAAATAATTTATATTTATATTTCCACTCCTTTAAGTGAAGGATATAAACCTGTAAAAATCCTCCATAAGTTCTTTTTTGGACTTTTTTAAACATGTAAACACAACTTAAACACAATTAATCAGATGTGACCTGCAGATTCATTGTTGTGTGCAGTTTATCTGATCCTGAGACTAACAGGTAAGAAATGGCTTGATTGCTTTTATGTGCATACTGGAAGTGTAGTACAGTATTTATGATTGTGAGCACGGCACTATTATGTGAATTCATCCATTTGTCTGACCAGTTAAATCACGCAGGAATCGCTGATGTCACCGAGAGATGAATGCAATGCAGTCAATTAAAGCTTTTTTAATAGCCAAACAGACAAAATCCATAAAGTCTGTCTGTGCGAGAGCTGCGCAGACGCCAGTATGGAGCCAGCGGCGCGTAATAGTGTTCTCCAGGCCATGACGGAAAGATTAAATATCAAACGAGCATCTCAGAGGACCTCAGTCTTTGATAAAATGCCACTAATAAAATAAAGCCTGAAAATGACTGGAGACTCGTTATCAGATGGAGTCCACAGAGCGGGAGAATTTACAGAGAGAGAGGATGAAAGAGAAATCCGAGGAGGTGAAGAGACGTCTACAACATATGGCCTTTATGAGACACACAGCTGCTTGATGGAAGGACACTAGAGGAAGTGCTCTGGCATCCTTCCTGTTTCCTCCTGGTGTCACCTCGTTTGATGCCCTCGTGAGGACGCTGGTCCAGATGTGCCCACAGCTGCTGATGACTCCGCACACCTGTCCTTCACCACCAACTGACCGTCATAATATCAAGGATGCTCCTTCAAGTGTGAATGACAGACATTTTACATCAATAATGTATACATATTTTTTTGTTTTCTGTTTTCATCAAGTGCATACTACACTGACAGTCAGTTGAAGAATTAAAGATTTGTTTTTTGATCATTTGGCCTAATTGTGACATTTACTGGAGACCCTTCCACACATTTAACATGGTATGCACAGTTTCAAAATGCTATAAAGCATACTGTATGCAGTTAGAAAATGAATGAAGGAATGCTTTATGCTATTTGAAGGAGATTCTTTATTTTGTTAAACAGTAAAAACAATGGTTGACATGGTAAGTGTGATTTTGTGACAGATTTAGAATCTTTAAGATTCCAATTCCTTTGTTTTGAAAATAAATAATACATTATGCATGCATAATAGATAAGTGAGATCTATTGGTTTATTTGTTTGTTTATGGGTAAAACTGTAAATGTTTGTAATTTTATGACTGACATCTAATTATCAAATTATTTGTGTAATATAACATTTTATTTTGTTTAGAAAATAAATCATGCATAATGAATGCTTGATAGATAGATGTTTGTAATTTTATGAATGATTTCACACTGAATTTGTGTTTATTTTGTCATTTGTTTGTGCTTTAAATTTCTCCAGGGAATGTCTGATGAGGTGCTGTAAACCTCCTCGTTAAATAGTGCAATCTGAGATCTAAACCATAATGAGTTCAAGCATATCTCCTCATTACAGGACGACTGAAATACAGGAGCAGCACAGTGAGACCATCAGCAGCAGCAGAGCTCCATCATCTCTCTCTCTCTCACTGCTGTGCTTATAATGGACTGGACTCAGCATTTACTACAGTATTCAAAACCTGAGAGATTTTTTAAACTGAAAATCTAAAAATCCATAACATTAATCTGTTATGCTTGATAAGGTATTTATTTTTCAACATTGAGAAGGAGGTCTCATGTCTAATTTCACTGAATGTTTTAAGAGAAGAGCATCACACCTTTAGTTCATTGACGTCTGGACTGCTAGTGAGTGTCTGATTTCTCGTTTGACTTCACATAATAGTTGACTTTCCCTCTCCCTTCCCTTGTTACTCTAAGCCAGTATAGTAAGAACCAACATGAAACAGCATTCACAACCCATTTTACCTTTATAATGTGACGTATTTCTGAGTGACACAATATGCAATAAAATGTGTAAGGTGGGACTCATCTGATAAAGAAAAGTGTCTCTGTATGTCAAGCGAGTAGAGGTTTGAAAAATGAAAGGGGTTTGGAGTTAGACTTTCGATGATGAGCAATAGTCTTCAGTGGAATAAGGTTCTGTGATGATCCACAATAAGACCAGGAACATGTAAGGAAGTTAACAGATCTTGAATTCATGATTTCTTTCTCTGTACAGATATAAATGTGTGCTAAGAAAATCAAAGAGCATCTAAGGATCTAGTACTGAACGTGCAAAAAAACAGAAATCACTATTCAAAGAACATGGAGTTTCCATGGTTACACATCAACCCCCACATGTCTTACACACCCCAGAATCCAGAGGGGTGCAGGACTGAACTCCGGTGGCACGGATTTTGCCTCTTCTTCTTTTTTTTTTTTTTATCAGGATATACTCTTGGTCACATGACAGTTCCATAGGGTGAATGTTTTATTTTTCCACAGATCTCTCTCTCTCTCTCTCTCTCTCTCTCACTCTCTCTCTCTCATCTTTTTTCTCTCACACACACACACACACACCTTAAATTACATGTTGCATGTTGTAATTGTAGACCTGGCAGGTCTATGTATATGTAGCTATGTAAAGAACTCAACTATTCTCAGTTGATGAATACACACACACACACACACACACACACACACACAAACACAAACACACAGTATATACATACACTGAATTATATACATATATATATATATATATATATATATATATATATGTTATGAATCAATATATATATACAGTGTACCATGACCTTTAATACATTAATCAGCAGTGAAAGGAAAGTAAATTTTTTCAACTATCTGTACTTTACATCATTTTGTAATTTCATAATTGTAATGATTTAAGAGATGAATTATCAATATTTTAGTACACTTAATGTTTTGCTAGTAAGTATTGGTGCTAAATTAAGAAAAATCTGCTTATTTTTCAGATCAATACATATTCAATGTCTGCACATACCTATCTTATTAGTGCTGAATAATAACTATCCTGACTATGGCTGCACTATAAGATAAGGAATGTATTAAAAGTAATAGTCTGTTTTGATTTCATGTTGACCTCAAACTTTTAAGGTAGTGATATCATGTGCTACAGCATGTAATATGTTTATTGTTGCTATGTGTTGTGTTTCACTATTGTTTTTGTAGTATGCAGTACACTAGTGATTTATTCTCAACAAGAGTGCATCTTGTTCCGTTTGTCAGGTTTCAGGAGAGTTAATGACTTTGTCCACTATTGATCTCAATCACATACCTGCACATATGTGTCTGTTACTGACATTTGTTAGCTCGTGGTTGATCTATGATATGATATGCCTGTCAGTAGTCATATGAGTGAAATCTGAGCTTCATTCAACTCTTGTCCACCTCTGGGTCGCTCATATTTCCTGACGTCTGTACATGCATGTCATGATTCACAGATGTCACACTCGCACACAGATGCAGCTTTTCTCATTACTGCATGTGTCAGAGATGCTTAAACTCCAGAAGAGTGATTACTGTAATCTACAGGTGTGTGTGTGTGTGTGTGTGTGTGTGTGTGTCACTCAAACAATCACACACACATTTGCAGCAATGCATGAGTGACAAGCTGACACACATTCGTGCATTTAAACAAATGTTCTTTAAATGCTGCTGTACATGCATCACAATTATATTTGACTTTTGTTGTGATTGATTTATGAATGAAAGCATTTATAACAGCAGCTGTATGAATGAATCTTCGTTTGCAGACAGCTGATGGGCACTCTCTCTCATTTTTAATGCACAAACGCACGTTTAGTTTTAATTAAATGTCAAGCGATGTCAATTTTGATTTTATCTGCTATAATTCACTGGCCTGTTTCTAAAACTGCTCTTTTCTTTCTCCAAATGGAGTATTTACAGATCATCTCCATTCCTAACGTCCTTATTAATGTTGTAATCTTCAGTCTTCGGGCTCATTCTCTCTTTCTCTGTCTGTTTCACTGATTTCTATCCTTTCATCAAAGCTGAAGTGTGTGTCTTGTTGTGTAGTATAAATACATTTCAAGACAGCATTAGACACATTTATCACGAATTTATTATTTATTATAATATAATTGGACTGAAAAGTTAAGACATTCTATTCAAACTTGCAAATTATGATTATTAGATACTAATCACTGAATTAATCATGCATGTCATGAGGTCATGTGACGGCAATGTAACACAAGTGTTTGAAACATTAGGAGCATGGTCACATTTACTATTTTCCATCAGATTTCCGTGGACAAAATACACATTTATAATGAATTTGCAGTTTAAAATATATTAACTTTTTAAATGTAATATAAAAAATATACTACAATTAAAATTATTATCATGTTTTTTATTTGTGATTTAGTATTTTAGTTTTAGTTTATTTGGGTTTAGTTGTTTTGTGGGTAAAAGATTATATTTATAATACATTGTACTTTAAAATGTAAAACATTTAAATTATTTGGCATTTTTAAAAGAGCACTTAAGTGTGTTTAGTCATGAGTGTACACTTAGCTACTGTGGTGTTTTATTTAAATATTACTGTATATTATCAGCAAGTAAAAATTTTAAATGTAATATTAATATTTACTTTTAAGAATTATTAAAAGTATTTAAACAATAATAGTATTATACTTTTAAAATTTTAAGTACACTACAAGTGCACATTCAACACAATTAAGCACCTTTTTACCTTAATAATGCTAATTTAGATTTTTAACATTTTTTTTTAATTTACATAATTGTATATTTTTTATTTTATTATGAGTGAAGAAATAAATGTCAAAAAAGCTTGTTATACTAAGTGAAATTGGACATTGCATTGTTGGATAGTTTATTTTTTACAATGTGCTCGGTTGTACAGTTTTGCTGCAGTATGTATAATCTGCACAGACATGCATTATGTGATAGAATATGATATAAAAGTATAATATAGTATAGTATAATATATTCTTATGTCTCTGCATTTTCTTGATACTTCAGATTTTTTTTTTTCTTTTTTTTTTTTTTGACTGCTCAAAACTTTCAGCTAATTATAGAAGAGGATTGGAAAAACACAATAAAAAGAGGGCAAAACCTTTAAGAGAAGAAAAGAAAAGTGTTTCTCTGTGACAGGAAGACCTTGTTCTCCTGTGGACTGTGACGGCCTGTCAGAGCCAAACAGCTCTGGGGCGATGTCAGCCATTCCCAGAATTCAATTCATCTCCTCATTTAAAACATCCCAGAGACAGAGAGAGAGAGAGTTGATGAGGGAAGGGTTGTAGTATGATCGATGGACTAAAACATCTCACAGTAATTGAGACCGAAAATGAATCTACTCTTTTCATTTCTGAGAAATTCAACCTGATACTGAACAAGAAAAAAAGAGACAAACATGGAGACCTGAGCTGAATGCAGATTCATGCATCCAGTGCAAGATTAGGATTAACACATTCCCAACCTATAGTGTGCTGTATGGATTGTGTACTATTTAATAGCAATGAATTCTGAGGTAAACTCGTGAAATTTTGCTAGACTTATGCTTAAATGCAAAAGTACACAGTATGTGGTGATTATGATGCAAGGTTATTTTTTCAAATTAAAACGTTTGTTATACTGCCTTAAAAGTTTGTTTAGGCAACAAATTTGTAACTTGGTTATATAAGTATCTCAAAAATCCAGAGAAGTTATTCTAATGCTACATTTTTAGTAAATAATTGCCACACTCACTTTTTACAATTAGTACTGTCTTCAAATGTACATGCTTTCCAGTCATCACAAGCAAAGTACACGTCAAAAATATTAAGCCTAAATTTAAGATTTATGTAGTTGAATTGCATAAAAATATAAATTTAAATACATTTGGATAACACCATTTTAGCAAACTTAATGTGATGTCAGTCATACTTAAATGAAACAGGTCAGATTTCTGTAATAAACTTAACTTTTTGAAATACACAGTAACGGGGTTAATATATTTATCCTCAATAAATCCAGTTTGTTTCGATCTCATACACTTTAATTATTCCACAGCTATCAATATTTTAACCTTGTTCATACATTTTCACAATTAACAGATTTATGCAGATTCTAATCCATTTGAATAAATGCATTTTAAAAAATATGATTATTTAAATACAATCAAATAGATTCAAATAGTAATAATATACTTTATCAGGAGTTTTTAAATCTGACCTGTTTTCTGAGAAGGTGGAGAGAACTAAATAAATAAAAGAGGTATTTTACAGTCATAATCAAGGGCAATAAAAGCCTCTCAGGATCCAGAAGCATGTGTATCATGTCAGCCCACCACATCAGAGCGAGAGCGAGAGAGAGAGAGAGAGAGTAAATGACTCACTGACCTGCCGGTCATGCTCTAGTTTGCATATCAAATGAATTCTCCTCCATGTGTGTCGGGTCAGAGCTGAATTGACCTGGAATATCTCGCAACTAATTTATTACATTAGGAGCCGTGAGACTGGAATCACACGGCCTGAGCGAACACACACACACAGACAGACACACACACACAGATCTTCTGTACCTCAGTATATGATACAGTCCAATTCAACAGCAAATTATGCCAAGAAACTCAATGAATAGTTATTTAAACATACAAAACATATGTATTGGTACTGTCAGCAAACACACCAAACACCTTTCATTGTGCCTGTGCTTTCTAGGGTAATCATCAAAAATAAAAATGTGAAAATAGGCCTAAATTTAAGATTTATGTATTTGAATTGCATATAAAATCTCCAGCCTTTGGTAACAGGTAAGATTTCCGCACTCAAGAAATCATGGCATAGTTTATTATAAACTATTTGCATCTATTTTTTATTTTATTTAATCATATTTTCAAAATGCATTTATTCAGATAGCTTAGAATCAGTATATATTAAGATATATTAATGAACTTGGTTGAAAAATGGCTAGCAATATTCAATTAGTTAAAGTTTATGAGATTTAAAAAAATGGGATTTATTGATGATAAATATATTAAGCCAGTTATTGTGTATTTTAAACACATTCAGTTTATTAGTATTGTTACAGAAATCTGACAATTTATGACTGACTGGCAAATATGTAGTACTTCAAGTTTATAAATTTATGTTAAAACTGTGTAATCCAAATGGATGGAAATTTTATGCAATTCAAATACATAAATCTTCCATTTAGACCTAAATATTTTTTCTCTCTGCATCTTCAACTGGGTCACAAAAAAAGTATTTTAACATAAAAATAAAAAATAAAAAAAATTACACTACATGTAATAACATGCCTTAAAAGTACATTCTTTACATTTCTGCTTTCACCTGTCCAGACTTGGTATGATATGATTAAAATTTTATGAACTTTTGTAATAAATGCATCTCTTATTGTTTTTAATCAAACTGAGAAATGTCAAATTTATTGGATCGGATTCATAAAACATGTTTAAGAATGATATTCTTCTTAACTGCTATATTCTATGTTTAGAATATTTAGAATTTAGAATTTTTATTTTGAATTTTAAGAATATTATAATCCCAAAAACGTTTCTTAAGAATGTTTTTATCTTTTTCCTGAAGACTGTTCTAAAGACAAAACTTCAGGAGAATTTGAATGCCAGAAACATCTTCATCTTCAGAATTTTTTTTTGTGAATCTGGCCAATTGTATGTAATAGTTGATAGCCATATATATTATCTATACACATTATATTACCAAAAAAAAAAAACCTTGCAGTTTTCAATAGCTGTTTCTGGTGTGGTGTGTATGAGTTGATGTGTAAAAGCATCTCGAGAGGCTCCTGTTGCTCCAGCAATTGCACAAAAGTTGCTTTTAAATAATACAACAAAGCCTAATAAATAACCTCACACACAATCATGCAGCATTTCGCTGAACATGAACACATTCAAATCCCAGCAGCGAGAAACAAACAAGCGCAGAGGGAACACACACTTTATTAAAGATTATGTTTTATTAATACTTTAACTCTGAACCCTTCTGCTGTATACTGGGTAAATCCAGTATTTACAGGACATCACCATATACTGTATGCTCTTATAAAATATAAATATATATATGTATGTATATATATATATGTATATATATATATATATATAGATATATATGTATGTATATATATATATGTAACTGACACTTGATAAATAAAAAGAACAAACATTGTCGGTTGATAGCAAGTAGTGTTTTAAACAAATGAAAAACATTAGAAATCAGAACATTTTACAGGGTTTCTACAGGTCTTAAAAAGCCATAATTCACCCCTCCACAAATTAAGGCCTTAATTCAAACCAAATATTAAGTTACAGCATTAATGTTGCATGCATTGCACAAAAAAAAAAAAAAAAAAAAAAACCTGTTCTAATCAAACACATGAAGTTCTGTTTTCTAAGAAGTTGAGTAAAATGAAATGAGTTTATGTTTAAAGCAAGCAAATATCTGTCATTCGGGAATGAAAACTTGTTTTCTCTTTGAATTAAGTTGATTTTTCTGAGCCTATTCGCAGATGTTTGTTCTTGTTTTAATCATGAACTCACTTCATTTTGGATCAGTTTCTTAAAACAAGACTTCTTATCTTACATCATTTTGCTTCTCAAGTAAATGTATCTTGATTTAAGAATCTTCAGACATTTGCACTGGAAAACAAGCACTTTCAAGCACAAGTGTGATCAGAAGGATCAGTAAAAGTTTTAGGAGCAGATCTATTCAAACCTTTAGCTTTTTTTTAGGGCTGTCAAATGATTAATCACGATTAATCACATCCAAAATAAAAGTTTTGTTTACATAATATATGTATGTGTACAGTGTATATTTATTATGTATATATAAATACACACACATAAATTATATATTTAGAAAATATTTACATGTATATACATTTATATATTTATATTCTTATATTTTATATTATATATAAATATATTTAATATATATAAACATAACATATTCTTCTTAAATATATACATGCATGTGTGTGTATTTATATATACATAATAAATATACACAGTATACACACATATATTATGTAAACAAAACTTTTATTTTGGATGTGATTAATCGTGATTAATCATTTGACAGCCCTACTTTTTTTGTGAAATGAATAAAGTAATGTAGAT
Organism: Cyprinus carpio; assembly: GCF_018340385.1. Classification (NCBI taxonomy): domain Eukaryota; kingdom Metazoa; phylum Chordata; class Actinopteri; order Cypriniformes; family Cyprinidae; genus Cyprinus; species Cyprinus carpio. Next base: position 23,172,616 of record NC_056586.1, on the reverse strand, counting down.
CTGTTGAAAGTTGTATTTTCAGAGTTTGAAGTGTTGTGAATACAAGACATTTAGACACCATACTGACATTGTTTTCCTTACATTTTATTCTTTAAATTTCCTTTACGTGGTTTTATAAAGTCTTATATTTATTTTCAGAAACCCTGTTTTCGAAGAATCTGCAACTGCACGTACCGGAAATGTTCAAATTCATCAATACTTTTAATACCTGAATAAATCATGAGCAGCATGACTTCGGCTGACTTGAAAAAAATTATGGAAAATTCACTTTCAGTTTCACTTTGCTCAGAGGGCAAAAATATAACGTTTTTAATTTGTTGGTTTTGCTTATTCAGCCGATTTCTGTTTGCAAGTAAAACTATGAATTAACAGCAAAGTAGGTCAATAAAATGATAATAAAATGAAAGAATGGACGGTAAAATGCAGCATTGGCCTTTTGGGGTTTTGATTCTGCAGGAACCTGAAGTTCTTGTGAAGTTCTGCAGATGGATTTCTCACCACTGTCTCTTTCTCTTAAAAAATGTCTGCTCTGCAGAGTGTTCGATAAGGCTTGTTACCATGGAAACCGAGACAAGGCGACAGGGTTGCCCCTGCGGCGCTGACACAGATAAACAGAGACGAGAGGAGACGTGAACGAGATGAGAAGAGACGAAACGTGATGGAAAGACCTGAAAGAGCCAGGATGAGGTTGAATGAAGTGCTCCTCTGGGACCCTCTGGAGATCTTCTTCAGGACCTGAAACACGCCGAGCAGGTTCCTCCGCGGCTGGACTCCTGCTGCGGCGAGATGGTTTCTGGGACCTCTGACTGCAGCAGATCATTCTCATTAGCTATAATGTGCTTCACCAGACAGTGTGCGGCCTCATCTATATTAATATTCTCCTGGAGAGAGAGAGAGATAGGATCTTTCCTGTCAGTGTTCACACACCTCGTCTCTGGCTGTGACTGCATTAATTAGCTCGTGAATATTCATGACATACTGTAGCCGAAGGACGGGTGAGTCAGCAGAAAGTGTGAGCGGTTTTGTCAACTCTAATCATCTTCACACACCTGATTCACTACAAATGAAGTAATGATGCTGAAAATTCAGCTTTGATCACAGCGATAAATTACATTTTAAAATATATTCATAATAGAAAACAGTTGTTTTAAATTGTAATAATATTTTTGATTTTAAAAAAAAATGCAGCCTTGGTGAGCAGAAAAGACTTCTTTCAAAAACATAAAAATATGTAACCGACACAGTATAAACATGAATAAATATAAATTAGATTTGAGACTTTTAACCTTTGTTGTCATCTGAGGAGTCTGACCACAAGTTTCCGGGGAAGTAAATGATGACAGAATTGCAATCTTTTGGTTAAAAAAATGAAATAAAAAATTAATAAGCTAATTGCGACTTTCTATCTCACAATTCTGACTTTTTGTGCAATCTTTTCATTGTGAAGAAAACAAATCTCAGAATTACGAGATAATGCAATTCTGCCTTTTATCATCAAAATTTATAACTCACAATAATTTTTTTTTTTTTTTGCCATGGAATAAAAAATAAAAAAGTAATTGAGACTTTCTATATCTGAAATCAGATTTATTTCCCTCAGAATTGTGAGTTTATACAGTATCTCACAATTGCAAGTTTTATAGACTTGTAATTGCGAGTTTAACATTTTGCAATTGTTTTTTTTTTTTTTTTTTTTTTTTTTGTCAGAATTGTGAGAATAAACTCAGTATTGTGAGATAAAAAGTCTCATTTATGTGTGTTTTTTTTAATCTCATGGTGGAAATGAGTCCGAATGAGAAGCTTCCATGAATGAGTGTGTGTCGTGTGTTAAATGAGTCTTTCAACCAATTAAACCACAAACCTATCATATTTACTCTTTACCCTCACCATGACCTCTCACGTGACCTTTTAACCTCTGTGTACACTGATCTTGAATATCTGAAGACTCTGATGATGATTTGAGATGATTCATGATGTACCTTAGCTGAAGTTTCAAACCATCCCACGAAGCCGTTCTCCTGGCAGAACTGCTCCATCTTGATGCCATTGTTGGTGAGAACGTCTCTGCCCTGATCGCACTTGTTTGCGAGCAATACGGCCGCCACGTGTTTGCCGGTGGATAAACTCAGCTTGGCATCCAGATCCTCCTTCCACTTGGTCACGGCCTCGAATGTTGACGGCCGTGTGACGTCGAAAACAATGAAGGCTCCCATGGCCTCTCGATAATACACCCGCGTCATGTTCCCGAAACGCTCCTGGCCTGCGGAAGAGAATGAATCAGAACAAACCGCATGACAGATAAAGTCTTGTGTAAATCCCAGCTATAGGTCATGAACATACATACATTTCACCGTGACTTCATGATGATCACAGCAGAACTCAAAGACAACAATGAGAGGTTTATCTTCAGCTGAAGCCTCGGGCGAATGCGCTAGAACCTCAGTCTCTTTGCTTTTTCTTTTCTCTGATCCATGTGATCGTAATTTGAGATTCTTGTACACATTTCCAGGGGTCCGAACTAAAGCCTGGATATCGTTAATGAGGAAAAGCACATTCCAACGGCTCATACTGATCAACTCCACTGAGCTCCAGCCTCACGCCGTTAAACTTAAAGCTCAGTGCTCAGGATTAGTGTCAGAAGTTACAGGAGCAGCGGAGTGGAGACTGAGAAACTACCCAGCTAGCCAAGTTAAGAATAAAGTTCTTCCAAGAACTTTTGTTCAAATTATGTGGCCTTTAATAACATTCTAAAAATGTTAGCACAACCATTATCTGTACATTGTTCATGGAATGTTTTTTTTTTTTTTTTGAGACACTGTAGTTGAACGTTTTTTAAATGTTTCTATTTGTTTCAGAATATTCGGAGAATATTGAAAAGTAACATTCCATAATGTTTGCAAAATTCTAAAATTGTTTGCATAAACAAGAAAAAAACTTTTTTTTGAACGTTTAGAAACCATTCTAAACCAAATAAATTATGCTTTCTTTACAGTAAATGGCTTTTTGATATCAAATGGAATGACATTCAGTCATGTAAACGTTTTAAGTGCCCAAATACATCTGTAATGGAGTTGATTTGTTTTTTTCTCTTGAGAACGGCTTCACAATGGCAAATCATGCTCCTGTCTGATGTCTCTGCTCATTTCATCTATTTACAACAACGTTCCTGTTTTCCTTGTCTTTTTTTTTTTGTTTTTTTTTTGAGGTGGAAATCTCCCTCACATGAGAGACGAACACATGACCGCGCATAGCGCGCGTGCCTGAGGAACGTTATTCAAGAGAGAGTAAAACAATGCGGCTTCGTAACTAGATGTACGTTTGGTCCACATAACAACATAAGAAAGTTATATAAAGCCTTTGTATTAATTATACATATAATTTACATATATAAAATTGTGCAAAACTCTACATGAAATGACTTTTCTGGTAGTTTTTATTATTAAAAAGAGAACCAGACAGCAATAATATCGAATAATCAATCTATCTATCTATCTATCTATCTATCTATCTATCTATCTATCTATCTATCTATCTATATCTATCAAATATTATGCAAGTTATGAACTTTGACAAACTGAGTAAACAAAAAATAACGTAAAAATACGCACATGGTCAATGTCTAAGGCTACATATACAAATTAATAGGCTACGTTTCTTGTTGTTATACTAATTTTAAACAAACCTTAGGCACAGAAGAAGAGTTTATTTGGAAAAGTATGTAATAAAAAATAAAAACTTTTTGTGTGTAAATTACCGGCGATGTCCCAGAGTTGCAGTCTAACGGTCTCCTGGTCGAGGTTGAGAACTTTGAGCGCGAAATCCACGCCGATCGTCGCGCGGTAGTTCGCTGAGAAGTTCTGGTGCACGTACCGCTTGATGATGCTGGTTTTCCCCACACCCAGATCCCCGATCACCAGGATTTTATACAAGTGCTCCTTCAGGTGATGGTTCTGCATGTCTGTGTGAGACGGAGCCGCGGTCAGACTCTGAGGGAAGGAACAGAAACGCCCCGCGGAGAGAAAAGCGTAACTTGTGACTCGTCAGTGGAGCATGAGACCGGAGACGTGAGGAGACGGAGGGGCTGAGCATCTGTTGAAACCTCATCATCGGTAAGGTAATCACAGCTGGCGAAAAAAAATCATTTATACAGTTAGATTAAACACTAACAAAGAGTACCAGAGTATACAACCGCTGTGGAATGTATTTATCATGATCAACGCCCTCAACAACTGACAAGTTTTCTTCAGCAGTTACAGTGGTAAAGGTCTTAAGGACTTAAGTGTAGGACCTATTGTAAGTTTACACTGATTATCCTAAAAATACAGGGGTCCGCGAAATAATCTCAGGTCTGCATGAGGTGCTTCTGTCATCTCACTGTATGAGGACATTAACACATTAACTTCATCTTCAGAACTGCTCTGAGAGTCACTTCACCAGCAATTCCATTCAAATTTAATTTGAGAAATTACTCATATTTATCACACACACACACACACACACACACACACACACACACACACACACACACACACACCACACACGATATTTGGTGTTTGGGAAGAACCGTTAATATAGATGTACGGTTTGAAACTTGAAGGTGTTTTGACAGAAATATATTACTATTGTACAATAGAATGTACATCTCAAAGTAATAATAATAATAATAATAACTTATTTTTATAGGAATAATCACAAATGCTCTTCCATGTTAAAGTTTTAACAGTAAAACCTGTTGTGCAGCACTTTGTTGGCAAAAAAAAAAAGAAAGTTATAGTTGCATTTTCATTTGATTATATTTTGAAAGTTAATGTTTTGACGCTTTCATCTTGTTACCACTGTTTTTGATTATAAATTTGCATTAAATCATAAATTCAGAAAAAAATTTAAACGGGCAACACAGAATTTCTTATTGGATAGAATTTTATAGGGCTCTGTTATTGTACAAATAAATAAATAGTTAAATTTTGTGTTTTATTATTTCAATGTGGTTTCTGATTACTACAATTTAATTAAATTATTAAAACCAAAGTCCAGAAAAATCTAAACGGGAAAAAAAAAACCTTCTACAAAAATTAAACCGGAAGTTACGATGGCATCTGAGAGCAAAAACTGCAAGAAGCATATGCTTAATCATGTTTATAATTATGAGGGGGTCCCAAAAAGTTTGAGAACCCCTGTAAAAATATACCACGTTAAATCTGTAAGTGGTAAGTGGTTCCTTTAAGCTTTAAATAAGGTGTACCCAGAGATCACTGAAGCAACTGACATTTCTATCATAACTACAGCATTACATCTCAAATGACCGAAACCCACTTGGATTCTGAACTAACTGAATTGTTAAAACCAACTAAAATTGACTTACAGAACTGGTTTATACAAGTTTGATTTCATGCACTTTTCACTTAGGCTACACAAAAGTCAAGTACACCGGAGGTCAAAAGTACCTTAAAAAGCAACTTTATTAAAATCATGACACGTATACAGGAGCACAAAAAAAAAAAGCCAAAATCAGAGATTGTGATAAAACCATTGGATTCAAATATTCTTGAGCAGCTTAACTGTTGGCAAAGGACTCAAAATACACATACACATCCCTTTAGTCTACTGCTATTGATAAAGTGTGGTTCATTAAACCAAAAGTACTGATTTTCCTGAGAAACTTGACAAAATAACTTTATGTCCAATTAAAAGAGTGGTGTAAAAATTGAGGTGGCAGAGTACAAATGTGACATTCAGAGCTCACATGGATCAATGGAAATCTTAAATCCCTTTTTTTTCTTAAAAAAAAAAAAAAAAAATTTTTAAGCAGCTAAGGCACATCGCAGGACCTGAAGGCACCCTACTTTCATTAGCACAGATCTAACTAGAAGAAAAAAAAAACAAAAAAGAAAAAAAATATTTGAAATGCTGTTTTGGATCATACAGTCCTTGTGGAAATCCACACGAACAGTACAAAAAAGGACAAGACAACTTTGTGTTTTAAAAAACAAATTAAGATTTTTAGGTCAATTTAAAACCATAAGTGGGGTTGGTTTTGGGTGACCGCAACAATTGGAAGAGTTGGTGACCCAAGACAGGAACATAACCGGCTGAATCAGGTGGACAGGTGTCTCAGAGGAAGATGATAACTGGGGAACTTGAAGAGGCAGAAACTAAATGGCCCCACCAAAAACAGAAGCAGTAAAAGGCACAGAAGATGTATAAATTCTCTAGAGACCAAAGAGAAGAACCTTGAAGCCAAACTGAAGTTAGTTTAAAGTTTCGTAATGTATGAGGAATTGGGAAATGAGAGTGAAACAAGTCTCTATTGATTTGAAACTTCACGTTTTCAAACTGTTTGCTACAAAAAGAAACCGAAAGGGAGAAATATTGTGAAGTTCAATCTTTATGGCTTCTTTGATCACTTAACCTGTCTGCTGGAGGTCATGGGAAAAGACAGTTTTTACTAAATTTTTTTTTGAAGTTTAACTTAGCAACAAAGTTTAAAAAAATAGAACAGCACTGATTTCCAATTTTCAGAACTGCCATTATCAAAATACTCTGAAATATTTCACCTGATCATTAATCGGTCTACACTCTCTAAAGTTTGGCGATTGGTGTAGCAGCTACAGCAATGCTCTCAATGGCGCATTCATCTGTTCCACGACGGATTCTGAAAAACCCATTCTCGCCCCATCCGGCTCCCCAGCTGTTCTTCACGATCCAGTACTTCTCGCCAGTCTTATTGCACTTCCCATACCCCACCAACAGCACGGCGTGATTGGTCAGCTCAAACGGATTGTTGGAGTCACGGAGGCCGGTGTGATGGTAGATGCCCTCCTTGTAGTTCATGAAATCTGGGTACACCTCCAGGGCCACGCCCATGGGGCCGTTCCTGACCAGCTCCAGCATCATGGTCGCCTCACTGCAGCCGCCGTAAAACCCACCCACGTAGTGATAATCAGAGGCATAATACCTTGCGCATTTCTCAGGTACTTTGCAGGGAGAATCAACCCCGATATACGGGAAACAGTCCTCCTCCACAATGCCAAAGTCCTGGATGTATTTACCAATCAGGTATGGAAAACCTCCATCACAACCTGTATGAAAGACAACAAAATCATTTGAAATACAGACACTAAAATCCAAAATGTTAACGTTATAACATCCATTTAATTGCAAAATTTATGGTGGAAAAAAGAAGGGAAGAACCAGGGTTATAACAGTACCTAAATGTAAAGACATTTTCCAATACTTAAAATAAATGTTAACCGATAATACATGTTAACTGACAATAAAATAATAAAAATAAAAATAACTACTTCAGCTAGTTCCCAAGGCAACACTTCTCATTTTCTTTTAGTCTAAATCGAAGTACTCAAAATAACTGAAAGATAAAATATTACATACATACATAAAATCTACATAATTTACAATATTTATATACTCATTTATATAATAAACAACAGATTTATAATCAAATAATGAACAAATGAATTAGCCTGACTTCAATCAGAACAACTTACAACCTCAGAAAAATTATAACTAATTGTTTTGGTAGCAACATATACATATACATATATACACACACACACACACACACACACACACATACAAAACTGTTAGCAACAATTTTATATGCTAAAACTGCTGTTAACTATAATAATTTCACTAGTAATAATAAACAATCCCTTTAACATGCTTTCATTTCTCTCCCAATCCACCGTCCCATTAGGTTTTATAAAAGGAAAAGTTAACTTAAATGCATTTAAAATTAGAAAAAAATTAATCCTGAAACTTTACACATTTACAGTGAAAAGCTTTAATAATGAATTAACAAATGTAAAGATGTATACAATTTTGCATCCATAAAAAAATAAATCTTTTTGATGTTATAAAACCTACAGGAACCAAAGTCAAACATTTACACAAGGAACCCATTCTGATCTCAATCGGATTGTGTAACCATAATCCTAAGGGTGCTGGAAAAGCAAACATTCATGGTTTTATAACTGCAAATATGCAGACCGGTCCTCTGAAGTTCAGCACAGATACGGGTCATATTTAACGTTTGCTTCAGTGCATCAACACGTGCTTTTACCTTGAGAATACTGGGAGCAGGACACCACTTGCTGTGGACTGAACACCGGCTGCTGTGTGTTGTTCGTTTGGATTCGGACTCGTGCTTCAAGCATTCCCATAATAGCGAAAGAGTAACAGCTGCCGCATTGAGCGAGAAAGAAAGAAGAGGAAATCATTTAGAGATGAAAAAAAAAAAAAAAAAAGACAATTTACAACCTCATTACTTTGTCCTACAGATCCATCCTCTAATCCCCACTCCTTCCTCCTCGAATGCCTCCTGAGCATCTGAAGGAGCTCTTAACAAAAGTGAGACACCATCAGGCTCTGAAAGCAACGGGCCACTCCAGACACGTCGACCATCGCTTGAAGAAATGATCATCTCACACTTATTTCAGAGAGAAGCAACCAGCAAGACGATATCAGTTTGTGTTTCTCGTCAACAGTAAAAGACTGACTAGGAAAGATTAGATTGTAAACCTAAGAGTAGTATGATTTAGGTACAAGTGGAAAAAAAAAATCATAATGGGATTAGAACCTTTAGTCATTGATGATTAGACATCTTAAGATAAAGAAATAAGAGGGCTTTAAATAGATAAACTAATGACGAGGCTTTGCATATGAGACCACAGATCTTAAACCAAATCACTTCAGTCCAAAATATCCATTTCCCAAAAATATCCTTAGAACACATGGCTAATTCTGAAATGCATTTAAAAACAAGATGTAGTTACTGCATGTACCACACATTTGCCATAAAAAAAAAAAAAAAAAAAAAAAAAAATCATTTGTGGTAATTGAAAAAGCTGAATTAAAAATATTTAAATTAAAATAAATTCCATTAAAAACTTAGACATTTGTAATTTTGTCATTTAAGTTGAATTACTATAATTGCTAAAAATGAGAAGAAAAAAAAAGTTACTAAAACTATACATTAAAATTTAAAAAGAAAAATTATAAATATAAACTATAAATATTAAATTAAATATTAATTAATTGTATTAAGTTTAATATTAAATATCCAGAGGTTCTTCTATTGAAACCTTACTTCACAATTATTATACAATTATACAATCAGAATCAGAATCAGATAAATAAAATAAAATAAATACTGCATTAAGTCAAATTTCTTGGTAGTGTTTCTAGCATCATTTATCAGGCTGTGCTATAGTAAGAAAAGCTGCATTAATCAATAACACACACACTTCCTGGATTGGAGAGTGAACACAATCAATCAATAGTAGCATATTGAAGTTATTCCCAGGACTCAACTGTAGGTGGTACAGGACTGCCAGGGGTTTTTGATAGAAATCACATACTCAACTCTGAGCAATAGAGGACATAGACTGAAGCAACCGTTTGGTTGCAGTATTTCCTCTTATTTACGCCCACACACACACACACACACCTTGGTTGCGGACAGGGCTAACATAACTGAGTCCGTTCACGTCTCTCCAGTCCCAGTGTTCTGGAAGACCGGCTGCCATCTTACTGTCTGCGGAAACCATCACAGGCCTGACACGTCTGAGAGAGAGAGAGGAAAAACCCAACATGACATCACAATCGACCATTTTAAACTTATAAACTAAATGTTGCTGCTCTTAATTTTCAGTACACATTATACTGCAGATGAAAAATCGCCAACACGGTTCTATTTTTAGTGCAAGATGCTTCTAAATTAATTGCACTAGACATTTGTGAGCCCAAACTCAGTTTTAAAGGCATCAGTTATTTATTTTTACACAAAGCCCTGCCTGCACCAATTAAAGTAAGCGTACCGCGGTATACGAGAGGCATGTCCTCCTGATCTTCTCAGCATATCCTGTATGGTGAAGGTCTCATGGAGACTGTATGTTGTCGCTTTCCAGGACTTCTGAACAGAGTTTATTTGATTCACAAACTCCATGTTGTTTGTGTATGGCAGCTTCATGAGCCTAGAGATCATAAGATGTTTGTTACCACACAAACCAATAAATACATCAGCTATTCAAGGCTGATGAAATCACACAAGACCTTATCAAGATATACAGCAAGATAAAGAACAATTGCATCACAATAGAGAAACAAAGACTGCTGACACACTTACAGATTGTGTTCAAATCCAAGCATGTGATTGTGGTCGATTCGAGGTGGGATGGGCTGCACCTTCTTCCCAGTGAAACAGGCCCAGTTATTCCCCAAAACATCATGAACCCAACCAGGTAGTGTCTGATCGCAGTAACTGGTCACCTCTGAACCCTGCTTAGAATACTAGACACAAAGAGAGAGGAAAAAAATAAAAAATAAAAAATACTCAGTGCAATAAAGTTACTGTTAAAGCACAATATTTAACCCTCTTTTAGACATGTATTATTATGAATTAACTGCTTTTAAGTATTTTAAACATTTTATGTGGTTCCCCAGCAACATATTGTGAGCCTTATTAATAGGGATGTGCAAAACTATATAAAAAAAAAAAGTTTGTTTTTTGTAGTTATAAAATGGTTCATAAATATGTATATGAAGACAAAAGTAATTATTCTCTTGACTTCTTAATGTTTGAATTTAGCAGTGTTATTAAACTACGGCTGTGCAAAAAATCGAATACGATTTTCATGCGCATCTCATCAGTAAAGACGCTCCTGTAATTAGTAGTATATCTCCAGCACGTGCATTCAGATCAGGGTTGCCAGGTTTTCACAACAAATCCTGCCCAGTTGCTTCTCAAAACTAGTCCAAAAACTAGCCCAATCGCGTTTCCAGGAGGTTCCCCGATAAAAATTGCATCCCGGGGTTAAAATATACGTTTTTGGCATGGTTCCCTTGGTAAAATTCTCATTTTAGGGGCTAAATATCACGTTATTGGTATTGGGGTCGCTTCACCCCGCGGACATGAAAAACAACCGCAGACTTGGCAACACTGGTTGAGGTGGAGCGGCATTTACTACACAGAGCCGTAGTCCACAGACAAGCTACACAAAATCGCTTTCAAAATCGACAAAGAATCGCCTGCCATTTTAAAATCGATTTTGTGTAGACTGTCAGTGAATTACGGCTCTGTGTAGTAAATGCCAACCAGTGTTGCCAAGTCTGTGGTTGTTTTTCATGTCCGTGGGTTGAAGCGACCCCAATGCCAATAACGTGATATTTAGCCCCTAAAATGTGAATACTGTATTACCAAGGGAACCCTGCCGAAAAACATACATTTTAACCCTGGGATGCAGTTTTCTATCGGGCAACCTCCTGGAAATGCGATTGGGCTAGTTTTGTACTAGTTTTGACAAGCAACTGGGCCGGATTTGTTGTGAAAACCTGGCAACCCTGATCTGAACGCACGTGCTGGAGATATACTACTAATCACAGGAGCGCCTTTACTGAAGAGATGCGCATGAAAATCGTATTCGATTTTTTGCACAACCCTATAACAAACTATCAAAAACTGTTTTTGGTAATTGAAATAAAAATATTTAAAAAAAAAGTTATATATATATTAAAAAAAGCTACTTTCAAACATTACGAAATTCTAAAATAACACTAGAACTCAGATCCTAGAGATTGCATGTGTAAAATGCATGTGTTCCTGTGGCTCAGTGGTAGAGCATTGCGATAGCAGCTCAAAAGGTTGTGGGTTCGATTCCCAAGGAACACATGTTAGGTAAAAAATGTTTGCTAAATGCATAAATGTAAATGTAAAATCATATCACGTTTATTGAGCTAGACATCTCAGTACGATAAAGAACAGCGAGCTGATGTCAGAACTTCCCTTCTGTTGTGAAACCTCAGTCATCTGACCCATCATGTGTTGTCACCCGAGACTAAAAGTGTCTCGTCATGCTTACCTTGAAAAACCCAAACCACTTGTAGTCATTGATCACCACTTCAAAGCCCTGGTTATAGATGAGAGTGAAGAAGCCAGTGTAACCGAGCTCATCCACCGCTAGAGACAACTTCTGCAGGTCCACAGTCACAGTTTTCACTGACTTTCCTGTTTAAAAGTTAACAAAGTTTAATTTAGAAACTTAAGGAAGTAGCTTTGGTGTTATGCAAACACAAAGGCTGCAATTCAAAACCTGCCTCTGCATCATGTGTGCTATGAATGTTCACAAGTGCTGCCTTTGAAGGCAGTTCACTAGGTTTTAAAACACAGACAACATACACGATAGGAAGAGGAAACAATGTTAACCAAAAATGAGAATCAAGTTGATACTTCTGTACTCTCAGGCAGCATTAAAGTAGTAATGTAACATTGTTAATTACGATTAATATCCTTTAATGGACACTGACAAAATACTACACTACATTAATATTGTACTACCGTGTTTCTGAGTAACATTGAAAAACCATGGTATATGAGCACGGTAAATATTAAAGTATAATGTCAATGCTAAGAATATACAAAAAGCCAAATGTATAAAGTAGTTACTTTGGAAATACCATGGTATATGAGCATGACAGTCACTCAGTAGCATGGTAGATATCAACGTATTACGGCAATACTAACAGAGCTTCCTTTGTAGATTGCATTCTGTACATCATGTGCTTTTGAATATTTAGATGCACCCATGATGCCTTCTTAGGGAACATTGGTGGGCAGTTATCTAGGTTTAAAAACACACCCAACATATACACAATAATATTTACACTTCTGTACTCTCAGACAACATCAATGTTTTTATGAGTAACTGTATATGAACATGGTAATCATTCAGTAGCTTGGTAAATAATTAATCAAAGTGTAATGGAAATGCTAATCATTGCACCATGGTACTACCACAGTGCCAGCGTTATTAAGAGTAGGCTATACAAAAAGCCCAAAGTATATCTTAATGCCATCCTCAATGCATCATTTTAGAATTACTCCTAGAATTAGGTCGATTGTATTAAAGAGGCACAGATCTTTAGGTGAAGACCTCAGCATGAAACCGAAAGTAACACACTGACTGAACTTCCGTGTGGAAGACAAAAGCGCGTGATGGTCTGATCTGGTCTGACCTGTGCTGGAGCAGTTGATGGTTCGGTCTTGACCCACATTATATACGCTGAAGATCCAGGTGCCCAGCAGGTCCTCATAGGTGCAGTTGGCCGGAGTGTCGGCCGCAGACCCGCCGATAAACGCCAACAAAACAAAGAGGGCGAGCGCGCGCATCGCGGTGATTTGTAACGGGACAGCGCGGGGTTCAATACTGACCGGACGCAAGGAAACTAACGCGTGTCCTTCTCGTCCTTCCGCGCACCTGCAGCACTAAAACTCACCAGCTGCGTGCTACTGACCTTATACAGCGATGATCATATGACACGAGTCACATGACATGCCAGTGAGCGCGCGCAGATGTAATGATACTATCATCACACCAACAAAAACACATTTCATCATGCAAACATGCGCGATTGATTCTATCACACACAATAATTAACTCTAAAGACAAAACACGCATTAACTCAATCACATACATTGATCACAAATAGAAACCCATTCATCATACGGACAAGTAAGATACATATAATCTAGTAATGCACACACATTTACAGACACAATTACTCAAAGTCAGAAATACATCACGTTACAGAGCTTAAGTGTTGTGTTGAATTTAAATTCTAATGATGTTTTCAACAAATATGTCTCCAAAGAATAACTGCATTAGAAACATGCAAACCCCTGGAGACGGATCTTTAGTGAAGTGAAAATTTACAGTCATGACCTTTAAAACCTGAGTCACACACTTCTGACTGATTCTAAAGTCTTCTGTGGGGATTTTAATACCACTTTATCAGCAAAACAACAGAAGGACGAGCTTACTCATTTCACTTCTGACTTATTTCAAGCATTTGAGGTTAACGGTTTTGAGGCCTGTAAATAAAAGATGCAGCTATTTGCTTAAATGTTTTGCTCTTTTAGGTCTCTGCTTCTGTGTGTTTCAATAGCACAACATTGTGTGCTTGTCAAAAAGTTAATGGAAATGTTGACCTACAAATGAAATGTAGCATTGCATCACTTGCTCACCAGTGGATGCTCTGCAGTGAATGGGTGCCGTCAGAATGAGAGTCCAAACAGCTGATAAAAACATCACAATAATCCACAAGTTATCCACACCACTCCATTACATCAGTTAATTCCATGTAAAGTGAAAAGTTGCGTGTTTGTAAGAAACAAATCCATCAAGATTAACTTCAAACCATTGTTTCTGGCTAAACCATAAGTTTCGTCTGCCACAATTGTTTTGAATCATTACCGTATTGCTGACACTAATGAGAAGATGATTTCAGGGCAGTTTCCTGTCGCTGTTACGCTTGTGAAGTGGGAAATGAAAAGGAGAGATCGCAGAGCACTAGCATACTGCAGTATACTGCATGCTGCTTAGAGTTTCTAAAATAGTAAACAGGATGCACTCATAAAAATAAAGCTTCCAAAAGGGAGTTTTCGCAACAGTTCCCCAGAGAACCTTTAAGTAAACTCTCCTTAAAAGAACCATTTTCTTAATCTAAAGACCTTTTTTTTCTGCTATAAAGAACCATAGAAAGGTTCCATGGATGTTAAAGGTTCTTCATGGAACCATCAATGCAAAAACTTTATTTTTAAGGGTGTAGTATGCAACATTATGTGTTATGTGTTATGTGCTTTGAGTGTGAGGGCTTTTGAAATTGACAGCTGTGTGTGTGTGTGTGTGTGTGTGTGCACGCCTAAAGTGGTCTCATATGTGATTAGTGCAATCACCACACATTTTCATGGTGTGTGTGTGTGTGTGTGTGTGTGTTTGAATGACATGATCTCGGGGTCTTGAATTCAAACGTGTTGCTGTTCATTGCTTTCGCCCACACATAATTACATAAGCTCACCATCTGCTGTCACTCCAGTACAGTGTTAAAATATACACATGCATCTTACCCCAACTCAGACTACTTCTATAGTATGCAGTATGCATTAGTAAAAAACTTTTCTTTATGCATAGAGTACTCTGTATCCATTTGACAACCAAAGACAGAGACTTGTAGAACAAGTGCACCACAAAATTTAAAAATAAAAGATAATTGGGACTTTTTGAGTTTGTATCACAAAGACACAATTTCGACTCAAAATTGATATAAAGTCAGAATTGTGAGATACAATCTTGCAATTCTGAGAAGAAAATTTGGAATTGTGAGATATAAACTCACAATTGCAAGAAAAAAATCAGAATTGTGAGATTAAAAAGTCACATTTACCTTTGTTATTCCTTTGCAGAACCCAAAAAACAAACAAAAAAACGGAATTGCAAGAATTCTGAGAAAAAAAGTAATGTAAACTCAGAGAGATGTAAACTCAGAATTGCAATAAAAAAATTCTGAATTCTGAGTTTATATCTCATATTTCTGAGTTTATATCTTGCAATTGTATTTTTTCTCTTAGAATTGCAAGAAAAAAGTAATGAATGTGATATATAAACTCAGAATACAAGAACAAAAAAATCAGAATTGTGAGATAAAAAGTTGCAATTACCTTTTTTATTTTTCATTCATTTAGGAAACAGACTTCCATAGAGACTTGATCTACTACACAGAAAAAAAAAATTAGAAGAAAATTTCACTTAGAAATTGCTAGTAAATTTCACAAACAATTACAATGAAACAGCAGTGTGTTGAATTAAATATTAAAATTTGAAGTAAATGTTCTAAAATGTTCTCAAAATGTACTAAAATGTGATTTTACAACTTTAAAAAATATATAATTTTTTTTACAGTGTATTTCTAGTGACCAGAAAGTAGTAACTATTATTTTTAACATCTCTGTCTAGACTATTTGCCCAGACTGCCAAAAGTTAATACACTTTGTATAAAAAAAAGAATGCAAAGAACTGTATTTATAACTTGCTGAATCAATGTAATGAGGTCATGTGACCTCAATACTCCAATGTTTATTTTTACATATACAGTAGTATATACTGTGCAGTACTGTATTTTGAACATACTGTAGCCATTTTTGCTTTGCATGTTCATTCACTCACATGACTTTGCCGTGCGTGTGTGTATGTAGTACTGATAAATGAGCTCAGAAGTGAACACACACGGCTGAAATGATGAAGCACACTGCTGGTCTGCTGCTTAATGATCTGGGCTGGTGAAATAAAGCTCTCATGCTGGGCGACACTATGAACTAGAGTTGCTGAGATACGATCTCCATCGTATCTGTGAGTGAGAGAGAAAAGCTCCAGGGGATAGTGTTCATGCAGCAGGTTTGCAGCACAGTGCTTTTGAGGAAAAGGTTCTTCAAAATAACAAATAAATTAGTAGCTAAAAATGTGCATTACCTGATCTAGAAAGGATGATTCACTTGTACGACCAATGGCAGACGGATGGAGTACAGATGCAATTTTTATGCGCATTTTGGGATATCTCATTAAAAAAAAAAAAAAAAAAAACCCTGCATGTAAATGCCAAGATGTTAAAAATGCGCATAAAAAAACATATGTGCTCAACTGAGCCAGATAAATTTTTTTTCCAATAAAAAAAACGTGCATAAACTACAATGGAAACTTGTTTACAGAATAAATTACGCAATGTGCATCAACAAAGTCATGTGACTGCATGGTGGAATATGCAAAGTTTCTCCTACTGCAGCAAATTACATTTTTCTTAATAGAAACATGGCTAGTGTAGTTTGGTTTCCATTTGTATTTTCAATACATTTTATTCTGCCCAAAGCCAGGCAGATTTAGTCTTCCGTCTAAAGGTCTGGGCAGTAATATATGTGAATTATATCTGTATTTATAAAGCGCAAATCCATTAACAGTGTTGAATCTTTTTAAATGGCTGCATGCAATGGCCTTCACGTCAACACTGTATCAATCCTCCTCCACAGAGAGATTTTTCATATATTGTCCTCTGCTTTTTCTCTGCATTTTGGTTTCATGAATGCTTCAGATTTGTCAATTAACAAGAGCACGGAGTGGGGAAAAAAATCCTAAATGCCGGTACATGAGCAAAGAGGAGTCAGGGGTTTGTAAGATGCCAAGCGTGTTTGATGCTCTCAGTCTTTAAAAGAGAATGAAAACTAGATAATAGAAACTTCCGCCCACTTCTACACAAGCATGTGTGGGGGTGAGAGTAAGACATTTGTTTGAGTGATGGAAAATAATACTGACGCACTTTCATTCATATGTTCATCAGTCTGTCGCCGCTTCAGAGTTTGAGTATTTTTCTGCAGAATTGAAACTATTCTTACCCAAATTGTTGAATGCAATTCAATGCAACAATTTACGTAAGAATGGTTGCATGAACAATTCGCACACAAATTCATTCTGCTCGTGTGTGATGAATGAGGTTCATTGTGGAGGCTGTTGGCTATGAGCTCTGAAATGGGAAATACAATAACAGACATTATTCAGCAGCATCATATTAAACCAGTCAGCCAATAATAACGGATTAAGCTGAAGCAGATTCACATTTGGTAACTTATGCTGATCCATATAAAGTGGAATATCTCTGACTTTGGTCCATAAGATGGAAGAAGATGTGTAAATAAACAAAACGGCAATGCACATTTACTGTATGGAAGGTGATTTACTATTTTACACATTCTTTGATTATCATATATTAAAGGAACTTACCTTATTGAGTTATTTATTTGCCTTAACGTGACCATTAGCCAACATTACAGTAGCTCAAACAGTAGAGTCAGGGTCATGGGTTTGATTCCCAGGGA
This sequence comes from Cyprinus carpio, assembly GCF_018340385.1. Taxonomy (NCBI): domain Eukaryota; kingdom Metazoa; phylum Chordata; class Actinopteri; order Cypriniformes; family Cyprinidae; genus Cyprinus; species Cyprinus carpio. The sequence continues at coordinate 23,154,903 of NC_056586.1, read as the reverse complement.
ATGGATATTAATATATATGACTTGAGTACACTGTAAGTTGCTTTGTTGCTTTGGATAAAAGCATCTGCCAAACGTATAAATGTATATAACTGTGCACCATGCACCCCCAATCAGTTTTTAACTAAAAAATAAATAAAATGTTACTTAAAATAAATGTTAACCAAAATAAAATGGGAATTTATTCTATAAGAATAAAATTTAAACTAAAAAAATTTATTAAAACCTATTTTATTAATTAAAATAAATGTTAGTACAATTTAAACTTATTTGACTGTTGAAGGACAATGCTGTATTAGCAGTGTTGCCAAGTCCCCGGTTTTCCTCCGGAATTGGGCTACTTTAACACTGTTGACGCATGGTGTTTTTCATGTCTGTGGGTTGAAGGGACCCCAAAAACATGATATCTAGCCCCTGGAATGTGAATTTTACCAGGAGAACCCCCGAAAAAAAAAACTTACTTTAATTAAAAAACTTATTTTACAAGCGCCAACCTTCTGGTCTCTCTCTTGAAACCAACACGGAAGTGACTTAAACTGCAAATTAATCGACTGCCCACTAGAGACTGGCTCCAAAAGTGAGTCAATCCCATAGACCCCCCATGTTAAAATGGCCAAAAATTTACAGCAGAAAAAAAAATATGTTTGCAGCCTGGTACAAAAAGTGTTTTTTGGTCTATATAGCTAATTTTGCCTGATTTATTTTTATAACTCATCCGTTTCAATGATATTAAGCCTTAAATCTCTGCATAATTAAGGGCGTGGCCACTTGAGTGACAGGTGGATTTCCGCTGGTGTCAACACCATCGAGCAAGGAGGCGTGGTTTCAGCAACCAGCTCCACCCACGTCCCGCCTCTTTGCCCATTTTCAATTATCCAGGAGTGATGCACGGTTACACACTGCCAAGATGGCGACGGCCGACTCTGCTTACTTTAGGCTTCAAAAATGCTCTTCAGAAACCTACGGGTGACTTCACGGATGCTATGTCCATGTTTTTATACAGTCTATGGTATTTTACCCTCCAGGAACAGGAAATTTGATTGAGCTAGTTCAGGGCTAGTTTTGAGTAGCGATTGGGTGGGTTTTGTTGTGAAAACCTGGCAACCCTTGTTGCTATTGGGTGGGTTTTGTTTTGGTGAGCTGGTAACAATGTGTTTTGTTTTTATTATTTATTGGGCATTTAAAATCAGCATTCAAGTTAGAAATGCCTTCTTATTAAAGCTATACAAGTTACTCAGTCCAGAGCAGTGAGTGATTTTCTGTTTCTATTTATTGTTTGGGTCATATTAACAGCATAGACAGCAGCAGGAACTGTATATTATACTCTGCTGTCACTCAATACACAGATCTAATATAAACATGCAATTTATTTCTCAGCTGTTTACCTTCACAGACATAACCGACTGTGTTTTTATAACTTATGTGTATTTTACAATTTAAGCGCAATAAGACATGAAAGAGAACTTAATTTAGTACTCACATGCCGTGTGACAACCGCTTTCTGTGCGCTCAGAAAACCGCATATCAGAAGTTTAAAGTTGCCTCAACAAAATCATTAATTCTCAGAGACAGGTGGATTTATTCCATGTTTTTAATAATGACTGAAAAGATTTCATACCACACCACAACGGTTTCCATGTCAAGAAAAAGGGAAAATGTTTTTATACATCCGTAAGCATTTTCTCACATTTTTATTTTCCCCACAAAACTGCAAGAAACTGGAATATCAACAAATGTCAACAAAAGTCATCTGCAGTACCACGTCAATGATGATCAACATCCTACAGAATCTCTACATCAGAGAATCAGCAAACACAAGTCCCAATATATATAGCTATAGATATAGATATAACAAAAATAGAACCGGTCACTTGAGAGTAAAGAATTATACACAAAAAAGATGTTAGCACTTGAGATGGAGTCACAGAGTCGGTTTCGTCCTTCGGCCACGAACCTGTGCGAGACATTCAGAACAGCTATGTTCTGTAGCCCAAATGCTAAATGATTGCATTTCACCACTAATAAAAGATCCCATGTACTCCAGCAAGCATGATAATGTAGCAAAATGTAAACATCAATGTGAGTCTACTATAGGCAGCAACATTGACATTCAACCCAGAGCTCCTACAAATGCACCAAATGTATCTGTCATGTTCATAAACCCACTTAATGAAGAGAAACTCGCAAACAGAAATGGAGAAAAAGGAGAGATCGCCTTCCAGGGGCAGATTTATTAATATTTCACAGGATCTTTCAAGCATCATGTTTTTGATCTCGGCAAATGAAATTTAAGCCTTTCCTGACAAACCACAGCTGCTTCCTAATGTACCCCAATAAATCTGAATAATCTCTCCGGCTGTTCCTGTGTACCTGTAGCAAAAACACTAAAGCTTATTACCAAATGACATGCATGTTATAGATCATCTGGAATATTACACAGATTAATGATTCAATATATGGCCCTGATATATATTAGAAATGTAAACAAAGAGAAAGGATGAATTACACTGACCACAGTATTTTTTCTGAGGAAACAGCCATTTAGCAAAACTGTGTGACAAGATTTTAAAACCATATTCCTTCGATCATCTTGATGTTTGATACACAGAAAACACAACTGCACTTTCTATTACATCAGTAGTCCATTCATCGAACAATGTTCTAACCAGGCACAACGTGACAAGTTTTCCAACGACATACAGTTGTCGGATCCCTGATCTCCTGCACAATCTGAGTTTAGAGCTCGCAATTCTGACTTTATCGTCGGAATACTGAGTTTAGAGCTCGCAATTCTGACTTTATCGTCGGAATACTGAGTTTAGAGCTCGCAATTCTGACTTTATCGTCGGAATACTGAATTTAGATCTCGCAATTCTGACTTTATCGTCGGAAAACTGAATTTAGATCTCACAATTCTGACTTTATCCTCGAAATACTGAATTTAGATCTCACAATTCTGACTATCGTCGGATTACTGAGTTTAGATCTCGCAATTCTGACTTTATCGTCGGAGTACTGGGTTTAGATCTCGCAATTCTGACTGTAATCGTCGGAGTAAGTAGTACTGGGTTTTAGATCTCGCAAATTCTGACTTTATCGGCGGTATACTGGGTTTAGATCTCGCAATTCTGACTTTATCGTCAGAATACTGGGTTTAGATCTCGCAATTCTGACTTTATTGTCGGAATACAGAGTTAAGATCTCGCAATTCTGACTTTATCGGCGGTATACTGGGTTTAGATCTCGCAATTCTGACTTTATCGTCAGAATACTGGGTTTAGATCTCGCAATTCTGACTTTATCGTCGGAATACTGATACTGAGTTTTTAGAACTCGCAATTCTGACTTTATTGTCGGAATACTGAGTTTAGATCTCGCAATTCTGACTTTATAGTCGGAATACTGAGTTTAGATCTCGAAATTCTGACTTAATCGCCGGTATTTCTGAGTTTAGATCTCACAACTTTTCTGAATTCTTTAGATCTCGCAATTCTGACTATCGTCGGATTACTGAGTTTAGATCTCGCAATTCTGACTTTATCGTCGGAGTACTGGGTTTAGATCTCGCAATTCTGACTTTATCGTCGGAGTACTGGGTTTAGATCTCGCAATTCTGACTTTATCGGCGGTATACTGGGTTTAGATCTCGCAATTCTGACTTTATCGTCAGAATACTGGGTTTAGATCTCGCAATTCTGACTTTATCGTCGGAGTACTGAGTATAGATCTCGCAATTCTGACTTTATTGTCGGAATACAGAGTTAAGATCTCGCAATTCTGACTTTATCGGCGGTATACTGGGTTTAGATCTCGCAATTCTGACTTTATCGTCAGAATACTGGGTTTAGATCTCACAATTCTGACTTTATCGTCGGAATACTGAGTTTAGAACTCGCAATTCTGACTTTATTGTCGGAATACTGAGTTTAGATCTCGCAATTCTGACTTTATCGTCGGAATACTGAGTTTAGATCTCGCAATTCTGACTTTATCGTCGGTATTCTGAGTTTAGATCTCACAATTCTGACTTTAGATCTCGCAATTCTGACTTTATCGTCGGAGTACTGAGTATAGATCTCGCAATTCTGACTTTATCGTCGGAATACTGGGTTTAGAACTCGCAATTCTGACTTTATCGTCAGAATACTGGGTTTAGATCTCGCAATTCTGACTTTATCGTCGGAATACTGGGTTTAGAACTCGCAATTCTGACTTTATCGTCGGAATACAGAGTTTAGATCTCGCAATTCTGACTTTATCGTCGGAGTACTGAGTATAGATCTCGCAATTCTGACTTTATCGTCGGAATACTGAGTTTAGAACTCGCAATTCTGACTTTATCGTCGGAATACTGAGTTTACATCTCAAGATTCTGACCTTCTTGTTGAAATTCTGAGTTTATATCTCAGATTTCTGAGTTTTCATCTCAGAATTCAGTTTTTAGATCTCTTGTTTCTGCCATAGAAATCTAACAATTCTGAGATTTTACCACGCAATTATGACAGTCTGAATTGTGAGCTATAAACAAAGAACTGTGAGAAAAAAGTCATAACTTAATAAGAAATAAGCGTTCATATTTTATCGTGTCGTACCTGGTTAGAAAACTGTCTACACTGGAAGTGACCGACATGATTTATCATCATATATTACTTATTATAATGATAGTATTGCTACAACATATAGTCAACTGGCTTTTATGTAACTGTTGGTACTTATTTAAACAACAAACAAAATTCATAAAAGTGTTAATTCAAATGCACAATATTTTGAAACAGAATTTTATTTCAGGTGGATGGGGGTTATAAAGTGGCGTAAGCTGATGTGCAGATTTTAGTGTAGACCGAAGCATTTGATTTTAATGCAAGCAATCTAGTTTTGATGCGTTTCTGGTCTAGACGAGGCCTAAATCCCCGAAATATGATGTCAGGGTAGTTCTCATTCACAGAAAAAAGTTTCAAAATGATTAGAAAACTTGATGTGGCACAAATATCGTCTAAAGCCGATGTGCTTTGTATATGCGTATGGTTTGTATTGCTTTGAGTCCCAAAGTCTGGTATACTTATAATATATATTTATAATATATAAAAAGAATACTCATCACCATAAAAACTATTCATATCATTATGTTACGAAAAACACACATTTCGTCCCATCACCCTCCCCTCCCCCCTTTGGCACTAAAAGCTCTATTAAGATAAATATTAATTGTAAATCTCACTTTTTTGATTTTCATATAATTGCTTAACACTTGAGTAGCCTCACATTCATCTAAGCACGTTCTGTACACAAGGGAATGATAAGAAATGACATCTTTAGACTTGTAAAATCTTCTGGTATTCCATCCTCGTGTAATCCATGTAAGATTACTGCTATTGTTCAGGTTTGACGATAAGTCACTGTTAAAACTTTACTAGACTTGTTGCTCTGCGCATGCCCTTGATATTTACACAATCAGTAGGAATGATAAACCAAAATGATTAGAATGGCTTCATGGTGAACTCATAACTCATATTCTTTATGATTCAAAACCTAAAAGATAGAACAATAGAACAATGAAACAATGATAGAACAACAGATAGATAGATAGATAGATAGATAGATAGATAGATAGATAGATAGATAGATAGATAGATAGATAGATAGATAGATAGATAGATAGATAGATAGATAGATCAATCTTCAGGAAACGAAACTGTTTAGATACATCTTTAAGATTACTTAAAAAAGCCCTCCTCCTAGAGAAAAGTATAATTTAAAGACAACATGAAACGCCATTTGCAGCCCATTATACTTCTGTAATGTGACAATTTGTACATTATTTCAGAGGTTGAACAAGTTATTTGGAATAACAGATTAATTGTTTAAAATAACACCAGGAATGTGTATTAAGAAAGTAAACAGGGTGCATTTTCGTTCCATGTTGACTGGACCAAAATGTTGTTCACTGAGTGATTTGATTCAGCTCAATGATGAACCACAGTGAACTAGTTTGTTAGGGGAGATGTGACTTCTTCCACTACCAGTACTACGGTATTCTTAGAAGTAACTTGGAGTGTCATGGTATTACCATCATCTGATACCATCACTGTATCATGGTACCGTAATGATTTGGGAAGGAGATTGGTCCCACAATTAATCTAAAAAAATAAAATAAAATACAGATGAATCTCATGAAGTCAAGTTCAGGGTACATTTCAAAACCCACATTTGCAAATAAATAAATCTATAAAATCGAATAAATCAATTATTTATTATAAATCAATAAAACTTTAAATAAAATAAAATAAGCATATTTTAAGAGAATTGCAGTTTTCATGTATTTTAAAATATTGACCCAATATTAAAATACAACTTAAAATAATAATAATATGGATAAAAAAAAATGTAATCCTAAAATTCATTCTGTTTGCTATGTACAGTTTGTTTGTTTTATTTAATTATTTATTTATGAATGAATGAAATATAATCTTGACAGTTTCCATGAGATTCACCCGTATATTCTGTTCCTGAAAAAGGCAGGTAGAAAGATGGGAAGAAACTGGAAGAATAAGGAGAAAAGAGAGAAAAAGGAGAAGAGAAAATCATGGAGAATGACTGATGCATCTGAGTATCGGTCTGTTTGCTCTCTCACGCTGCCCTGTGGTACATCAAACAAAGCACTTTGTTCAAAGATTGCGTTTACATCTCAGAAAGCATCGGGGACTTCACCTCACGCTCTTCAATTATTACAGTGCACCAGCAGTCGCGTACGAGTGTGTGAGCTAAAGATTACGCAACATGTACTTATACAGGCTTTTCCCTTTGCTGCCATGCCTTTTCCCAGCCCTTAATAATCTCATTGTTTGACTATGAACGTAGCAAAATAGCTCGTAATGTCCGTGTATTGGAACGTCCCAGGTTGGGTGTTCGTCCACCTCCGTCCTGTTGGGGTCACAACAACATATTGTAGTCCTCATAGAAACAGCACTAATTAGATGAAAGCCGTGTTTGTTTAAGGCCACTACCAAAATAGACCAACGGAACGCCAACTAGACGAACGATTAGACACCGTTGTGATTCTACTGCAGGTCTGATGCTGGAGATATTCCTCCGCAGGGCCCTGTTTTGCATTGGTCCGAAGGTGAGAACATGTAAACACACACACTCAAGCAGTGTCCGTCTCCGCCGGAGTGAATTACATCATTCTTCCATCTGTTGTCCTCATAACGAAGACGAACTCTGGCTGTAGTGTCGGAGCACCAGGCACTCGTATTTTGGGATGGGCGGAAGAGCGGACGTTTCGGTATCAGAAGAGGGAGAACTCGGCGAGCCGCTGCACGACCCGACGGAGTCCTTGAAGGGGGAGGGCGGAGTCAGCGCTAGCAGTTCCTCAAGTTCCTGCTGATTGGACGGCGACTCCAGAGCTGAGGATACGCCCCCCTTTAGCTCCTTCCCACTTGTCGTGGGTGACGTTTTGAGTCGTGATGAACCAGAAAGTGGGCAGGGAGGGGTGGGGCGACCCACATTAGACTCCACCGGTGGGAGGGGCTGGATCTCAGCATAGGTCGTCATGGTGGTCGGCATGGAAATCTCTCGGGACAGGCGGTAGGGCGGAGCGCAGCAGGGCTCCACAGGTTGTGCGTGTGCAGACGCGCTGGTGGACAAACCCACAGGACTCCCTGGAGGAGAACTGGAGAGCATCATGCTGTTGAGCTCGCTGATGTTAGCGGTGAAGCGGTTCACCACGCAGCTAATCTGCTCCATCAAAGAGCCCTGCGACGCACTTCCACCGCTGTTGCCGCGGTGTGGAGGCTGACACATGTATGTGGAGACGCTCATGACCTGGGAGTTAGTGGCGCCAGCGCTCTGTGATAAAGCGAGGCTCGCTCTCTGGGTCACGGTGCTGATCGGTGAAGGAGTGTGGGGCCGGTAGGTGATGGGATAGCGCTCCTCCACTTCGGTGACCTCGTAGAGCATCTTGTTGTTACTGTTGTCGGTGTTGATGTCGCTGCCTCCACAGTAACGTCCCTCAGACGTTTTGGAGAAAGGTTTGATCACAGCCGTCTGGTTGCTTTCGCGCTTCTTAATGTGGAAGGAGAGACGCTGCCACAGGTGGCCACCTTTGGAACTGCACTCATTCTGGGCCCACGTCACCGACTTCCCATTAGAGCTGAAACAGCATTTAAAATAATAAATTCAGTTAAAATGATTGCAAAATAACCCCAGTGCAAACAACATCACTATTTCTGTTCATATCTATCTATCTATCTATGAGGGCTACACAATTTGGATAAAAAAATGCAATTGTTTTTTTTTTTTTGGGTGGGGATTTAAAAATCTAATTGTGATTTTTCTGATAAAAATTGCGATTGTGGTTTAAAACACAATTTAAAAAAAGCTCCAGGCATGCTGTGCTTCATTGCAGATTTGCACAATTTGGACAAAAAATGTAAATAATAAAAATAATGTCAAAAATACAACAATAACAATAATAATAGTAATAACTATTATTATTATAAAAATATTAAACAAAACAGAAACTATTACTATTTTAATATTTCCCCATAAAGATAAGATATTATAGTAATTCTTTTATTAATCATACAAATGTAAAATGACTAAACTAATACTTATGTTTCTATCTATTTAAAAAAAAAAAAAATGCGTTATGTAGCATATGTGAACACAGAGATTTTGTGGTAAACACTCCGGCAGTGTGAGCAGACACACTAAATACATTCATTCCTATAATCACAGGTCATCTAAGGTAAACACTCTCTTTTTATGGATGTCAATAACTTAACAGCTCCATCATTACCACACAAAAAGATGTGCACTCAGTGTTATGACAACAGCAGAGCGACAGAACCGAAGCATAAAACCTGAACTTTTAACACTATTTATTCCCTGCTATGAATGCATCTGTTTCCTTTAGGAAAAACAAATCTAGACTCTCAGAAACAAAGGTACAAAAGCTGTCACTTGAGGCAGTATCCATTCAAAAGCTACACCTTTGTACCTTATTTACCCCTAAAGGATGTTTATTAGTAAATGGTACCTTTTGAAAAGTATTGGTGCACAATTCAACACACCTGAGTGTCTCTCCTGACGATCCTCGTCTCTTCCATAGATTGACCAGGCTGCTGGACCGGCTGGCCGCGGATGATGATTTTCCATCTCCCACATGCATGCGCACCACTGTCGACGTAGTGAACGCGCTGCGGACGTTCCTCTCCGGTTTAGCCAGGATAATGTAAACCTTGGGCACGAACATGCAGCCCAGAGCCACGGTGGCGCTCAGGCTGACGGAGAAGCACATGGTGATGGTCTTATAGTTCGAGCCGAAGTAAATGGGCACGAAGGCCAGCCAGATGATGCAGGTGGTGTACATGGTGAAGGCGATGTACTTCGCTTCGTTAAAATTGGCGGGAACATTGCGCGTCTTAAAGGCGTAGAATGTGCAGCTCATGATGAGGAGGCCGTTGTAGCCCAGTGGCGCCACCACGCCTAAGTTGGTGGTGTTGCAGATGAGGTTGACCTCGCGGATGGAGGGATAGTCGTGGATGACGTCGGGAGGCTCCATCATGAAGAGCGCCACGATGATGCCCAGCTGCAGGAGGATCAGTATGAAGGTGATCACCAGCTGGGCGCAGGCGCTCATAAAACGAGGTTTCTTGGTGCAGATTTTCTTTTTGCTGCCGGCCAGGATCCGAGCGATGCGATTGGTCTTGGTGACGAGGGCCGAGTAGCTCATGGCGGGTGATAAGCCGATGCCCAGCCGCTGCAGGTAGCAGTAGATGACGTGAGGTTTGGTGATAAGACAGAAGGTGCACAGGTAGCCCAGACAGATGCCCGCCAGAATGATGTAGCACAGCTCGCGACTGGACGATTTCACCACTGGAGTGTCGCGGTAGATGATGAAGATAGAGGTAACGAAGAACGTGGCCATTAGGCCCAAGCAGGAGAAGACCACGGCTGCGATGGGCTCAGGGTCACCCCACCTCAAATACTTCACTGGGATGGGGTCACATCCTGAAACAAAGGAAGAAAATGAGAATTAGTGGTGCTTGTAAGATTTTTTCCAAATACTTGTGATTACTGGATATTTTTAAAAAAAAAAAAATATATATATATATATATATATATATATACTAATATATATATATATATATATATTATAAAGAATACACTAAATTAGATTGTAGTGTAGTTCTGGAAATATTTTAGAATATATATATATATATATATATATATATATTATATATATCTATATATATATATATATATATATTATATATAGAAACAATATTTATTTAGAGATTGCACTTTAAAAGAGCATTTTCTAGTTGATATAATATTTTTAAACATTTTAACTTTTTAAATAGTAAATAAACACTATAAAATTAAACAATACTTAATGCATATTTTCTATAAAATATTTACTATAAAAACTTTGTAAAATATTGCATCATTTCATTGATATGATACAATACATTATAATTTGTACTATTATACTTGAATATGGGATAAGGATTTTTAAAAATTATTTTATTGAGACTGCACTTAAAATGAGCAATGTCTATTGGACAAAATAGAAATTTTAGAAAGCAAACATATTTAACTATTTTATTGTAAAAAAACTGACTATACAAATAAATTGAATATTTATATTTATTATATAAATATTTGTATTTTCTAAAAACATTATATAGAATATCGTATTTTTTTATATAATTTATATATATATATATATATAATATATATATATATATATATATATATGTGTGTGTGTGTGTGTGTGTGTGTGTAAAATTTTATAAGCAATTGTTTTAATTGTAAATATTATAAACCTTAAGTAATTGTTTTATAGAGACTGCACTTATTTCTAGTTAATAATATATTTTATAAAACAAAAATATTTGCCTATTTTTATAGTACATAAACACACTATAAACGTAAAAAGAATATTTATCTTGTGACGTCGTAACAATCTATATAAATATTTACTATAAAAATAAAATATTTTTATTTTCTAAAATATAAGTAGAACATCATATATTATATTACAATGTATTATACAAATTGCTTATTATAAACTTAATGATTAATGATATCACTTAAAAATTATGCCCTGGAAATTGAAAAGTATACATTGACTTACTATTATCATCTGAGTGTGGCGAAAAAATAGCAATATCATGGAAGCGGGGGTTGCAGTGTACAGTACTTGATAATATTGGCTGTATGATTCTTTCTTTCTATCTAATTGTATAAATAGGCGCTAATAAAGTGTGTGGGCCGATCACAGGGAGACAGATTTGATCATTTCAGCTCAGACGGTTTTGATGCTGTTAACCTTTTAACTCAATGAGTGTGTGTATTCGCTTTTCCCTCAATTGATTTATTGAAATGCATTTGCTTTCTGTGGCACACATATCTCTCTTTCTTTCTTTCTCTTTCTATTATTGGCAATGTAAGAGAGATGCAATCATGCGCTTTGCAAATAACTTGTTTTGGTCGTGATTTAAGATCTGACACTCCATGAAATGTTAGATTTGTATTTGAGTATCAGTGTGTGGCCGGAGCTCCAGCACTTTACAGAATTAGATGTACTAAACTGGACATGAATAGAGACGGATAAAACGTGTCATTGAACCCTCAGTGTAACACAAGCATGGGCAGTTAATGCAGGAGAATCGGGGTCAGACGGATCTGTGTCATCAATCTGATCTTTACGCTGCAGTCTTCATCCGTCGGTGGGTTGATGTGTTTGTGGACTCACCGGTGAGGTCATTGGTGGGCCATGATCCAAGCTCACACGCGCGACACGTGTACTCATCAAAAACAAACTCGTTCTCCTTACAGGGGGTGCATGTCCAACAGCAGCTGACCTCTCCTTTACGGATCACCTGCGGACGAGATAATCACATCAGGACATAAAAAAACATGAAAATAGTAAATTTAGGACAGCCGTTTAATGATTCACCAGATGATAATAAGAAGTCAATTTATGCTTTACAGTCATGGAAAAGTAGATAAATTATGTATAAAACACTTACTGCAAAAATTACAAAAAACAAACAAACAAACAAAAAATCCTTATAATATTTTAAAAATATAACTTATAATATTCTACTTATAATATTTTAGAAAAACTAAACTTTTGTAGTGTTTATTTTATTTAAAAAAAAAATTCTTCTAAAATATTATAAATATATAATATTGCATAATTTTAATTAAAATATTACATATTTTAGAAAATAAATAAAAATATAAAATAAATATAAAGCAAATATAAACATTAGATTTACTTTTATATCATGTTTTAACTTAATTTTATTTTATAGGTTTTGCCTATGATTCACCGGATGATAATAATGAATCAATTTATGCTTTACAGTCATGGAAAAGTGGATAAATTGTGTTTAAAATATTTACTATAAAAATCTGTAGAAATTATTTCCTTATAATATTTTAAATATATTACTTATATTATTCTACTTATAAATTTTCAGAAAAACTAAACTTTTGTAGTGTTTATTTACTAAAATGTTTTTTTTTCTAAAATATTATAAATATTATATAAATTATGCTATATTGCATAATTTTTATTAAAAGATTAAACATTTCGAAAAAAATAAATAAATATATTAAATAAATATAAAGCAAATATAAACATTAGATTTACTTTTATTGCATGTTTAAAGTTACTTTTATTAAAAAAAATTATTCATAGGTTTTGCCTTTGATTCACCAATCAATTTATGCTTTACAGTTGTGATATTCTAAGTCATGGTAAAGTGGATAAATTGTGTATAAAATATTTACTATAAAAATCTGTAGAAATGATTTCCTTGTAATATTTTAGAAAATCAAAGATTTATTTTTGTAGTAAATACTTGTGAAGTAAATATAAAGATTATATTTAATTTTAGAATGTTTATTTACTTTAAAAATAGGTTTTTAATATTGTAAGTATATTGTAAATAATACTGCATTCTATAATATTTAAATAACATTATATTGGATAATATTAATTAAAAGGAGTTATTTGAAAATAATAATAATATAAATAAAAATAGTATTTTTATAATAAATATTTATGTAGTAAATATAAAAGTTAGATGTTATTTTATGTTTTAAAGTATTTAATAGTCTTGAATCCAGTTGGATTTTTCTTGTTATTCCAGTATATTTATCAATGAAAACACAATTATTAAGCATTATTAATCACTATGGGGGTTAATAAGCAGCTCGCCATCTCCTGACCTTGATTTGACCTTTATCGCAGGGTTCACTGCACACTGATTTAATAATGTCGTCTTTGTTGGGCCAGATCTCGTCGTCATTGATCTGCAGTCCGCTGTTGTCCCAGCTGCCCACGTTCGTGTAGTCGAAGTAATCTTTCCCCATCTTCTTAAAGTTCATGATCACGTAACTACGAACACAGTTAGTAGTATCGATTTAGTGCACTGAAATGAAGATGAATGGAAATGAAGGGTGGATTCATCAGTCTAACTGATGCATTGATCCATTCATTGACTAAGTGACTGTTTGATTGATTGGCAGATTGATTATCTTATTTATTTGATTGGATTGGATTGGTCTGGTACCTCCCAGGAGAATCTCCGTTCTCATCAAAATAAATGTTTTCCCCGGACACTCCAGAGAAGTTGGTCTTCATGAGGAACTCGAGGAGCTTTGCACCATCGATGGGCCACATGGCATCGCACAGTCCCACCACACCGGGACACAGAGCTTTCTGCATGTTGTGGAGGCCGAAGGCCATGCTGTAGATGGCATTAATCACGAAGCCCATCTTGGTGTCCTGCGCGTACTGCTGCCGCAGAGAATCCCGCTCTGAGAGAGGAGGAGGAAATTGGGGTTAATGACAGATGACTCATCTTTTCCTCATATCCTATAGGCAGGTCAGTGATGAACTGTGCTAATTAGCTTATGCTCTGTGAAAATGCCAAGTTCTATCATGAATGACTGATGGGTCATTAACGCAAAATGATGATATTCACAGTGTTCGACTCCTTGACACAAGCTGATTGAGATACCAATTGGCTTGCTGCTTTACATTCAAAAGGCTTTCTGAGTTCCTCCGGAACCCTCCACCTTCCCCAGCTCCACCTGTATAGATCTGCTAAGGGTTATAATACGCTATTTGTGCAGCAGCAGCATGTCTTAAATACTCACAGCACTGTATCGGCGAATGTACTGGCAGTAGCTACTTGATTTACAGCAGCAGCAAAAATCTACCAGGGCCAGAAATTGCGACTGTTTTGTTCCCATATGCGCCTGAAATGTAATCTGTGTGACCCCAAAATACATTTGGGAGCATTTGTGCGAGTGCACATAATTGTTGTGGTGCAACCGTTCTTCATTTCTCTGCTAAACATTCGCAAATTACTTCACAGTAGACCGCTCCACCATTCTATTGCAATGTTACGTAACCAATTAAGCTTCATCTTTACATTCTTAATTTTAATGCGTATTTTAGATTGGGTATATTAGCTGTCAATCACTCCCTTTCGCTACACTCCGTTGTCACGTGACTCGGAACCGACTGTTTTTTGTTTTATTTCAGCCGTGCGAAATATTGAAAGAAAATCCTAAATATTGAATTGGTAGTGGAGGTTTAAATAAATGTATTTCTGAAGGGAACTTACTGTCTTGACTGAGAAAAGTTTAAATGACATTGTCTTCTCATGTTGCCTCTGTATATTGCTTATATAAAGAACTAAGCAGTGCAGCGCTGCTTTGTTTACAGTGGTAACGCTGTATCTGCTGTTCCATAAGCACCACCTGCTGTCAGAGAGTGAATCTGCATTATCAGTAATACTGCAATAATACTGCTATAAAATAAAAACTTAAATTAAAACACCAGATTTGATGCAACAGCTTGGTGTTGTTAGTCAGTTTAGTATATTAATAATAAAGAATATATTACCCAAATTACAAATGCCATATATATTAATTCAAATTGTTTCACAAAGTAAAAGAAATGGAGGAGAGAAAACAAAAACAACAACAAACTACTTTCCAAAGAGTACAAAGGCATTTTATTGCTCATAATTTTATAACTTGGAGAAGCGACTCATTCCATCAACTAGATTCTACTGTTCTCGAAAAAGCTAAATGTTTGTGTATTAGACTGTGTTTGTGATTATGAGCTGCACTTGAAAGTCTTGCTTTCACAGCAAATTTGATTTCATATAGAAGTGTCTGATCCCCTCGGGCACGCACTGATTGAAAATTTCGGTTTTGAACCGACATTAAAGCAACATCTCTGTCCAAACTGTTGCTCTCTGTCTGCTCATGCGGGTTTATATGCAAACAGCTCTGATTCCTGTTTCAGAGGTTGTTCTTTGTTTTTTTGTTTTTGTTTTTTTTTTTTTTTTAAATTTTTTTTTTTTTTTTGTTTTTTTTTAATCATGAATTAGATTTTGTATATTTTTGCAATGAAAGACAGCGAGACTAATGGAAGGTGTGATATCTGAAGAAGAAGTCTGGATGAAAGAACGCAATCGTGTTTCTGTCTGCGAGAGAGAGGAATTGCTTTTCTTTGACTACTGCTAAACGTCATCGTGGGAGCACATGAGGACACAAACGGAGACTTCAGACAGTTTGATTTGAATTGTTTTAACGCTGTGGTCACTTACTCCCGCAGGTGCGGTTGTATTTGTTGTTCTCCTGCGGGTGTCCCTTCAGCCGGCAGTGGAAGCGGTGCTGCCAGAACTCGGGAAACCAGGGGTTTCTCAGGTTGTTTTCGGGACGTAGTTTCAGGTAATAATCGTCAAACCACTTCACGTCTGGGGACTGCAGCTTTATGGTGATCCCGCCTGCGGCCTCGCGCACGTACCCATCAGTGACGTCGTAACGGTCCGCCCAGCCGTCACTGTGAAGGAGAGAACCAATCAGTGTGCAAAGTCATAAGGCAGCATCACATGCATCCTTTGTAGAAAACCACAGCATGCATTGCAACAAGATCAGTTGGAAAAATGCATCCAAGGTGACAAATTTAATATATTTTTTTTATTATTATATATAATATAATGACAAACAAAAGTAAAATAAATATCAACAAATATAATAACTCCAAAGCTAATAAAAAAACAATATAAAATATAATAATCAATAATAACAATCATATTGTTTAGTTAAAAAATATATGAAATTGTTAATGTTAATTTTTTAATATATATTATTAAAATATACGTGTATATTATCCAAAACTAACTTAAATAAAATGAAAATACAATTAAAATAAATTATAATAATATAATTAAATAAATAAACAGCATAAAATACAATTATATTAATAATAATAATTTCAGTAATGATAAAGACACATTATTTTGTTTAGACAAATACATAGGATTAATTTTGTTATTATTAATTTCTAATATTGCAACAATTTCAGTGGGAAACATCCATCCAATATGACAGATAAAGTGAAAAATGTTGATTATCAATGCACTTATAAATTATTCAGTGAAACATAACTAACATAACTAACATAACTAAAATATAACTAAAAATATAACTAAAATATATTTTCTTGACTACAAAACTAATTTAAATTAAAAAATAAACATATATATATATATATATATATACATGTTTATAAATATATATAACTTCTATGCTTATTAGCAACATGATAACAGCATTTCAAATTAGTCACTTATGAGGTTATATAACATTTAGGGTGTTGCCTTAGAAGGTGGTTCCCTATGTAGGCAGCAGACAGCAAGGCTATGTTTTGGAACTGAGCCTCTCTCTCTCTCTCTCTCTCTCTCTCTCTCTGTGTTTTGGTGTGTGTGTGTGCTTACACACAGGGCGTGTGACGCGTCAGTGCAGCAGTGTTGGAGTAGTAGTGCTTGTAGGTCTTGTAGTTCTGCTGGCTACTTTCTGCTTTCAGCTGCTGCCACCGGATAGCCCCTTGTTTTTTTCAGGGGCGAAAAGAGGAGCCGAGTGTGTAAGCCTCCTCAGCCGGTACATAGCCTCTCCACTGCCAAGATCTCGTTCACGCCTCCTCGCGGCACACATGGTAACTGGGCCCTTGCGGTTCCAGGCTAAGTTGCACGGGATCTCGGAGGAGCAGCAGTGGGCCCCAGAGACGTGGCATGCAGGCCCATCAGTGAATGGAAATGCCCTGCTGCCTGTCAACCACTGTCCCAGCTATGGGTAAATAGTCCCAACTATGGCAAATAGCAAAGACCCCCAACGGCGGCGCAGACGGAAGATGGTGGTGTGAGAACCACCACAACGGCTGGGCAGGCGTATGAAGGCAAACCCCCTGCCACGTGGGTTAACTCGGGAGGGTACAGTGGCTAGGGGAGTAAACCCCGAAGACAAATCTGCACTTGGGGACAGGCATAGGCGGAGTCCAACTGACCGGACCACCGGCAGCCCCCTGCAACTTCCTGCCAGACGAAGGTCGTCATGGGTTCCCTCATGCCACTGGAGGTCCATCTGGCAGGAGTGAAGATGGTGGGAGTTAGGTTTGCGCACCCTCACCCTCACCTTAATCCTCACCTATGCGCAAGCTTCTTGCTCCCCCCCCCCCCCCCATAAAAGTCCTGTGGCGATGTGGAATGGTGGTGGGCACAGGCCAAGGATGTGGCTGGGGATTGTCTAGCCAAACTATGCACACAGGCGGCAATGGAGTGATGGTCGCTAGGACTGCGGGATGGAGCAGCGAGTCTTTTCGGCAGCTTCCACTGCGACTGAGCAGCCCCACACTGCTCACCCCTGTGATGGGGAAGGACCTGGAAAAGGTGGTCCAAAAATTGTCTGCTCCCTACACTCCGGACGGTAAACCGCAACCGTCGGAGCATTCCCCCCTCGCGGTCGAAAAATTAAAGTGAAAAAAAATAAGCTAAGCATTGCTTCGTGGAACGTGCGAACACTGCTGGACCTGGTCGAAACCCCGGACAGGCCCCACCGCAGGACAGCACTGGTGGCCCTGGAGCTTGCAAGATATGATATCGATATTGCTGCTCTCAGCGAGACCAGACTACATGGGGAGGACTCCTTGACAGAGGTTGGTGCTGGGTACACCTTCTTCTGGAAGGGGGTCCCCGAAGGCATTCGTCGTAATTATGGAGTTGGCTTTGCTGTGAAGTCTAAACTGCTGCAGCGCATTCCGGAAACCCCTATCGGCATCAATGAAAGATTGATGACATGGCGCATTCCCCTGGCAAAGGAACGATTCGCCACTCTCATTAGTGCATATGCTCCAACTCTTGATGCCGAGTACAACATCAAAGAGGATTTCTATAGAGCTCTTGATGCCATCCTACAGAAAACCCCAGCTACAGACAGAATCATACTCATGGGAGACTTCAATGCTAGAGTGGGTTCGGAGCATATGGTATGGAGTAAAGTCATCGGCCAGCATGGTGTGGGGAAAATGAACCGCAACGGGCTCAGACTCCTCTCTCTCTGTGCAGAGCACCAGCTGGTCATCACTAACACCATTTTCCAGATGAAGAACAGGCTCAAGACCACCTGGCAGCACCCCCGCTCAAAACACTGGCATCTCCTGGATTACGTGATTGTCCGTCAAAAGGATAGACGAGATGTCCTTACCACTCGTGTTATGCGCGGAGCTGAGTGCTGGACTGACCATCTCATGGTCAGATCCAAATTACTCATGAGTATTCAACCTCGTGTTCCGCGGCGAGCCCCCAAACAAGAAACTAAACTGCACAGCTTTGAACAACCTCACCATCAAAGACAACCTCCGACGGCTCCTTGCTGAAAACCTTAACATGATCCCGGAGGAATCAGCCGATTGGCCAGCTCTACGTCAGGCTATTCATAACGCTGCTTCAGAAGCGCTTGGCCAATCAAGGAAACATCACCAGGACTGGTTTGACTGCAACTCAGCTGAGATACAGTCACTTCTTAAAACCAAGCATGAAGCCCATAAAGCTCTCTTGTCCTGCCCTGGATCTTCTACCCATAAAGCCACCTTCACTGCTGCAAGAGCAGAAACCCAGCGAGCCCTTCGGACTATGGAGAACATCTGGTGGGTGAAAAAGGCGCACGAAATCCAAAACCTGGCAGACTGCAATAACACTCAAGGCTTTTACGATGCCATAAAAGCATTGTACGGCCCCAGGAAGCGGGTGATTGCTCCAGTCCGATCAGCTGAGGGGGTCTACGCTCTTCAAGGACCGCCACGAGATTCTTGCCTGTTGGGTAAATCATTTTGAGAATCTCTTCAACCACACCAACCCTGTTGACCAACACATCCTGGATAATCTGCCAGACTTGCCACCCAACCATGCACCTGGATACTCCACCACTTTTCTCAGAACTCCGGCAAGCTATTTCAGGGCTGAAAAAACAACAAAAGCGCTGGACCCGATGGAATCCCTGCAGAGGTTTTCAAACATGGAGGATACACCCCTCACGCGTCGCCTGCACCTCCTGATTCAAAACATCTGGGAACATGGGACCCTCCCACAGGACTGGAAGGATGCTAACATTGTTGTCATATACAAGCAGAAAGGAGACAGAGCAGTCTGTGGCAACAGCCGTGGGATCTCTCTCCTCTCCATCGCAGGGAAAGTACTGGCCAAGATCATGCTCAGCAGACTGGTTGAGCACATCTCGGAAACTGTGCTTCCGGAAACGCAGTGTGGCTTCCGGAAGACCAGATCCACAACAGACATGGTTTTTGTCTTGAGGCAGCTGCTGGAGAAGAGTCGAGAGCATCACAAAGACCTTTTCGTAGCCTTCATCGATCTCAGCAAAGCCTTTGACACCATCAACCGTGAGTTGCTCTGGAAACACCTATCCAAAATTGGGGTACCACCCAAGTTTCTCAGCATCCTACAGCAGCTGCATGACGGGATGCAAGCCAGAGTCCTCATGGGAGAACTCCAATCAGAGTCTTTCGGGGGTAAACGTTGGGGTGAAGCAAGGCTGTGTCTTGGCTCCGATGCTCTTTAACATCCTCCTCTCTGCCATCACATGCCTTTTCCACCGTGTTCTGGGACATGAAGACGGTGTCCATGTGGAATACCGACTTGACGGAAGCCTCTTCAACATTCGTCGGCTCCAAGCTCACACAAAGACAAAGATCCGCCAGATCTGCGAGCTTCAGTATGCTGATGACTGTGCAATCTTAGCCCACAGCCCAGACTCTATGCAGTACGCCCTTAACATAATATCCAGTCTGTACCAATCTTTCGGCCTACAGGTTAACACTCAAAAAAACGAGGTCATGTTCCATCTCACCACCCCGTTCCCGCACCCCCCATTTTTTCACATAAATGGGTGTCCCACTTAAATCAGTGGACCACTTCACCTACCTCGGCTCCACTCTGTCCCTCAAGCAGCTCCCTTGATACAGAAATACACACTCGGATAAATAAAGCCTCATCATCTTTTGGACGCCTACGCAGCAGGGTCTTTGAAAATCGTAACCTGAAGGTCAGTACCAAGGTTGCTGTTTACAATGCGGTATGTCTCTCCACTCTTCTTATGGGGCAGAGTCATGGACCCCATACCGCCAGCACATCATCCACCTAGAGGCCTTCCATATTCGCTGCTTACAAAAAAACCCTCAGCTTGTCCTGGAAAGATCGAATCCCCCAAACAGTCATCCTCAGCAACACCGACTCAATCTGTATGGAAGCTGCTGTGGCCAGAAAACATCTGCGTTGGATAGGGCACACCATACGCATGCCTGAACATCGCCTGCCCCGCCAAGTCCTTTACAGTCAACTAGTGGGTGCTAAACGTTCCGCCGGAGGGCAAAAGCGTCGTTTTAAGGACTATACCAGGGACATCCTAAAGCGGGCAAACATCCCCCTCATGAAGCTAGAATCTCTGGCACTTGACCGATCAGGCCTGGCAGGCCACCTGTGCCGCTGCGGTCTCTCAAATACACCAAACCAACCAAGACCAACGATCCATGAGGCGAATCAAGAGACACCAACGGGCGGCTGGCACCCCCCTGGTATCTGGTTTCCCCTGCTCCATCTGCGGTCGAGTGTGCGGATCAAGGATCGGACTTTACGCCCATGAGAAGTGGCACCAGCGGCATGGTTGCTGAACCCCCCACCCCCCATCCCTATCCCTGGAGCAAGCGTTATCATCGAACACGATGGACAGCTAAGAGTGTGTTTTGGCAGCATCAGGCTGAAACATTCGGTTCAGCAGCGTGAAGCCTTCCCGTAACGTACACTGACTGATACATTTGGACAAATTAAATAGTTTTGATACAAAGTAGATACAAATTGCCAATTAAATGAACACCCGCACACAAATGACTCATTATTTTTCTCTGCCTGCACTGCTAGTTTCCCCAGTAACCATGACAACTAGAGGCATATTTTTAAAAGACTGATAATTGTTCATGTGGAAATCTCACATGCATCTGTATGTAAGTATATATGTGTGTGTGAAAGACTGAATCATACAGATCATACACCAACGAATCATTTCATCCATGATATCTATATGCACTAAATTACACATTAAGACTAGAAGTGATTTATGACTTTATATGTTATAGAAAATGTCAAAGTTGTATGTATGATTTTGTAGCCAAATCCTAATATACATATATAATATACAAATATAATAATTTCAAAGTTAATTAAAAATAAAATAAAAAGGATAACAAATCAAATAAATAATAATAAAAAATGTAAATAAATAAACAGTAACATTAATAAAAATAAAATTAGTTTAAAATATGTCAAATTAATTTATTATTAATATAAAATTATAAAAAATTAAATGTAAAAAAAAATAATTCTAAAAAATGACAAACATATTATTTTGTTTAAAATATTAATTTATTATTTATTTTATAATTAATTGTATATATAGAAAATCCAAAACTAATTTAAATAAATAAATTAAAAATCAAATAAATAAACAATATTGAATATAACAATATATAATACATCATATTAATATTATAATAATATATAATAATAATTTCAGTAATAATAAAGACATATTTTGTTTATAAATATATAAATCTATAATCTGCATCTGTATGCAAGTGTATATGCGTGTGAGACACAATCATACAGCACTGAATTATTTCTTACACTAAACCACACAATAAGACTGACTAGAGGTGATTTATGAGTTCATATGCTAAATATAACATCAAAGTTGCACACATTTAAAAGTTTGTGCATGTATGATTTTGTAGCTAAATCCTAATGAGCATCAGAACTGAAATGGAATGTTTTAAGTGACACATTTGTAGTGTTCTTCATAGGCAGCATCTCAAGCACCAAAGAAATACGAAGGCAGTTCACTAGGGTTTGTAACAGAGCTTGTGTGTGAATGTGTGTGTGTGTGTGTGTGTGTGTTTGCTAACTCAATTACATCCTTGCCGACAGGTCAGCTAAAGAAATCAACCCGGGGTTAAACTTAATACAAAGCACAGACATCAAATCACGTCGCTTCACAACACACACTTCAGTCGGGACAGAGAAGGACAGTCACCTCAGTAATGAAACTAGTGCAAATGAGCACAAAACACACACACACACACACACACACACACACACACACACACACACACACACACACACACACACACACACACTAAGGGTGCAGATGGCATCATTGTGGGCAAACTCATCTGACACCCTGTGTGCTTGTGTGGAGGGACTGATGACCTCACAGCTGGCTGCGACGTGATTGGCTGAGACTGTAGCCATGGCGGCAGTATTGGAGTATGTGCTTATGGGGGATTCCAAGGAAAATGATAAACTGTGTGTTTGTGTGTTAAAGGATGACTGTTTCAGTATCAGCTTAATCTCAGATGTTTCTTCTTAATTGCATTAGGATAAATAAAAAAAATAAACGCAAAAAATGGAATAGATTTTTTAGATACTATTGTCTCTGAGGAGAAATGGTTATACTTCTGAGATATTGTTGAGATCTCGTCTGAAACTCTAGAGACATGTCAGATTATTTACAGTGTTATTATAGTTCAAGAAAACTAAAATGGAACATAAATGAAAACATGTTTATTCACTGAAATAAACACAAAAACTAACATAACTGGGAAAAATGCAAACTAAACTGACACTAAATGTAATCTACTGACTCCAAATGTAAATAAAATAAAATAAAAATGATTAAAAAGAGACACAGCATAGTATAAACCTTGAAACCTTTGCAGCTTACCTCCATTTAACATGCAAGAGCAATAGAGAGCAATGAAACTAGACTGTGCTGAGAAATATAATACTGTTAAATGATGTTAATATATTAATTTTATAATTAGTAGCCCTAAAATACTAAAATGAAAAAAAAACCTAAATAAATGTAATTAAATTATAATTAAAACGCCATACAACTAAACTGAAATGATAGAGCAAAACCTATCAAAAACTAAATCTAAGACAAATTGAAAACAAAATAAATACCAAACACTAAAACTGAATTGAAACCGTAAAACTAAAATAAATAAATATTATGAAAACTATAAAAAAAACTAAAAAGGCAAATTAAAAATAAAATAAAATGAAAACTAGATGCCATAAAACTAAACTGAAACAACAATAGAGTGAAACTTAATAAACACTAAATACTAAATGTGTAAAACTAAAATCTAAAAAATGATAGTAAAAATAAAACACAAATGAAAAATAATGGGAATGAAAACTCAAAAGAAAAATATCTTAAAAGCATGGGATTTGAACAGAAGTCTGACTCTAAATGTGCAATAAGAGTGAGAGAGAGAGATTTTACAATACTTTAAGACAAACCAATTATTCAAAAAACAACTGATCAACTCCCATTAAATCAACATATTATTAAAAATTAATTCATCCTCTACAACAGAGCAAAGTATATTTCTGTAGCACCAAATACTGGAGAATTTTTCAAGATCATTCATCACACTATAGTAATTAAAGCCTATTTTAAACGAACTTTCAGCATTTTAACAAATATGAATACCATATCATCATCTGTAGATTCCTCCACCCTATTTCATTTACTCATATATAAATATACAGTCAACTTTGCTTTTCCCAAAATAAAATGAAAAAGCTGACACTGCTCACTCTTTTTCATGGAATACCTATAACCAAGAATAAACATCTGTTGAGAAAAAACTACACCAAACAAATTAAAAAGATTCTCCAGCATGGAAAACAAAGGCAAGAGACGGCAACAATCCATAAAACAACGAGAAACTGTTTCAGTCATGAACAAAGTTTAAAACAGAAATAAAAGCATTAACAGCCACAGCTGCATGTAAAAGCTTCCACTGCAGATCAGCAACCTTCTTCAACAATAGTGCTGTGTACAGTGCTCTCCGCTCAGGTCCAACACTATCAACCAGACTCCGAGGAGTGTCAATTTTACCATTTCATTTGCCTCTGTGAAGAACTTTAACAAATAAAGTGTACAGCAATTTCTTACAGACACAAAGGAATTAGCCTTTTCTAAAAATAGTCCCATACAGTCCTTAAAATCTGGGAGAATCTTAATCGAAGGAAAAAGATCATTATCATTGAGTTGAACAGAACTGTTACAATACAGATGCAGCAAAGTACGCTCAGAGTCTGTTAAATCTTCATTCCACTTATTGAGTAACAATGTGATTACCCGAGTGGAGTGTACCTTTAAATGTTGTCCATGTTTGTACCTGTAAACTGAATTACATGTCCCAAAGTCACTACATTGGACAAACAAAACTTCTTGAGTAGACTAAGACCCATCTGACAGGTTGTACTCAAACGGGTCCTGTGTACGACCAGTACAATGAATCATGATATCCCATCCTCTCCCGTCTGAACTCTTTCCACACTTCGACCAATCCACCATAAAAAGCTCCATTAGAGTTGAATTGTTTTCAGTCCATTAAGTTCTGTACCAAAAGGAATCAACAAAAAGCGCCTGAACCTTTGACAACAATTCCGGCGGAGGATCGAAACATGTCAGGCGATGCCATAAAGTGGATGAAATCAAATTAACAACTCTTTCCCCACCAGCATTTTTGAAAAAAGTTGCCAGCCACCGCCAGCGATTTTGATGATTTTCACTACAATTTGATGGCCTACAGTATATTTTGCTGTATGAATATTTGAATATGCAATACAACAAAATAAAGATCAAAGTTTTATTCTAGCTTAAAGCATTCTTTTTTATCAACACTTGAATATAGGTAGGTTTCATAAAAATTTATAATTTTGAGCAAAAAGGTGAGAAAATCAACTACAAACTACATCTGGATAATATTCAGTACGATTATCAAAGCATTAATCTAGTAAATCGCTTACATCAACACCTCTAAAGCTTGAACAGACATATACCACTTCCTGGATCATGATTTTACTCCGTAACATTATGCATTTTTCATTTATATGCTGTCTATTGCTGATGATCATTCATAATTGATATCATATGCATCTGTTTACATAAGAGATTGCTAGTTTTTCCATCCTATTCACGTGTGTTTTTGTTCGGGAGGTTTTGTAATCGTTCAGAAGATGTGTAATAGCGCCCCCGAGTGTATAACAGTGAAAACATGAAAAGCCATAAAAACTTGTCAATGGCGGGGAAGCGTTGTCTTCTAAATGACGAGATAACTTGTCAATGGCGGGGAAAGAGTTAATAACAAGAACACGACCTCTATAAGAATCCACTTCCATTCGAATACAGACTTTTAACCTTCTCAAGGACATTATCCTAGTTTTTAAGTACAACATTTTCTTCAACCAAAAAAACACCTAAATATATTAGCACAAACACACACACACACACACAATACAAAGTCTTCATTTTATTGATAAAACCAGGAGTAAAACCAAAAGCAATCAATCTTTGCTATAATTGATCAGAGACAGAGAGCAGCTCATGCCGCTGTCACATCCCAAGGTGAAGGATTAAACAAGCGCTGACCAACAACACAGTTCGTCATGCAAACACACTCTCGCCTGGAACAAGTGCTGCATAGCGGAGATAACTGAACCGTGACCGTACACAAACAGTAGCAGAATGTGTCCGGCCGTCATCAGAGGGGCACAAATGCCATTTCAGTGCCAACTTCCTCTCTCCGCCAAACCCTTTCTGTCCCCGGAGCCATTATAGCTTCCCACAATGCTCTCTGACAAACCAGCCTTCCGAAGAACTGTTATTCGCAGCGGATTATTGACTCCTGAGATCTGTGAACTAATGAATCGCGCACAATAACACCACGGGTGTGTTTAAAGAATGTAAACAGGCAGGGTCAGTTCTGAGTTCATGCCGAATGCAGAACGCACTCGCTTCAGCTCGGATCGTTAATCACAGCTCCGTCAGGTTTTCCCGAAGGGAGGAAGCTTTAATCTCCTCGTGCTTCTCCATTCAGCGCTGAATCTGAACTTTTCAGCAGCCGAAAACTGAAAATCTCTCAGTCTCTCAGCATCTTCCTGCAGACATCACTGTCTCACCGTCTCCATCAGAACAAGCCCGTCTCCGTGGAGACGAGGAGACAGATCGCCATGGCGATAGAACTATCATTGTTTAATAAATCTGACAGCAACTTTTGGAAGAGACAAGGTCAGTTTTACAGAGAGAAACATTTGCTATTTTTCGACTTCATCTCTCTTTCTCTTGTGGAGCGCCTCATACAGGTCACACCTGCGCTTTCTGCATCTGAGAGAGTGATTGTTTGTGTGTTTAAAGCTGAGCATAATGTCAGTCTTTATTAATGCATTGGGAATGTTTGAGCAGGTGTTTAAAAATGAGACAAGCCTCATCAATCAAACTCCTATCACTGCAGAAACATTAATACACACACACACACACACACAGATATATTATAATATATTATATAGTATTTTCACATCGATATCACCTTTAAATTTAGTAAAATGTAATAAGTTTATTACAATTAAAAGCAAATTACACATACACACACACACACACTCATACAGTCCATTGCATTGCAAAATATATATAGTAATACACTCATAATCATATAGATATATATATATATATATATATATATATATATATATATATATAAATATTCATATTATCCATATTATTATTCAATTTTGGTCCAATGAGATTTCAGTGTGGGCGGAGCTACTCTGTGCACCACAACAGAACTAAAAAAGCAAGTGACTATGAAACATTCCTGCCGTTTTTCCATTGTAACCATAGTTTCAACTAAATCACCGTAATTAATACAGTTATTGCTCATGTGAAATTAGAATAAATTAGCATGACATCACCTTCCAAAAGTGAAAAAATTTAACAGTAATTTTGTTTGTTGGAAAACAGCAAGTTACCAATGTTTTACAATATTAACAATAATTAATAACTAGTATTTAGCAGAAGAAATGCTTACTATGGCACTGGCATTTACATTACATTTACATGCATTCCTTTAGAAGATGCTTTTATGCAAAGCGACTTACAAATGAGGAACCTATCAAGCAATTTGTCACAAAAGGTCCAAATCAATTCCTTTAGAAGGGTCAATTCAAAATCAAAAGGTAATTTATAATTAAGCGAAAGGTACAAAAGACGGTTCTATAGAGAATATAACCACGGGTAATAGACGGGAAGAGCAACAGCACAATGGTTACTTCAAATTTTCATTAAATATTATTTTAGGATTGACCAACCAGCATCCAGAGCTGAAACTATCTGTTTTTATGACACAGAGTGAACTGAAGAATTTCTTTCACAAAGACTAAACTCAAAATTGTAAGACACACAGATACTTTATTTTTTTTCAGATACTTAATTTTTGACTGAGTTGTAAGAATCTAGTGAAAGAGCTGAAAATGTGTGTGTGTGTTATGAAAGGCTCTTTACAACAGACCTCTCACACTTCATACAAGCGCCACACATGTGGGCGTCTGCTCTTCAACATGCAGACCTCAAAAAGCCTCTGTGTGAGTGGGCGTAAATAAAGAGCTTCCTGTTCGCCGCGGTGGGATTAAATATCTTACATTTATTAATAAATGCAGATAAGCATCATCTACCTGTAAACATGATTGACTCCTTTACCCCCGTGTTTGGTTCGAGTATGTATTTATTGGGTTTGTGTTTTTTCACTATCTGTTTATTTCCATCGGTGCCGTCAGGAAAGGAAATGAACAGGCAGACGGACACGGTCTGGACTCATTTATTTGCGAAGGATCATATCTATCCTTGCTTTCACACAGCTGCGCCCCAAAATCTCATCCACTGCTCCACGAGAAAGACCATTATAGAAAACACTCACTCTCTGCTTCGCTCTCAATAGGCAAGAAAAACAACAAACGAGATCTTGTTAAATCTTGAATGTCTTTCAAGTAGCGAGATCAAATGGAGAGCAAATTAAGATTTTACATAAGTCTCCTGCATCTCACTAAACTCACGTGTGGCTCCGCTTGGTTTTCAGAAGAGGAACGACTAGTGGTTAACTAATATATAGCCAAGGGAGACATATTGGCCGATATTTGGCAATTTTTATTTATTGGCATCAGCCGGTAAGTTTTCTGTTCAGCTACATCTCAAGTGTGGAACTCCTAGCATTTCAGAACAGAAACAATTAGTGGATGACCGATATATAGCCGATATATCGGCCGATATATGGTGATTTTATCAGCAACAGCCGGTAAGTTTTTCAGTTTGGCCACACCTTATGTGAGGCTTCTCTAGAGTTTCAGAAAATAAACAATTAGTGATTAACTGATATATAGTCAAGGCCAATTTATCGGCCGATATTTAGCAATTTTTATTTATCGACATTGGCCGATAAGTTTTGCCATTTGGCCACATTTCACGTGTGGCTCCTCTAATGTTTCAGAAGAGAAAAAAAAACAGTGGTTGACTGATATATAGCCGATATATTGGCCGACATTTTGAAATTTATATTTACTGGCAATGACCAATAAGTTTTTCTGTTCTGGCTGATGTGTCTGAAGTGGGACTTTTATTTTGACAACGCTGAGAATACCAGTGTCTGAGCACCTACTCATCATATTCCATTTCTGTTAAATTTCAAAGAAACAAAGAAAATCGTTCAGGTTAGGAACAAAATGATGACAGAATTTTCATTATCAACTTTAAAGGTGCAGTGTTAAATTTTTCAGCATCAAAATACTGTGTCAGATCCCCAATGAATATGAAGAGAGAGCTGTAAGTAAGTCAATGTTGTAACACTGTGTGGCTTTAAATGTCCCTCTAGGTCTTTCTCAGAAATGCTCTCTCTCAGTACGGCAGCATTACACATCTCAAATCAATACTGATCAATACTATTTAATAATATAATATATAATCAATAAATTATATTTTCCAAAATATTTAAACGGAAAACTGTTATTTTAAATTGTAATATTTCACAATATTACTGTATTTTTGATCAAATAAATGCAGCCTTGATGAGCAGAAGAGACTTAAATCACATTAAAAATGTCCCAAAAGTCCCAAACTTTTGAACGCCAGAGTATATGAATATTATAGACTCAAGATTGGAATCGAACCTGAGTGCTTCGCTAGTGTTGCTGCCATGACAACAAGAAAAACACGCCAAGGTTTTACAGCAAACATGTGCTGATCAGCATGAGGTGACGGAACTCAGAGGACGTTAAAGAAATCACACACACACACAGACGGGTCACAGGAGGACAGCGTCAGCGTGTGCCAGCGTCTCTCCATCAGATCTGTCTCTCCGCTCTGACAGTTACGACCTCCAAATGAATTGTGTTGTGACTGTTCAGCCCAGATCAGACCAGATCTCCTCTCATCTCCTCTCTGCTCTCCTGTCATGTGTAAAATGTTGTGATGGCTGTAGATGAAGTGACGTCTTCAGATGGGCTGATAATTGGGTGCCAAATGACAGAAACAGGCATAGAGAGAAAGCAAGAGGATAACATCAACATGAAACAACATTTGCAACCCATTTTACTTCCTAATGCTTACGTTTCTTTTTTAAATGAATCATTATTCACGTTTTTTGCTGTGACAGTTATTAGGAGGAATCATGATTGGCAAGGTTTTAGGCTAACTGAAAATATTTTTCCAAATTATAAATGACATTTTCCCAGGTCAGAAATGTAAAATTTTAGTCCTTGTAGTAATATAGACCAATAAGACCAGAAACATGTATTAAGAAGTTAAATTGGGTCCATTTTAATCTCATGATGGCTTTGAAGGACAGAGTAAATGCAGCATGAAAGGTTTTGCGGTAAACAGGGTTTGTGAAAGTGTCAGAAGAGATGAAAAGTAAATAGTGAACTAGAGATTTCTGTGGTCTTTCCATTCGTTTACGTCAGGCCATGATGGGGGATCGTCAAGCATTCAGAGAGAGAGAGCTGAAAATAGAGCGCAATTACTACAGCCAGTCAAAACACTGGCCACAGCTGTCCTTCACACAGCACACATGCTAAAACAACACTGAACATACCGACCGGGAGCTTAGATAACCTCACGATCGTCACAAAACACAGGTTTTCAGTCAAATGATTTGAGTTTCTGAGTCTTTCATTTTAGCAACCAAGCAGCAAGCTGGTAACAAGCTATCAGCCAAAAATGAAAATCTTTCTCACCATCTTCATCCAAAAACTTTATTTTTTTAATGTGTATTCAAATTTCCATATTATTTTTTTTTTATGACTTAAACTAATACAACATCTTTCAAACCTCATGCGTTTAATTAAGTCTTAGGATGAATGGATGCCTTCAGGATACACTAAGACTGCACAATTTGGGGCAAAAATCAAACTGTGATTTTTCTAATAAATAAAATAAAAAAATTACAAAAAAAAACATTAAGAAATATTGATATTGTAATATTTTATTGAAAAACAAAAAAATAATATTTAAGAAAAATAATGTAGTAATAATCATTTTATTTGACATTACAACTATAAAAAAAAAAATACTAATATTCTTAATTTCTTCATTTATTTTGACTGAAAACTGCAGGGAACGTATAATGTTAATAAGTGGACTTCTTTTCCAGTGCTTTCAGAGGCATTTTTTTGAACTTGACAGCCCTAGACCACATTCACTTTCATTGTTTAAAATTGAGCTGTGTGAGCATTCAGCTAAACATCTCATTTTATATTCCACAGAAGAAAGAAAGAAAGTTTGGAATGACAATAAATGATAGAATTTCATTTTTGGTGAACTATCCCTTTAAATATGGTTTTAGTTTTGTAGCATATTTGAGTTATACTCTCACTCACTGTTCATCTTTTTATTTTTGGTCTTGAAAAACGTCAGGCTAAGTGGTATGTGTGTGTGTTTTAGGCTTGCTGCAGATCAGAACCATGAGGTTGAGGTCTAATGCTGTTGCTGTCTGCATAACAGTCCAATAATAGTCTATATATCTCAATAGAGCATTTCCTGTGTTAAATATCACTGCCCAAAACAAACACACACACACATACACACACACACACACACACACACACACACACACACACACACACACACACACACACAAACACACACAGTGAACTCTGACAGGACAGAAAAACAGACACATTCACATCAAGACTGATGGATACACACACACATACACATTGTTAAGTTTGTCAGACAGAATACCAGAGGGTGCTGGCAATCATAGGACAGCTTAAAACAAACACACACACACACACACACACACACACACACAAGTGACCCACAGGGTTTCTCACATTGAAATGTTTCTGTCACTTTGATTGGCAGGTCAGGAAACTTTTGAGACTGTGGAAACTCAAACAATCACTCAACACTTTCAGACGTTTTCTCTCTCTGTATCCTTCCATTACAGCCTTACACAAACACCTTAAACACCTTATTCAACGGTAAAACTGTACTCTCTCTCATTTAAAGCATTAGGAAGTCTGACTCATTTAAATGAATCAGCAAATGATTCGGTTCAAAAACTGATTCTCAGAATTTTAGGTATCAGTGTTATTAAACAAACCTTTTTTGTTAATTGTATTAAATACATGAAATCCTTGCACAAACATTTAAATTAAAAACTGAACTGCAATAAAATGTTCAGGATAAAGTACTAAAATGATTAAAACTAAACAAACTAAATAACTAATTAACTAAAAAAAGATAAATAAAAAAACACTAAAACTAATTAAAATGACAAAATGACAAAATAAAATAAAAATAAAAGCTACAAGTATAATACTATGTAAATAACACAGACCTATCTATCTATCTGTCTGTCTATACAGTATGTATATATTACATTTTTATTTCATAATTTTTTATGAAATATTATTAACACCCTAATTGAGTTCATTCAAAAATCCACACTTTCCAATATATATATATATATAAATTATATAATTTATCATTTATCTCAATTAGGGAATTTTATATATAATGTAAAATCTTACATAATATTTTATGTAATTTTTTTTGCTGTTAGGTTGTGTAGTTAATGTTAGATTACGAGGAGCATGAGAAGCAGCTTCACCAACACTGATTAAACACCAACCAGAGGCGAACATAAAACGTGTTTCTCTTTGTTTCCAGGTTTACTCTAGACTCTAGAAACCATGGAGCAGCTCTGAGCAGCTGTACCTGTGTCTGTGAAAGTTTGCGGTAGTTCATCAGCGAGAATCCTGGAGGCAGAACGAGATATTCATGGTAATTCCAGAGGCCTGACTTTAAACTCTCTCTCAGCCTGTTCACATCCCTCTCTGAGTAAATCTGAGGCTGGCGGAAGGCGGTGGTGTTGGTATGGGTGACAATTCTGTTGCTATGGCAACAAGCCGTGGAAGGGTATTGGTTCTGATTTCGTTCCATCTCCAGCTCAGAGTGCAGCACGGACGGGGAAACGGAAAAGAATAGTTCTGTCAACCGCGCCAAACACATATACACACACACACACACACACACACTTGGAGCGTCATTAATCAGTTGGCACTTGGTCTGTGGGGTAAAAGCTGCAAGCAGGACAGGGCTAATGCATGGGCCGTAGAGATCACTGTTGTGAGAGTTCAGTGAGACGGGTCCATTAACGCTGACACGCGGGTGTCTCACATACAGTTTCATCTCTGTAAACCCTACAAGACGCTTGCGGCGGGAATGAGGAGAGGGCAGATGTGCGAGCCGCTCGTGATGGGCTGGTGTGTGCTAGTTCCTCCAGCAAGAGCGTAAGAGGATCTGGGATATTCCTACTGTCGCACGTTTGTAATCCTACAAGCCCCATCCACGAAACCACATTGGTCGTGCCAAACCTGTGTGGAATGGCACATGACAAACTATGAGCAATTAAACCAATATAAAGTGTGCATTTTCTGTGCCGACAGCAGCACCAAACAGAATAGTACAAATTACTATATTTTTAAATTTTTTACAGGAAAGAAAAGTGTCTCCACAATGCTAAGGTGTTTTGAGTGGTTGCTAGGGCACTGCTGTGGTATCCTACGTGGTTGCTAGGACATTGTTACGGTATTTTGGGTGGTTGCTAGGGCATTGCTATGGTTGCGTGAATGTGTTACCAGTTCTGGGCAGTTTCTAGGCCATTAGTAAGGACATCTGGATGGTTGCTAAGGTATTGCTAGGCTTTACTAAAGTGGTCAGGTTGGTTTCTACGGCATTGCTAAGGTGTTCTGGATGGCTGTATTGGGTTTTTTATGGTGTTTTGGTTGGTTGTTATGGTGTTCTGGATGGCTGCAAGGATGTTGTTTAGGTATTTAGCACTTTTTACAATACACACTGATTCAAAGCTGCACCATAGTAATAAACAAGATGGAATTCTAGTTGGTTGCTAGGGTCTTCTGGGTGGTCGCTAGGACATTGCAAGTCAAGTCAAATGACATCAGACTATATAGTGCTTTATACATTATATACTGATTCAAAGAGGCTTTACAGTAATAATACAGTGTTCTGGGTGGTTGCTAGGGCATTTCTAATGTGTTCTGGGTGGTTGCTAGGGCGTAGCTAAGGTGTTTTCGATGTTGCTAGGGCTTTACTAAGTCAAGTCAAATGACATTTGACTATATAATGCTTTATACAATACATATTGATTCAAAGCAGTTTCACAGTAATAATACAGTGTTCTGGGTGGTTGCTAGGGCATTACTAAGGTGTTCTAATTGGTTGCTAGGGCGTTTCTAAGTAAAGTGAAATCACATTAATTTATATTGCACTTAATACCATACATACTGATTCAAAGCAGTTTCACAGTAATAAATAAGAAGGTGCTCTGGTTAGTTGTTAGAACGTTACTAAGGTGTTCTCGATGGCTGCTACATGATTCCTTACAAAACCTCCCTCAAGTCTCTGTGATGTTCTGATGACTAAATTTACTAAGGCATTCTTGGTGGTTGCTAGGGTGTTGTTTTTCTTTTCTCTGGCTAATTTGAACAAAAACATTAGCGCAAACACATCTGCGCTGCCTGCTCTGTCATTCCCTTGCTCTGGCCCAGAATTCTTTGCTTTCCTTCTCTCTCGTCTCTTAAATATTCCTCTCACACTCTCGGCTCTGCCGGGAGGAAGAGGAGGATGACGAAGACTTGACAGCTCCTCCGCATGGAACACAGACCACCGCACAAACATCCCATCCTGCCTGAGAGGGAGGCAGACAGGAAACGCATCATAAACACTGTCAGGGCTTTTAATGATCATGAAGTTTGCTCTATTTGCTTGCAGTTTCTGGATTGTCGCGTGTCTGACCTGAAAGCTGGACTGCCGCGTTCTGCACACAAATACGGCCACAGCTTCTCCAGCGACAAACTCTAATCAGATTGTCTGGCTTCACGCAATTTCCGGGAGTCGGGAAGCACCGATTTCTATCAGTCCGCCAGGAAACAAAGTCATGTTTATGAGTTCCCAATGTCATAATGAATGCTTCTGTGAAAGAACTGGGATTTGACGAGGTGCAACAAATCTGAGAAAGATACTGACTGTAATAAAAGAAGCAGCCATATATATGGCTTTTACTTTTATTACAGTCGGTATCTTTTACAGTCCTGCAAGGGCCTCAAATTTAGGCCCTAGTCTGGCCCGTGGCCGACAGCTTATCAGAATTTCCGGCCTGACCTTGTCTTTTTTTCCCCTTCTCCCTAATCAGCTTATATTACTGTTAAGCTATTAAAATAGTTCAGTTTTGTATATAATAGCAAAGTGGTTTTATTTTGTTTAATTTTTTATTAAGTTAATTTAGAAAAACATTTGGAGCATGTTTTTTTTTGTTAAATATAAGTTTTACTTTTTTTTAAGTAATGACCAAGCGGCCAGTGTCAGACAGTGAGCCTATGTTTGATCAATTTAGCCTTCTCACATCATCACGACTTGCCTAAAATAAAATCTATAGATATAAAACAGTTCAAGCATATAACAATGTTTAAACGTTAAACCTAGATAAATGTGCGCTTTATCCAATAGTTTGTGTAGAGACGCTTTGCAGGACATGGAGGTGCCAGAGCGATCACTTGCATTTTTTTCAGTGCATACGCCGTCATTTTTGCTCATAAAGGTAAGAGTAATCATTCGTAACTGCAAAGGGTCTACTTTCAACAAAACGTTGCGCTTTTATAAAATAAAGAAAACAAACATGATGCGCTTTCTGCCGTCTCGTCTTTAACAGGCGTACAAAAATAAATCGAAACTCAGCGAAAACTAGAGCATTACAAAGGTGTTCTGGGTGATTGCTAGAGTGTTGCTAAGGTGTTCATGGTTGTTGTTAAGGTGTTGTGGCTGGATGCAAGTGTGGTGGTATGGTGTTCTGTGTGGTTTCTAGGGTGTTAATAAGGTGTTCTGGGTAGTTGTCATGGCGTTACTATTCTGACTAGTTGCTAAGGTGTTACAAATTTGTTCTGGTTGGTTGCAAGGGTGTTGCTAAGGTGTTCTGGGTTGTTGCTAGGGTGTTGTAGGAGGTTGCTAAGATGTTACTAAGGTATTTTGGCTGGTTACAAGGGCGTGCTAATGTATTCAATGTGATTGCTGCGCATTAATAAGGCATTTTGGGTTGTTGCAGGTGTTGCTAAGGTATTCTGGCTGGTTGCTAGTTAGTTACTAAGGTGTTCTGGCTAGTTTCAAGGGCATTACTAAGGTGTTCTGGCAAGTTGCAAGGATGTTACTAAGGTGTTCTACCTGGTTGCTAGGGCAGTCCTAAGGTGTTCTGGGTGGTTGGTGTGGTGTTGCTGAGGTATTTTGAGGAGTAGCTTGGGTATTACCAATGTTTGCTAGGGTGTTATGAAATGAAAACAAAGCTATGAGATGCACATTCTTTCAATAGTGTTGACTGAACCAAATAGCTTTATTAAATTGGACGTGGCCCAAGTATTTTTAAGGGATAGTTCACATAAAAATGACAAATATGTCATAATTTATGTTACACACACACACACACACACACAAGATGCACACAGAAGATGAAAAAAAAATCTTAATGACTTAAATTTCAGTCTGTTCCTCACAGAAAGTGCATGCACAAGCTTTAAGGGCCACTTTAATTTCTGTCTACACATGCTGAGTTGTTTTGCGGTCATCCATCGACTCTTGTTGTATTTCCACTTCAGACAGAAGGAAGCACTCCATCTGACCTGAGACTGAAGCAGTAAATGCGGTACTAACCGTGCCTGAGAGGGTCTTACAGCGGCCATCAGAGACATTCAGACTGCAAGAGAGGAGACGCGTGTGTGTGTGTGTAAGTGAACTCTTAAAAATAAAGGTATTTTATTGGCATTGATCGTTCCATAAAGAGCCTTTAACATCCATGGAATCTTTTCAATCCACAAAAGGTTCTTTATAGTAGAAAAATGTTCTCTTTATATTTGTTCCTAAGAACTGATCTCTGCAAGGTTCCTTGAGGAACCATAAATGGTTCTTCTATGCCCTTTTAGAGACTTTATTTTTAAGATGCACAAAACCCTAAATTATGAAACATACCTGCAATGATGATGCTGATGAAGATAATGTAATGATGACGATGATGGTTAAGAAGATGACAATGAGGATGATGATGATGATGAAAACTTTCTGTTGGTTCTCATCCTTACTAAGCAGCTGATGCTGAAAAAGTCACACAGATTTCATAACAGTAGTCCATACAGTTAAAATCATAAAAAAACTTGAAATAAAAAATTAACTGAAATAAAATAAACTACCAAAAAAAACAATAAATAAATAGACTTATTTCAGCTAGTTGCCAAGGCAACATTTTTTCATCTACATTTAGTTTTTTTTTTTTTACATAATTTATTAAACTAATTTATTACAACTTTTTTTTAGTTGTAGTTTTTTTTTTAAATATGTCTTTATGGTTTTGTATTAATACTTATTCAAGTTTTAGTTATTTTAGCACATCAGATTAAACTAAATAAAAATGAGAAATGTTGTCAATTAGATGAAATAAAAGTGGTTATATTTTATATTAGTTAAGATTTATTTTATATCAAGAAACAAATATGTTTTTATAGTTGTAATTTTAGTTAACTATAGTAACCCTCTCTCACACACACTTCTCATTTTTAATTTGGTCTTCAAGTAGATGGGATGGTTCTACAAATTAAATCTCCAGTCGAAGGTCAAGGAAAATCGCACTCAGTTTCTCCATGTTTTTCAACATTCATTCCTCCACTGACCTGCCGACCAACAGGAAATCTCCGACGAGGTTTTGTCGTCTCATGGCCATCAGGATGTTTCGTACGGTCATGCCCTCGCAGAAACACGCCACCACGCGAGCTTTGGGCAGATACTTGCGCAGTTTGACCAGCAGACGGTCGAAGCTCTGCTCACCGGCGTTACTCCAGATTTTATCCGAGTGAGCGATACAAATCCCTTCCTTTCCTGCCATCTCTTTAAACGCCTCCATCCCACTCTCACCATAGTTCCCTGGAAAAATAAAAACAAATAGATATGAATATTCAATTAACTTAAGAAATCAGTCATGAGTCATAGTATTATATTCAGAATGTTTGACACACTTTTGATACTCCAAATAATCTAATATATATATATATATATATGTATAACAATTTTCTAAGGAATACACTGGGGAAAAAAATTGGAGTAGAAACAATTTTCGCTTAGAAATTGCACAGATAATTAACCCTAACCAACCAACCCATAAATTCAGAGAAAAATGGATTAATTCATAAAAATTATTGTTACTTGCAAAAATATATATATATATATTTTTTGACAGAATACACAGTTGCTTTTGAACTGCTTTTAATAGAGAAAGATGATTTTCAATACTTATGTGTGAACACTGAAAAAATGGCTTTGAAACTATTTTTATTTAAAAATTGCTAGTAACAGTAACATTAAATTATACACAATTATACACAAAAAGATACTAAAAAATCGAGTGAAACTTGTTTCTACATCATTTTTCATTGTAGTTATTAAAATGATAATAGACTACTTTAGTTTTTATGTAAGGTTAAATATAATAATACAATCTAAAAAAATGATTTTTCAAAGTTGTTACTGGAGCACGTTTTACATGAAAATACTATTTCAGTCTTTCTACTTCAAATTTCACATTTAATTCATTGTGTTACTTGACATTTCTTTGTAATTCTTTGTAAAATTTACTAGCAATTTTTAAATAAAAATCGTTTCAATGTAAATCCTACATAATTTTTTTCAGTGTATAGAACAACTCAAACAAAATTTAGAAAAAATATATTTTATAACAATCTTTTTTTTCACACTTTTAGAGCAGATTTCATCTGTTTGCACAGAACATGGTGTTACAGTGTGAAATACCGACATTATATCAGATTACAGCTGTATGGATTAAATATAGTTTGCTGAGACAATATTGACTCTCTTTCAGTGTCGGTCTCGCTTTGTCTCATGTAGAACTTGAGGACGGAGAGGTGTAAACTAGGTAATTAATCTCACACACATAATATACACAGAGATCAACCACTCACACTCATATCAACACATAAATGAAGCTGTGAAAGTGTCAGATGTGTGGGAGAATTGAGGTTCCTCAGAAAGGTTTCATCAGGTTCTGGTCCTGGTTGTTGTGGGTACATGTAAAGTCTTGTAATTAGTCTCACAGTGAGAGTAGCAGACACGAACAGATGGCACACACACACACACACACACACACACCGTTGACATAAACACGCAATCAGTCTCCGTTCATAAAGAGAACACCAGCCTTCACTTCCTGTCAAAGATCATTGAACAGAGATCATTTTCAAAGCAAATATACATTTGATTAAACTAATGATCTCTATTTGCTGAGGACCCATAATGTCCTTCAGGACCATAAGAGAGAGCTAAAATAAAATAAAATAAAATAAATAAAATAAAATAAAATAAAATAAAATAAAATAAAATAAAATAAAATAAAATAAAATAAAATAAAATAAAATAAAATTAAATTAAATTTACTTATAATTTAGTAAAATATTTTATAATATAGTACAATTATTTTTATAAGTGTATGAATTACTTTAATTCTTAATGGTGAAAAATTCCTCCAGGACCATAACAGGGAGCCTAAAATAAAATAAATTTGTTTAATATAAAATGAATTAATGTTAGATTTGATTGTGTTTATTCACACAAGTTAAAATAAAATAAAATAAAATAAAATAAAATAAAATAAAATAAAATAAAACAAAACAAAATAAAATAAAAAATACTTATAATGTAGTAAAATAGTTTATAATATAGTACAATTACTTTTATAAGTGTATGAATTACTTTAATTCTTAATGGTGAAAAATTATATTAAATATCTTAAATAAATTATCTACCAATGCAGTACATTTACTTTCATTTACTTTCAAACTATTGTTAAATCTGTAAACTTAAACAATGTCCATATTGCCTTAAATGTTCCACTAATTATTTATTCTAAAAAGACACAAATTAAAGTGCAATTTGAATCTGAAAAATGTATGCAATTATCACAACTCGGGTCATTTGATTTTGAGAGAATTTCATTAGAAATATTTGAACTCGTATATATATTTTGATTGAATATTCTGGTATCTTAACAAATCCAAGCAGTTTAGATTTCTACAGACAAATATGAGTCTTTTTCTGCAAAAAACCAGAGGAGTAGAAGAGTTCAATAAAAGTGTCCATTTAATCTCACCGCTGTCTAGGAGAAACGATAGAGATCTCATTAGTGATTTCCTAAAGGGAACGGATGGCTAAACACCTTCTAATTTATAAACCACACACACACACATCTCCACCTCAAAGTGCTGCACTCGCTCGGCTGGAATGTGGATAAATATTACAGCAGAAAATCGAACATCTGAACGTCAAACGCTGAGCTGCCCTTTACAACCCGAGCAGAAATACGTCAGATTTCAGAGAGTGTGTGCGTTAGTGGAAGAGCGAGGTAACAGTTGTGTTACCTGAGTGAGTGTTGACATGGATGTGTTGTAGTGTGTTTCTCTGTAATTACAGCAGACTGGAGCTGAAGAGAGATGCTATCAGTACTGTGTGTCTCTCTCTCTCTTTCTCTGGCTGCGCTTCAGCTCTCTGGACTGAATTGTTGCAATAGTTGAAAGAATGTGTAGGTCTTCATTCATTCCTCTGGATTTAAAGGGACAGTTCACCTAAAAATTTAAATTCTGTTATCATTTACTCACTCTCAAGTTGTTCGCAAACTCATACGACTAACTTTATGGAGCACAAAATGAGATGTTTTGAAGAATGTTCATGCTGCTCTTGTCAATACAAAATAGTGAATCGGTGGAGATCAACCTGAAAGAAGTAAAGCCAGTACCAAAAAGAAGTAACTATGACTATATGCATCTGTCTAATGTCATATGAAGAGCATTGATGAGGAACAGACCACAATTTATGTTGAATGCTGTTGAAACATGTTTACTTGTATTATACTAGTACTAGTATATTGACACAAAATGTATCGTAAACTCCTCCATGACTCATTTTTATAACTTTGTTCTGTGACTGATTTTGAAATATATATATATAAAAAATGCTACCATAAAATAAATGTTAATTGGTTGTTAATTGACTTTCCATATGCAATGAAAATTATTTAACAAAACATATAATTATAGTATAAAATATTTCTTTTTTTTTTTTTTTTTTTTACAATTTTTACTGTTTGTAATATATTTATTTTTATTACTTTATATTTAACAATAGAAATAAAAATTACAGCAAAAACTTTCCTCTCATAAAAAGCTCTTCCATGACTAATTTCTTCATAACATTTCTTCAATTTCTTCAGATTATTCTGAAACTGTTATTAAAAAATGGCACCACCAAAATAAAATAATAAAATAAAATAAAGGAGGTTTAACAGATAAGGAATGTAAAAATGCTACCATAAAATAAATGTATACAGGCTACCTTTAAGATGACTTACCACATGTAGTGCAAATTATAATTTTAATGTACAATGCTGGAAAAAAACCTCTTTATTTTTAGAAGTATATGAATTTTTATTTAACTAAAGAAAATTAATATTAGCTACAAACGCACAACAAACTCCTCCACGTTTCTTAACATTTTGTGACTTATTGAAGGATGGCACCAACAAGACTGAAAAATGCTGTTGTACAGTACAAACAGTTTTGGCTCAGAAATTGCTCGTATGGCTTGAAATTGCCCCGCTGCTCATGTATAAGAGACAGATGCTGTTATATGCGAAAGGTCTTTCTCTGCCTGTTACATTATGTGAGGTATTTGCACTAAATCAAATGGAGTATCCAACAGCATCAAATAATAAAAATGCCCCGCCGCGTCACGTCATCTGAAAAATGTCCCGTGGTGATATCATCGGAAATCCATCTCTTAAAATGCATTTCCCCCCTCAGCTTTACGCTCCCACTATCATTTCCATGATTTAACAGCGTACTACATCAAAATCCTACGAGCATTTTTGGTTTGAGAGGAATGTAGCGCTGATACCTCGACACA
Organism: Cyprinus carpio; assembly: GCF_018340385.1. Taxonomy (NCBI): domain Eukaryota; kingdom Metazoa; phylum Chordata; class Actinopteri; order Cypriniformes; family Cyprinidae; genus Cyprinus; species Cyprinus carpio. Next base: position 23,113,092 of record NC_056586.1, on the reverse strand, counting down.
CACATACATACACGTGAGCAGATGGCACATACATGTCCGTCTCCATAGTGATGGAGAATCTCTCCTCACTGGGTTACTGTACTTGTCCTAATCTGTGATTATGCTAATGAGACTCAAACCGGAGAATTGTGCTGGATTACATCATAATCACATAACCCCTCCTCTGCTATTGGTTATTGGCTGGTTTGAGTGATTGACAGATAGAAGACACTTAGTCAATAGTTTGCACACACGTCATTTACTGGTACTATGTGGGTTCTGGAAGCACATTCCCATTATGTTTTTCATAGGGATTTCAAAGAAGTCAAAGTCTTCAACCAAACCAACCAGCTCAGATTTAATCACAATCTTACAAAATTTGATAAAACAAACAAACAAAAAAAGCATTAAAAGACTCACACAAGGATTAAAATCTGAAATCAGCTACACTGTGTGAAGTACCCAACAGTCCTTAAAAAGTAAACAGCTTAATAAACCTATAAAATAATGAGAGAATTATTAAATAAAACACTAAAAAAACTAAATTTTTAGGAGAGAGAACGCTTGCACATTTAGTACGTTTGGCGTCAGTACAGTTTTTTTTTTTTTTTTAAGAAATAAAAGCATGGATTCATTAAACTGATCAAAAGTGACAGTGAAGACATTTACAATGTTACAAATAAATGCTACAAATAATCTTTTGAACGTTCTATTCATCAAAGAATCCTGAATTAAAACGTATCACGGCTTCCACAAACAGCACAACTGTTTTCATCATTGATAATAATCAGAAATGTTTCATGAGCAGCAAATCAGCATATTAGAATGATTTCTGAAGATCATGTGACACTGAAGACTGGAGTAATGATGCTGGAAATTCACCTGCGCATCACAGAAATAAATTACAGTTTAATATACATTACAATAGAAAAGGCTTATTTAAAATTGTAATAATATTTCACAATATTACTGATTTTAGTGTATTTTTTATCAAATAAATGCAGCCTTGGTGAGCAGAAGACACTCTTTCAAACACTTTTAAAAAGTCTTACTGACCCCAAACCTTTTATACTTCTAGAAGACTCTGTGAGGAGCCCTAACATTGTCTTCTAGCTGCCTGGATGTCAGTCTCTGAGCTCAGAGGAGCGTCCCGTTGCTGTCATGACAGATTGCAGCCTGTGGATCTGTAGATGTCCAGCTGTTTCCATCAGTACAGATGTGTGAGGAGCCCTCAGCTGATGTTCAGCGCTGAGGAGTTTTGTGCTTCGTCTAGTCAAGTCATATTTAATTCTATAGCACTTTAGTAGCTTCACGCAATAAACTATATAAGGAAAATACCAGGATAAATGCTGCAAAATTCTTCAATTATGAATGAAATTAAACAAATAAACAAATTCAATTCCAGCTGAAGATGTCAGTTTAGTGTTGAATCAATAACAGTGTCGATGTTGCAGAGTTCATCAGTTACAAAACAAACCGTCTAGTCTCATGTATCCCAAATGTTCGACTATCGACAAAAAATCTGGCACACATTGCAACTGATTCTGGCCAAGAATCGCCTACTTAGACAGCAAGAGACCGCCTGACCGACACTGAAATTGACTGACCATAGTTAAAACTCAAACAAATCTGAAACTGCATGTGCTGTCATTATTTAATCACCCTAGTGTCATTCCAAACCTATTCGACTTTCTTTTTACTGTGCAACACAAAAGATGGTATTTTGGAAAATGTCTCAAAAACAAACCTAATTTAAATTAAGTTTAATTTCAACTTTGAAGCATAATCAATTTTTTAAAACTGTGTCTAGTTGAATCTCTTACCTATATAAAATATAACTGAAATTGGATAAATTATTTGGATGAGTTAAAAGTAATATGAAAAATATGATGCCTTGACTTATTTTTTCTTACAGTTATGTGTTTTTCATCCATAAAATGAAAGCAAATGGTCTCCCAAACATTTTCTTTGGTGCTCCACAGGTTTGGAACAACAAGGTAAATAAATCATAACTGAAACGTCAATTTTAGGTGAACGATGCCTTTATAACTTATGAATGTCCTTCATCTGATGCCATAAACTTTGCAATTAACAGCTACATGTTCCTCAAAAGAGCTCAGTGTTCAGAGGAGGAGGGTTACATTAAAAAAAAAGTACTAATTAATTTCCAAAAAGGACTTCATCAAGGCCACATATGCAAATGAAGACAAGCCTAGAATATAACTAATACAATTAAAACAAAAATGCACAGTGACATTTGCACTGAAACAAACTGATGCAGGATTTATTTTAAAACAATTTTCACTCAGAAATCACTAGTAAATTTCACAAATATTTAGAAAGAAAGAGCAAATAACACACTAAACTAAACAAGAAGTTGAAATATTGAAAAACGATTTTCTTGTAAAACGTGCTTCAATTATCTGTTTTATTCACAACCTAATTTTTTTTTTCACAGTGTGTACATTTTTCTAAAATGAACTGGTATCATAATTTATTTCTCTTAATTTAACTGTATATGCAAATGAGATAAACAGGAAGACACAACCTCATAATTCATTATTGGCTATTTTTTTAGCATGTCTAAGACTGTACAGCAAGACAAAAGGAGCATGACAAGCATCTGAAGGAGAAATGGCAGATGGTGAAGTAGGCAAAATTAATGAGAAATATAAATGCAGAATAAAATCAGGATACACCTACACACCATTGCTCTCATCTGTTCTTCTCTTGAATTAAAAAAAAGCTTTTCTTTCATCAGAGCAGAAAAGTGACTCTCTCTCTCCACTTTGATTAATTTCCGCTGAATTTCCATACAAAAGTGACCTCGTTCATTTTATCTGACCACTGAACAGCAGTTAAAAGGCATAAAAGAGAGAGATGTAGAGCGAGACTGGGCAGATTTCCAGTTCATTCTGAATGGGTGTAACTCAGGTCAGTGCTAACGGAGACGGCTGTATGTTCAGTAAAGCCAAGAGATTTCCTCATAGCCTAATAAAATCAGTGCAGACTTAAAAACAAGCATCCTGAAATCCTGACAATTTGATCTGCGCATGTTATTTTGATTTAGTGTGATATTTAGACATCGTGGTTAATTGCCGCGGCGAATACACAGAGAAGATACGCCTCTATGTGTGTGTGAATCCATTAGATGACTTTTAAAGGAAAAGTTCACCAAAAAATGAACATTCTGTCATCATTTACTCTCCCTCATGTTTTTCCACAAGTGTGACCTTCTTTCTCTGGTGGAGAAATTTCACGCCGTTCTTTTTCATGCAATCAAAATGAATGGGGACGGACCAAAAAAGCATGAAAATAATCATAAATTTACTAGTTATGACTGATGAGCTGTACTGGAAACCAAATGCAATGGTTTAGTGAGGAGAACAAGTCATTGCTTGCTGCATTTTTAAAACTTCTCTATATAAGCAAGACAAAAAATATAATATATATATAATAACCATACTTCCCCAATTGATTGATTACATTAAGAATCACAAAAAATTTTTTGCATTACAAGGTGTGAAATGTTATGTTTAAATATCCAAATGAAGTATTATCTAATGAAATGTGCACAGATTTGCATACATTATTAGAACAAATATCTATCAATCTATCTATCTATCTATCTATCTATCTATCTATCTATCTATCTATCTATCTATCTATCTATCTATCTATCTATCTATCTATCTATCTATCTATCTATCTATCTATCTATCTATCGTATAAAATGTTGCAAATCCTGTAAAAACCTTTAGAATATGGATAGGTATAAAACTGTAAAGTTTGTTGTATGTAAGTGCTACTGAAGGAGATTTTTGGCTCGGAACACGAGAAAAATCTCATTTTGTGAAAATGGTCTTTAAAGATATTGAATTGAAGGTCTTGATATGAATATGGATTGTAATTGAAATCTACAGATGCAAATAGATAAGTGCTATAAAAGAAACACTTAAAAGTGTAAATTGGATGTTTTCTTTCCACTATTCTGAAAAAAATTGTTTATGAAAAGCCAAAAAGCCCAAAATCTCAAAACTGACAGATCCATGAAAAAACTCTGTTTTTGTCTGTAGTGTCTCGCCATAAGTAACCTCTGTAATAGCTCATCTCTTTCCATGACCTACAACAGAGGGATGTGTTTTTGTAGGCCAAAACCCAGAAATGAATTGAATTTTAGCACCTCCGGTTCCTTTGTCCCGAAGTCTATTAGGATTTTTGAATAGGTTTTTGGTTAAATGCCTGAAATATTGTCTCTGACTGTGATGCATTCAAAATCTGGCCATCATCTCTCTAAACGTTTGTTGTAAATGATTTTCTGTCCTCTTACGTTCCTGAATAACTGCTGACGACAACAGCTGAGTGCAGAGACTCTATCCTGTCCAATTCAAAATCTATTGAACTCAAACGACATGACATTTCAATCTAATTTAAATATAACTTCAGGTGAAGCTTCACAGCAACTCTTGGAAAGTCCCAAACGCTTTGCTTTCGTTTTTTTTATGGAAAGGGAAATTATAAATGTCTTCAGAGAAAATAAAGACAATCTGATGACCACAGTATTGCTAAAAATGACATGCAGGAAAATATAATCTAGAAATATGTGCCTGAAAACCAACAGATAATCAAAACTGACCCTGTTTACTCTCTCAGAACAAGTTTCTGGTTCTCACTGCACAGTATTATCACTAGTATATAAAATACTTTTGTCATCTTTTAGCAAAATATAAATAACTACACTGTAATTTTTTTTTTTTTAAGTTGTAAAAACAGATTATTGGAGTAAGACTCTTTCAGTCTTTAATGTAATCTACTTAATCTATGTCAGCGGATTGGTCGAGCGTTGTGATGTCACAAATATGATTGACAGCCGTGTAGTCCAATGGTCATGAAACTGAGAATAGTTTAAAGAGACAGTGGCAAAACAAAAGCACAGGGGAGAAAGAGAGAGAAAAACTAAACAAAGTGCACAAAACACATGTGGAACATAACACAGTCTACTTAAAATTTTCACATTTAATTCAGAGTGTTACTTATGGAAGGTCATTTCCTCCAAAAAAAAAAAAGGCAATTGTGAATTTTTTTTCTCACGATTCGGACTTATTTTCCTCAGAACTGTGTAATATAAATGTGCAATTGCAAGTTTACATCTTGCAGTTCTGACTTTATAACTCGAAATTGCAAGTTTATATCATGCAATTCTGAGGGGGAAAAAAGTCAGAATTGTGAGATTAAAAGTTGCAATTACCCTTTTTCATTTTTTATTCAGTGGTGTAAACAAGCTTCCATAATTACTTGCTGTTTCTGGTTGAGAAAATTAGCAGTTTCTTTGATTTAAAGTGATAAAATGTGATAATAAAGACTTTTTTGACTATTTTGAAATAGAATGCTTTATATGTATGTGTGTATATATATATATATATATATATATATATATATATATATATATATATATATATATATATAAAATAAAATGTATTATGAAGTAAAACGTTGTTTTATGTTGGCTTTATAGAGACAATTTTGCAAAGTCATCATGCTGCATGTTTAATCTTTTCTTTGAGCAATTTTTCAGCATTTAAACCCATCTTTTTCTAAAAAGTCTTTGCACTTTTCTGATCCAAAATCTCTACAAGCATGCGTAGCCACCCGCCACCATTTAACACCGGCCTCAGAAAATCAAATGAGGGAAATTAGTCATGGCTGAAATTAGAGTTGGCTTGAGAACGGATGAGTCTGGGATCATGAAGTCACCGGACGGCCGGAGAGATCAGAATAGATGTTTGTGTAAATGTCAGAGAGAATCAGCGGCGTTAGGATGACAGTAAACGGCCCGCAGCGGATCAGGGTGTGAGATGCCATATTCACAAACACATTTTCTCAATCCCAAGAGGCTTTGAGATGATCAGTGATTCCTTTTGGCATTTCTAAGGAATGAACTGCAACTAAAAGGGTTTGTGCTGTTTGTGTAAGGAGCCTAACAACATGAAATCAAAACTGACCCAATTTTCTCACTTAATAAATGTCCCTGCACATATTGTGAGTGATTCATCAGTGCACATGATTCCAAATCAAAAACATTGCTTTTATGAAAATGTAATAAGTTTTTCTGGCTCCGAAACTAATTTTCTGTTCTGCTGATGTAATCAAGACCACATGGGTGGGACGAATAATATTAAGCCAACTTGATTTTACTGTGGAAAATTTGCAGCCATGATACTGGTCACCAGGGCATTGCTATACAGTTGCTAAGGTGTTTTGTGTGGCTGCTGGGGCGTTGCTAATTGGTTGCTTTCTAGACGAAGTCCCAAGTCTCTATTATGTCAAACTACATATTTTTAAACATGTATATATTTCCTAACTAGATCAAATGCAAGAAATTCTACTCTATCTTATGCATTAGATGAAAATGTTCAGACTACAGCCAGATGAAACCCACGTCATCATGTGAAAACATGTGCAAAACACCACAGACTGAAGACTCCAGCTGTCACCTGTCTGTTTATAAAACAGGAAGTGTCTGCTGCATGGAAAACAAAGCCACATTTACATTAGAAAGGCTGAAATACATAAAAAATTCCACCCCCGTTTGCAGAAATTGAAACTAACGGTGAAAATAACATGCTCCATGACCCCCTGGAGATGCATTTCTGAGTCTGCACTGCTTCATATGAAACACACACTAAGAAACATAATACCTCTGATATAAAGACTACTAACAGATTCACAAACCTCCTGAAAAGTGAAGCGTGCAAATCCAGGGCCACATGCATCACCACGCTGTTTGCTAAAATAACTGTTTTTAAACAGGTTTCCTATACTGCCATTGGGCAGATAAACAGATACTAACTCCTGCTATTGGTCCATTGGTTGAGTCAGATTTGCTGTTTTTTGCCTGGCCGATATGTTTATAAAAACATATAAAGGTTTTGAGATAATTGTGGCTGAATATTGAACTAATGACACACTTCACCCTTAAATATCTATACATACATAATACATACAGGAAAAATCCTGTAGATGATCCCATCAGAAAAAGTTTAGGTCAGGTTTTACCCTAAAGTACACACACACACACACACACACACACATATATATATATATCTATATATATTAAAATAGGCTTTTATGCAAAACAAAACACATTTATAACATATGTATGTATGTGTATAGAGAGAGAGAGAGAAACCATACTGAGAATGACAAAATATTATAAAATAAATAAACTAAATACAATTTTATCAATATTTTGACTTATAAATTAATTAATTATTAATTATAAATAAATAAAATATTATAAAATAAATTTTATATATATAAATAAATATAAACACTTAAAAGGTGATTTCTTATATATAATTTTATATATATTTTTTGTTATACTACTGTATTATATATACATTTTATTTGTCACAGTAAATTTATTTCAGAATGATTATATTATATACATGACATGTAGATAATTATTATTATTATTATCAGGTTTTATCATTCTCATTACTGTAAATCTATGTTTTGCATTATGATAAGAAATTTTGTGCAAAAAAATAAAAACCCTAATACTCTTAAAAATAAGCTTAATTTTCTTAAATGTCATTTCTCTTTAAGATATCAGTTCTTATTTGTTTTCTTTTGATTTTGGGGTGAAATATGACCCAGACATGTTTTTGCAAGATTCGCCCTCTAAGAGACAGACTGAATTCAATCCAATTGGCATCACAGATGCAAAAAAAACAAAATTAGCAAGGGCAACTAAGCAAGGCAGGACTGTATGTTCTTAAGTGGCACCGTGTCCTTTTGCGCTTCGGCCGGAGTCTGTTATGCAGCACTGCGTGTGTCGCTGAGTAAAGGTTGTGAGACTGTGCTCCTCGTAAAGGTTCCTGTGGCTTGTTAAGGGCACATTCTGTGCCTCGTTAAGCCAGCTGTGTTCCTGCGCTCATCAGCGCTACTGGCTGATAGAAACGACGCAGACGCAGCTCGCATCAAAACCCCGCTTTTATTCGTGCCTCTCTCTCTCGCTCACTCCATCCACCCACGCAGCTCAGAGTTTACAATTCAAATGAAAAGGACAGAGAGTGAAAGAAGGTAGAGAGGTTGCCATGGAGAATATGCCAGTTTGTCATTAATAATCATTCAAAATATTCTCATTCACACTGAAGTCTGAGAAACAAAGAGACGTTTCTCTCCTACAGGACCAGTGCATAAACAAGTGCTTGCAGGTGTGTCGTAGTGTGTGTGTGTGTGTGTGTGTGTTGTGTGTGTGAATGCAAATGCAGGCAAGCAGGTAAAGGGATCAAAAGAAAAGAAACAGATCGAGACAAGACGAGAGAGCAGCCCAGTGTCACGATGAAACCCTCGCTGTAGTGCTTACTCTTCAAAACCAGAACCAAAACATCTCAACGTGACAGCTTTACTAACCTCACTTCAGATGATTCAATAACACCTCGCTTATCTTCTAATGTTACTTGCTCAGCAATGGATGCTCTGCAGTGAATGGGTGCCGTCAGAATGAGAGTCCAATCAGCTGATAAAAACATCACAATAATGCACAAGTAATCCACCCCACTCCAGTCCATCAGTTAACATCTGGAGAAGCCAAAAGCTGCGTGTTTGTAAGAAACAAATCTATGAGTCCATAACCCATAACACTTCCTCCAAGGAAAACGTTCATCCACTGTTGTCCTCTCACATCATAATTTACCTACATATTTATTTAGAGCTGTTTTGGCTTGTAAACGTCGTTTGCTCTCTGTAGATTCCTCTCCTGATTCAGACGAGATGACTTTTTCCACTGTAGAAAGCAATACTATGGATAGAGGACTCATATTTTAGCTGGAAGCAATGGTGTAAAGTTAAAATGTCTTGATTGATTAGTTTCTTACAAACATGCAGCTTTTGGCTTCACAAGACATTAATTGATGGACTGGAGTGATGTGGATTATTGGGCCATATTTTAACGATCTAAGCACATTGTCTAAAGCACACGGCGCAAGTGCACTTAAGACGTGTCCGAATCCATTTTTGCTAGTTTAACCATGTGAAAAATGGTTGGTGCGTTGGGCACATGGTAAAAAAGGGTTGGACCTATTCTCTTAATAAGTTATGGGTGTGTTTTTGGCGTAACGTGCAATAAACCAATCACAGTCTCATCTCCCATCCCTTTAAAAGCCAGTTGCGCTCGCACCACAACGGATTCGCTGTTTTACATGACAGAATTTGCAAGAGCAAAGACTGAACGTTTCTCCAGAGAGTAAAGGTTCTGCTCGTGCCCAAGGTTAAAATGCACAAGCAGACCATCTACGAGGCACAATAATAATCTTTTACATTGTAATCCTTTCATTTTTAATATTTGGCATGTTTTGGCATGCATTTGCTATTTAAAAAATGTGGTGCAGGACATGAAAATGAAAGCTACCAAAGACTGAAAAAGCTTCACTTTGTGCAAAGTATGTGATACAGCCCATTGTGTTTATCAGCTGTTTGACGGCACCCATTCACTGCAGAGGATCCATTGGTGAGCAAGTGATGGAATGCTACATTTCTCCAAATCTGATGAAGAAACAAACTACTGTAGTAAACTCATCTGCTCACTAGTTGCTTTTACAGTTTATAATTGCGCTCTTAAAAACAATTATAACTCAAACCTTTAAGGAAAATGTTTTAAATAAATAATGAAAAAGATGTTGAAGGTTAATGATGGTAATGTTGAAGTCATGCAACCGTAGTGTAGTTCATTTATAGCCTACATAGTATTTAGACTTAGAAATTCATGAAAATTATCATGATGAACAAAATGAGTAGGAATCAACCTTTGTTAGTCACAAAGCTAATTCTTTGCAATAATCCAAAAGCCAATGGAAAAATCCTACTGGGTTTTTATTGAGGGATCCAGATTGATGATCATCTATGGGTTGGCCAACAAAAATATCACCACTTCAGCACTCTATGATGTCATGGTTGTAAATGGAACCTTTGTTTTTTAAAAGTGATAATTCACCCAAAAAAGAATATTCTCTCATCATTTACTCTCCCTCAAATCATTCCAAACCTGTATGATTGACTTTCTTCTGTAGAACAGAAACAAAACAACAAAATTAGAGCCCATTTTGTGATCCACTGTAGAAAGGAATGACATGAGGGTCAGAATGATGACAATTTTCTTTTTTTTGGGTGAACTATCCCTTTAAAAACCAAAGTTCCGTTTAGAACCATGACATCATTGAAGAACCTTTCAAAATTCCACTAAGAACATTTTTGGGTACACTATCATTTTAAGACTAAGCATATATGATGAGCTCCTCAGATGTCCTCAACTGAATTTTTTCTATTTCACTTTCTGCTCTTCTCTAATATTCTTCTCCTAATCGTGCTATTTGGCTTTCTCTCTGTTACGGCCGTCTCTCACTCCCCCGCCCCTCTCCATCTCTGACTCTTTTCCAGCGCTCGTCTCATGCCACTTTTTTCTGCTTTTAAATTCCACCCAATTTAGTTAAACTAATCTCTCTTCCATCCTTCAATCGCTCTCTCCACAGCTGCTTATTCCTGAGAGGAGCTGGTATGAGATGCGCAGACAGAGAGAGAGACGGATGCGAGCGTGGGAAGAGAGCTGAAGTCCTTGAGATCTTAAGTGAAGGTTACACTCCACCAGATTCTGACACACACACACTCTGTACTGAATGATGATTACGAACACAATGGCTTCATTTACCATGACTACTGTGTTTGCTTTCCCAGCATGCTTTGCAGAAGAGATGGCCATAACCATGTCTGATGTTATCGATGCCAAATGTCATTGGCATCCCGTAATGGATTAAACGTGTCAAATTTTAATAAGTGCATATTTAAATGACAAAAATGAGATTTGAAAGCTATCAGCTACTGAGAGCCATTCAGTCTGTTTCATACACTAAAATACTGTATGACTTCAGACAACTTGGAATATAGTGCATGGTTCATATGGACCAATTTTGGGTGTTTTGGAGATTTACAGTCCCTAGTTGTTTTTTTGTTGCACTGAAAAATTAAAGTTGCACAGGTTTGGAACAAAATAAGGGAAACTTAACCCAAAAATCGATATTCAATGAATAATAAATATTTTCTCACAATTTATATTGTGAATCTTTTGTTATATTTTGTTTGTCAGTTCATTAACAAGTATAGCTCGGTGAAGATCTTGTCCATTTCTTTGTGTGTGTGTGTGTGTGTGTGTGTGTGTGTGTGTGTGTGTTTACCAGTTCAATTTTACACTGTCTGCCATCTTAATTAAGTCTGGGACACATTCCAGGTCCTCAGCTTTGGGGACCAGTCAGTAAAAGTGCTTACAACTCTGAACCACATGCACACACACGCACACACACACACACACACACACACACACACACACACACACACACACACACACACACACGCACACACACACACAGTCTCTTGAGTCTCAGAGATCAGACGTGGAGTGGGGAGCGGGTGCTTCTGGAACCATGTAATACAGTGGGATGAAAGGAGACCAAGTGGAGTGGGGGGAAGGAAGTACATCATGTGTGTGGTGTGTGTGTGTGTGTGTGTGTGTGTGTGTGTGTGTGTGTGTGTGTGTGTGTGTGTGTGTGTGTGTGTGTGTGTGTGTGTGTGAAACCTTAGAGGAAAAGAAACATGTTAAGGTGTAAGAACAGAGTCGTAAGCCTGGAGCATCTGAAGAGCAGAGCTATGACTACAACTAAAACTAAGATGGAAACTATTACTTTCAATTATAAAATATAAAAAAGCAAAGTAAGCAAAAACCTAATACTCTATGAAACAAAAGCCATTTGAAATAAAATACATGATGACAATCGTCTAAAATCAGAAAACGATCTCATACATCTCAATGGTAGTTGCTCGACTAGTACAATATCTGCTCACAAGCCAATCACTTGAGCTGTAAATGTCATGTGGCTAAACTTTTAGTCACACTCTGATGTTTTTCTTTCGCTTTTGCTCTTTACAGATGTCCACACACACACACACACTTTGCAAACATCTTAACGCACAATTCCCATCTGACACTAAAAGAGTCCACAATGTGACACTTCTGTAACAGACACCAGGCACATCACGCCTCATCGCTGTTGTGTGTGTGAGTGTGTGAGTGTGTGTGTGTGTGTGTGTGTGTGGGCAGCACTGCACTGATGCAGAATCTAAAGTAGCATGGCAAAACAAGTCATATTTTAGCTAAGAGTTTGCAGTTTAAATGGAATGTTAACATTACTACTGTGATAAAATACACAAAAAAATAAAATGAACAGCTTGACCAGTGCAGTCCATTTCATAAACAAATCACTCTTTGAGAAGTTCATAACAAGAATCAGGACATAAAAGAATTTCTTGCTGAATCCACTTCACAAAAAATGACTCTTATAATTTGATTCCTGTAATGAATTGGTCAAAAAGAATCATAAATACCAGGTTTGAAACAACTAATGAATTATTTGCTGAATCCAATTCACAACTGAATGAATTTTATGATCTGTTTTCTGTAATGAATTGGTCAGAGAGACACTAGTTGAATCAGTCAAACAAATGACTCTTTTGATTTGAATCCCGTAATAAATTGGTCAAAAAGACTCACAAATTAAAACAGTCTAAAGAATTAGTCCCTGAATCCAATTCACAAACCAAAGTCTGAAACATTCATAAAGACAAGTTAAAACAGTCCAATGAATTGCTGAATGCAATTCACAAACAAATGACTCTTTTGATCAAACTCCTGTAATGCATTGGTAAAAAAGAATGACTCTCATCATTGCAATGAATTGTCAAGAAGACTGACATGTTGAATTAGTCTAATGAATTAGTGACTGAATCCAATTCACAATCAAAAGACTCTTATGTTGTGATTCTTGTAATGAATTGGTCAAAATGACTCACAAACTTCAGCTGAATGAGTCTGAATCCACTTACTGACTCACATCTGGATGTTGACAATGTAAATTAATCACTCACCCTCAGTGTGGATAGCAGATACGTAGGTCCAGTTGTATCTCTTCACTATGTCCACCATGGCTCTGGCCTGCTGGGCGTCTGACGGCACGACCCTCATGAAGTATTTGTAGAGTGATTTGTCGCTGAGGTCCATACTGGTGGCAGAGTATGCGATCTGCGGGATATTAAACAGCTGCAGTAAATTCTGCACTTGAATGGCCACGGAACTCGAACCCGGACCGATCAGCCCTACGATTGGCTTCTTGCCCTTCATGGCCGTGGCTTCCGGATCCGCACACCTGGTCCCGCCCCCAGCCTCCTCACTTTCGTCGGCGGCGACCAGCGAGTCCCGTATGAACTCAATGCTTTGCTCCAGAGCGACGGAGGAATGCCAGCAGGAGTCTCGGATCTCGCAGCCCAGCGTGACGTTGGGGAGGATTTTGGGGTCGGCGTTGATTCGGTCCAGTGTGTGCATCATGGCCTCCACACGCTGGATGCCGTACTGCTCCCGAACTGCCCCACATTTGCGCTCGTGCACTTTGTCGGCCGGCGGCTGGTGGTGGACGGAGAAGAGGGCGCCGATGATGATGTCACCGGGAATGTGGGCCACGACGCGCCGCTCGTTGGACTGGGCCACCGTCGCCAGGGACACCAGTCGCCATAGCAACACCGTGAAGAGATACAGGCTGACCATATCAGAGTAAATTCTGTTCCTGTTCAGGCCAAAGACGCGATCACAGTGAAGAAGTTCAGTCCAGTTGCTTCGCTCCTTCTCTGAACTTGCTTTTTCTGACTGCACAAAAAGGGGATTCTGGAATCATGCGGCTTTGAACTGTGCTGTCATTTGTCCGAAAGCTTCTATGACGACCCTGAGAAGGATGCTGGGTCGTTGCCGTGGCAACCTTGAGCTGGGGACGGCATGAGATGAGGGGCCTCATAACCTTGAATGAGAGGAGATGGACACAGCAATGTTATTATTTGCACACAAACAGACAAGGGAAATGTACAATGAAAAATTATTTTTCAAAGTTGTAAATCAGATTAAGATTATAAGAGCACATTTTACAATAAAATACTATTTCAGTCTTTCTGCTTCAAAATTTCACACTTAATTCAATATATTTGCATTTTTTTTAAATAGAAAATAAATTAAATTAATGTTTTTTATTATTTGTAAAAATTACTAGCAATTTCTGAGTAAAACTGTTTAAAAACTATTGTTTAATGACATCATTCTACAGGAAACATAAAAGTGTCATACAATTGGTGTAGGATTTACTTTTACACTGAAATTGCTAGTAAATATCACAAATTAAAATTCTGTAGTAAAAGACTGAACATTTTCTTGTAAAACATACTTTAATAATTTTTGTTTTATTTACAACTCAATTTACAAATGTATTTACAAATCATCTTTGTAATTTACTAGCAATTTCTGGGTAAAAGTAAATCTTACACTAATTTTATTATACACAAATTTCTATTACACTTTTATGTTTTAAACAGCTTTCCTGCAGAATCATCAAATATTTAAAAATTGATAACAGTGAAAATTGTTACTACACCAACTTGCATCAGCTTAAATAAACTTTAATATCATATAAACTTTAAAATGAAGTTGAAATTAGTTAAATTGTTTTAATTAGTTGAAATAATGGAACTTTCAGAAAATATGTAATGTTCCATTTTCCAAACTAAAATTCCAGTATACCTCTGTAAAAAATTAATTAGGGCTATCAAATCGATTAATCGTGATAAATCACATCCAAAATAAAAGTTTGTGTTTACATAATGTATGCGTGTGTACTGTGTATATGTATATATAAACACATACACATACATGTGTATATTTAAGAAGTATATGTAATACATAGGCCTATTTAGATTTATATATAATATAAATCACATAAAAATATAAACATGTATATGTAAATATTTAATTGAGTTAAGCAGAAAAGTAAAAAAAAATCTTTGCTAGTCATTTCTTATTCATGATAGTAATTTCAGAGTGAAAATTGTTTCTACACCAGTTTTTTAGTTTATATGATTGCAGGTTCATCTCTGATGTAGAGGTTTTAGTGTACTATGATGTATTGTATGGGTCTGAAAGTGCAATGAAAAAGCCAGCATTGCTACACAGCTGAGAAAGCTTTCATGCCCTCGACATTAATAAAAAAACACTTATTTTGGCTGTCAGACCCATTCATTCCAAGTGCAGACCACATAGAGACCAAAAATGAGTTGACAATTTTTCAGAATAAAACCAGGAGAGCATTTACAGAATGAATGGACTTGCACTGCGTGGTTTTCACAAGCAACTCATTTTAGTCTCACAGCAATGGCATCTGTATAAATAAATACCATCATAAATGAATTTCCTCGTTCAGGTGCATTTAAGGGCCGGTTTCATCTGCCAAACCGCAGATTGGACCCTGGGTCCTTGTTAAAATGTGGGGTCCATTAGAGAGACGATGAAAAAGCTCCCTCGCTTTCGAATAAAAGATTATGGCAAGAGCTGAATGGAAGGGAAAATAACTAATGCATCACACTGAACCATCCTTCTGCCTCCGGCATAAAAGAAACAATAGGAGGGGAAACAAACTGCAATCCCACAAAAACCTCGCCAATATCAGGCATTCGCATTGAAATCGTGCTGGCATTTATTGCACACTTCATTCAAATAAATGCAAATGTCAGGCTGATAGAGCAGAGAGCTCCACTCAAAGATCGAACGGGACGGATGAGAGTGAACGACCTTGCCGCTGATCACCGAGAGAACGGGAGCTTTGCGCTGTCCGCGGTGCTGAAACGCATCACACTGCAGTAGCCAAAGAACTCCATGTGCTCAAATGCATCTCATAAACAACCTCCTGTATCTCCTCAGTTTTGATAAGACATTGCATATTTAACATTGCAAATATAACATTCTTTATTAAGTCATACATGCAATGCTTATGAAATTGCACAAGTCACACTGGTACCCATGCAACCGATATGCTCACAGTCGGTCGATAATCTGCAGAGAGCCAAACACAGAAAGAGAGCGCGCGTTCCTCATTCCAGAACATCATCGCTTCCACAGATCCAAACTCGCGCGCAGAGCGTGTGTCCGTGCGCAGGTTGTCTGTGGTGATGTTCTGGTGACGGTTCTTCTTACCTGCCCCGCGCCAAAATCCACTTAGGTCACGGATGGCGCGTGCTTTCCACAGGTGTATCGTCGGAGATTTGGGGTCGGTATCCCGGTAAACGGAGGGGCACCGGAGAGCCACAGCTGTAGTGTCGTCTCGTCTTCTTGGCACGCACTAACACTGCCGAAGCGTGATCAAGCACACACATCCCAGTCCGCGACTCAACCCCTCCCACCCGTGAACCCCGAGACTGGCTGCATCCAACCGGCCGCGGCACCTGCAAGCCTGCGCTTCTCCTCCTCACGTCTACTGCTGATTATTTTCAGTGATTATTTTATCACTGAATGTTTAAACCAAGGGGCCGTTTGCGAAACATGCTTTTCTGCTGTTGTGAATGAATGGATGAGGCTCTAACGTAGGTAATGGGGTGCCTGCTTATGAGTGACAATATTTTAAATGATTTATTTTTGTTTCGGAGCCTCATCAAGGAGCAAGATCGCATATGTTTTTAAAATGTAGGGGGCCCCACACTAATCCCTGCGGTACCCCACCTCAAACAGACACAAACCAGCAGAAGACCACCACCTTGTGGTACTTCAATACTCGGGACTGGAATATAAATTGCCTCTTTTCAAAGTCTAAGGGATGATGTTTATTTAATTCGTTGGATTTAAGATCAGGTACAGGCTAAATTAACACCAGTGTGAATGTATAAGGAGGTAGAGTGAATGAAAATGACTGCGAAATGAAAGCATAGGCTAGTTCACCCCAAAATAAACACTCTGTCGTTATTTAATCAAGATCGTTCCAAACCTGTATGACTTTCTTTCTTCTGTGGAATATAAAACAATATATTCTTAAAGAACGAAAGGGGTCAACCAAAGGTTTTTCAAAACATCTACTTTTAATAACCTTAGTTCTAACTTAAGAGTGGACGCGGCAATTTGTTTGATTGGCTTCCAGTTATTTGACCTATTCAGAAAGTTCAAAAAATAAAAATTAATTTTAAAATTTGGTATGTGTTGTTATATTATTTTAATTCATTATCATAACCATAAACACGCTTGTTTGTAGCGTAAATAGTTTTACCGTTCAGTGCACTGTTGTTTTTTACGCGTTGGGAACGACATTAAGGTGAGTAAATCATAATAGAATTTACATTTTAGTGTAAACTAGCCCTTCAAAAATGTAAATTAGATTTTCTCATGAGCTAAGAAAAGAGAGTGAAAGAAGACTAATGGGACTCCAGTTATGTAACAGTTAAAATACAGACGATATTACAATATATTATTAATTTAAAAATGTATTTAAAAAATAAATATTTAGTAAACAAAAAGGAAAAAGTCCGTTTATTTATTTTTTTATTTTAATATTAATTATATTTTAGTTATTTCTGAAAGCAACTATGCTATATAGTGACCACAGAAAAAGTTTAAGTTACTCACCAGCAAACTTTATTTTCTGGAGTCTATTTCAAGCCAGCGTGATGTTGCTAAAGCTTCTACTCGATCTGGAAGAGCGCGTCACTTCTATTAATCCACTTTTTACCATGGCAACCGCGGAATCTCAGTCGCGCGTCGTTGCGCTCGCCCACAACCGCTGCTTTATTTTCCCGCTCGTTTCACACCACAGTTTGAAACACAAAACGGCGCGGTTAGCCGATCGATATCTGGTGTGTAACACTTCTCGTAGTCCTCTTCATCAAATGTGCGGGCACGAGTGGATAAAGCGGTGGCTGCTTTACCGGATGGGGCTTTTTAGCCAAAGTGGCTTTGTGCTTCGCGCTGGATTAATGTGCCCGCCAACTGCGCGCGGGATTAACGACCGTTAAAAGGGCAAAACCACTCCAGCAGCTTCCTGTGATGTTTACCACAATACGGATAGCCTTCCTCATGAATCTCTCTAAATTTCTCATACTCACGCAAAGTCGTAATTTACACCCTCTCGTTACTGAGAAATACTGAGAAAAGCATGAGTTAGTCTAGACTGGTTTTGGCGCGTCAGAGCTGGTCTAGCACCGTGACCAACTACTGGTCTTTTCAACAGGACACCAAAAAGCCAGGTAATCTTCTTAATCTCAGTTTCACCAAGTATTTCTCTTAAATGTCTGATTGAGATGGCGTTTAGTGAGCCCACCACAAAATGGATTAGAGAGGAAAATCAGCTTCCATATTCACATGCAAACATCTAAAAATTATAAACAGTATGCTGAACATTAAGACCAACCAGCTTTCAAATCTTCCCCAACAAAAACAAACACATACTGCAAGCTATATGATTCTGTGAGGGCTGATATAACACATATTTCTTCATATATATTTGATTGTTTTCATACTGTATTATACATGTGTATTGCAGAGCTGTCAGAAGGACTATGGCTCAGTAACAAGGTCAAAAGTTTAACTGCAAATATCTATCTATCTATCTATCTATCTATCTATCTATCTATCTATCTATCTATCTATCCATCCAAACAAAAATCCCAATATAGCTCGTAGGTAAACGAATGAACACAATAAAACCACTCTGGAATACAAAGGTTTACTAATGATTTTATCAGAAAAGTCCAACTGTGTCTTCAGGACAAGGGTAGCCTTCTTTTCATAATTGTCAAGTTGGGGCATGTTGTCACATGCATTTTAGAATACATACAATTATTAATTGCATTACCTGTAGGCCAAAACGATGGTTTGATATCATTTTATGTTGTATAATTACAGTTAAATTTCACCAAAACAGGCTATAATATGATATTTAAAGGAATAGTTCACCCAAAAATGACAATTTGCAGAGAATTTACTCACCCTCAGGTCATCCAAGATGTAGATGAGTTCGTTTCTTCATCAGATTTGGAAAAATGTAGCATCGCATCACTTGCTCAGCAGTGAATGCTCTGCAGTGAATGGGTGCCGTCAGAATGAGAGTCCAAACAGCTGATAAAAACATCACAATAATCCACAAGTAATCCACACCACTCCAGTCCATCAGTTAACATCTGGAGAAGCCAAAAGTTGTGTTTGTAAGAAACAAATCCATCATTAAGACATTTAATGACGGATTAACTTCAAACCACCAGCTTAAATACAAGTCCATAATCCATAAAAATGCTTCCTCCAGTGAAAAAGTCCATCTCTTGTTGTCTCTCACATCAGAATCCACCCACATATTTGTTTAGAGCTGTTTTTGCTTGGAATAGCAGCTTGATCTGTGCAGATTTCTCTCCTAATTCAGTAGAGACAACTTTTTTACTGGAGAAAGCATCTCCTATTCTTATTATTGGCATGTCTCCATTGTGACAACATACCCCGCTATTAGAGCAAGTTGTCATAAAAGGTCAGAAAATGTAAATTATCTTTTTCCCCAAAACAATAATGGTGGAAATTTTCAACATGTTTTTTTTTTAAGCAAAGACTATTTAAAATCATTCACTCAATACAGAATATTGTAGAATTGTACAATATTTTAGAACAATTAATACAACCGGCCAGTGTCATTACAATCAATACTAGTGCAAAACCACCTCCCGCTGAAATCATGTGACCCATCTAATCCCTGTTCACTTGACCGCTGGTTGTTATTTTGAAATGATTAGTGGTGGGGATGCATGTGTTTGTTTGCTGCTAATAGCATTATGCTTGTTAATTATAGAATTAGCATGATTGAGACTGCGGAGTGTAGGCTTGTAATAAATTACACTCAGATGCTGGAAAGCTTCCTAAACGCTTCTTAGAAAGTACAAGAGTAATTGTTCAATGGCTTCTGGGGTCAGGTTACTATGGCAACCCCTCCCAACCGCTCTTAAAGGCGTAATGACGAGTAATCAGAGGCTCAAGTGTGTAATTGAGTCCTGATGCACATGCGAGAATACACACAAACACACACACATTAAGTCAAACAAACTCCAAAACAGTACAATATTCATAGTTTAAACGAGACCGAACCCACACATACACACACACTTGTAATTTAAACAGAAATCATTCATGAAGGACATGTCAGCTTCCTGAATTACTCTTAAACACACACTCAGAAGCTGGACGCGTGCGTGGGAAGAGCCGCTCAAACTGGTGTGAGAGTGACTCACGGTCTGCTGCGCGGCTTCATGGAGTCACATTAAAGGCTGTTCTCACAGCACACACTGGCTGGGAATCACAGAGACTTTAAGGAGGGTCTGAAACCCGTAATTAAGACTTGAAGCCCACTAAAAATACATATTATTTATTTAAAAGCAAATATTCTTTTTACTTTTCAGTGGCTAAGTTGCAGTAATGACAAAACTCAAACTTGTCACTAAGTATAGTCGCGTTCTGAAGTAACCATGGCAACAGTCGCTTTATTCAGGACAAGGAGCAGCCAAAAGTAACAATTTAGGAATGAACCAATGAAAAATGTTTGTCAACTATTAATTTGAATATCAGTGGTACACTGACAGAGCATGACAAGTACTGTTGGCACTTAATTATATATTTATATATCACACATATATATTATAATCAGTATTGTTACTTTTAACTAAAATAAACACTATAAATGTGTACTTTTTGTTCATTGAAATTAAGCTGAAACAAAACAATAAATAAACATTAGATGAAAAAACTGAAAGGAAACATAAGGTAAATAATAAGCTAAAATTACTAAAACTAATCAACCATGAAAATCATGTTGTTTAAATACTAATCTGAATATTGGGACGTTATGAGATGGTACACTGACAAAACATGACAATTGTATCATTTTATTACGTATTTATATATCACAAATATATCTTAATCAGTATTGTTAAAGTTTAACTAACAATATTTAAAAGCAAAATAAAACTGAAATAAAGTTAAATAGAATTGTTACAAAAAGCAAAAAAGTTACAAAATATATTTATAAATTAACTGAAATTAAAGTGAAATAAATATAAATATCAGATAAAAACGACAACAAAAATGAGAAATATTGCCTTGGCAACTAACTGAAATAAAATAAGATAAAATGAAGTTACTAAAATTACTGAAACTGAAATAAAAAATAAATTAAAGCTAAATAAAAATATTTGAAAAAAAGCAAAACCTAATTAAAAAAGGTTTAAGCACATTTACTAAAACTTAATTTTATAAGTATATGAGTTCACTAAAACAAGCATTAGAATCAGTACTGTTATTGTTACCTAAAAGTAACACTATTAAAACTTTTTTGTTATTTAGATATATAAAATATATAAACAAATATTACATGAAAAAAAAAATATTTACTAGTACTAAATTAGCACTAAAACTACTAAAATTGTAAGTAAAATACAAATAAATCAAAGCTAAATAGAAATATTAAAAAATAAAAAATACTAAAAATTATAAAGCACATTACACATTTACTAAAACTAAAATGAAAATTAATAAACACACATAATGTGCTAGGTGAACTTCACAAGACAAATCACAAAAGAGTGCAAAAATGTTTTCAGATCCCTCTTATTCTGTAATTCCCCTCAAACAGCAAATATTCACAATTCAGTCAATTCCTGATGGATAAAATCAATTCCCTGCATCTGTTACTGTTGTCTGTCCCGTTTCACTTCTATTCACAAATATGTCAGATTGCAGAAGCAGGAACAGACTGAACCTCAGTGTGCTTGTGAACTGAAGGCCAGCGGTGATGTTGTGAGTGGGCGGCGTGCGCCAAGAGAGATTATCTTTCTACAAATATGACAAAATCCATAAAAATGACAGTAAATCAATTACTCAATGGCGTCTCAAAATGACATTGACATAATCTCTGTTGCCATAGAAACACAGATGATATATAAAGATTCCTGCATCTGAAAAGCTGCTACCAATAAGTGATGGTTATAGGGACATGAGAGGAACCGTATCTCCGGCTGCAGCCACATGCAGTTCTGTGTAAAGTCTCAGTCAATCAATCAGATTTATTTTTTATTTTTTTTTTTTTTGCTTTTTTGGGGGTAGTTGTTGTGTTTTTTTTAGTTATTCTTATGGTGTCATAATGTGTATTTTTATTATCTTGTTCAAAACGGTGTTCATTTAAGCAGCTAATTACGGTCTATACAGAAATAAACCTTCAATAGAAGAATACACTACTGTTCAAAAGTTTCAGTGTAGCTTTTTAGGCATTTGCTATAAACAGATTCAACTTCTAATACAATCTAAAATATATTGTGTTAATTTAGTATCATACTATTTAGTTTATTATTAATATTTAATATCATCAGTATTAATGAAATATTAAATATTAATAAAAGTAGTTAAATGAGAAAGTACTCGATACTGTTTAAAAGTTTGGGGATCGTAATATTTTTAATGTTTTTGAAAGTCTCATGCTCACCAGAGCGGCAAAAACACAGTGAAAACTTAAATTGTGTAACTCTGCATATTGTGAAATATTATTCAATTATTATTTGATTTAAAATAGCTGTTTTCCATATGAATATATCGTAAAATGTAATTTATTCCTGTGGTTTTCAGCATCATTACTGCAGTCTTCAGTGTCACCAAAAACCTCACAACCGTAATAATATGATGATTTTCTGATATCATTATAATTTTCTGATTTTTTTCTATGTTGAAAATTTTTGTTTTTTTTAATATTTTCATGGAAACTGATATATTTTATTTTTCAGTTTTATTTGATGAATCAAAAGTTCAAAGAACAGCATTTATTTGAAAAAGAAATCTTTTGCTATATTTTGCTTTATAAATGTCTTTGTCACTTTTGATAAATTTAATGCATCCTACGTACCTGAATAAAAGTATTAATTTCTTTAAAAAAAAAACTAGTGTATAAACATTAAAAACTGACAACTGGCCCCTTTAGTTAAAGTCTTTCATAACCTGTGATTTCCACCATGTAGAGTTTAACCCACCCGTGTTGCATTTAACCAACTGAACTGGTCTCATCCATACAGACTAAATCACCACACAGAGGTCAATCACAGGAACTCCCACAGATGGCCGTGGGAAGCTCTGATGTGGAAATGACTGAAGCAAGCAGAGTGTCGGCTCCATTCAGTGAGTATCTTGGCTTTTATCCAGTGCTGACTGGCAAAAGTTCAACTCACACTGCCGCCTGTAGACCACTCGAGGTATTCAAGTCAAATTCAGTGCTTCTGGAGTATTTGCAGTCGGGCAGCAGGCCAGTATATCCGACATGAATACCTTATATTTAGACTACAGGTCAGTCTAATACATATGGTTGTATTTATCATGCTAACATAAACTATAGCATTCCAAAAAACTACTTTCAGTGAATCTGAAACCAGTATTCATCAATATTAAGCATTTGGCATTTGCAATAGAAATTTCAACTTCTAAAAAAATCTTAAATATTGTCAGTGGTATTTTAGTATCATTTATATACTATTATAGTTTTTATTCATTTTTTTTTTTTTTTAATCTATTTGGGGGGGGGGGTGTATATATTCCATTTTCATTTAAATTTTTTATGTCTATACAGATTTTATTATTTTTTATTTAGTTTTAGTTATTTCAGTGGGCCAGTATATCTTATTCACATGAATAATGTTATATATATTTAGACTACTAGTCTTTCAAATATATCTAGTTGTATTTATCATATTAACATAAACCAATCTATTTTCACTGAATCTGAAATCAGTATTTTTATGTTTTTTTTTCTCCATTTTCAGTAGTTTTTATTTTTATTTATATGTGTGTATATATAGTTTTCATCCTTTTTTTTTTCAATTTTAGTTTTTGTTATTTAAGTACATCAAATAAATTAAATGAGAAATGTTGTTTTGGCAACCAGCTGAAATAAACTTTATTAATATCTTATTTCATATTTATTTAAAGTAATGAAAATGTAGGTTCCGATTTAGTTAAATATAACAATCCTGTTGCCAATGTAGAACAACATTCTTGTAAATGTCATTTACAGAATGAATATGATGCACCATTAATCAAAAACAGTGGCCTTAAAAGTGTTTGTACACACTTTCAATTTCTGAATATCATTAAATTAGAAGAAAAATATCAGAACTAACTTTTTCTAAGCCATTTTTAAATCCCATTAACTAAAAACATGTTCTACTAACATTTCACAAGCAAAGTATCACAATAAAATCATTTTATTAAACCTAACAACATTCTTTTCAATAAATATTTGCTCAAAAATCTTTCTTCAAAATGAAGGGCAATGAGAATATTTTCTCATCAGTTGCAGTTGCATTCAGACATTTCTAAGTAGCTACATTCTTTTATGGGCCACTCTTTGCATCATGAATGAAATGCACAAACCGTTTGATTGTGTAGATGAACCCTGACTGTAGAGAGAGAGAGAGACCCCACGGCTGTAGTAATCCTGTGACGTTCATGCCATTGCTGCGCGCTGGATTATCTGCACCTCGTGCTCACTACGCTAACATGTGACGAGCTTATGATTTGAGAGAGCTAAGAGCACTATATGTTCAGCTTCACCAAACGGCACATGATAAAACATATGACACACATATAGAGCTAAATACACTTCATTAACAACAAGAGCATCAAAAGTACCATGCTTCTTTAGAAAATATACCATGATAACACCATATTTTGGACATGTACCATGGCATTCTTAGAGTTGATTGAGGTTCGATGCAAATAAGTGATTATTAAACTATTTTTATTCTCTATAAAAAACACTTTTGGCAAATTTTCAGAAGCGCATTATGAAAGTAAATTGAATTCAAATGTGTAAGCTGCTCATGAAAGGGTCTAATAAAATCCAAAAACATAAAAAAAACATGGTACATGAATTATCATCAAATACACGTGCTGTAGCATAAATATGGATGTGATTTGACAAATTTGCAGGACTATAGAACAGAAAAAATTAGAAAAATTAAAAATTGCCTACTTTTCATTGTTGTTGCCGCTAATATATTACTGTTCAAAAGTTTGCGGTCTGTTTCTGTTTCAAAGAAATTAATACTTTTATTCATCAGGGATGCATTAAATCAATCAAAAGTTACAGTAAAGACATTCATAATGTTGCAAAAGATTTCTATCTCAAATAATGCTGTCCTTTTGAACTCTCTATTTATCCTGAAAAATAAAATCTATCATAGTTTCCACAAAAGCTTGAAACAGCAGTCTGATAATAATCAGAAATGTTTCTCGAGCAGCAAATCATCATATTAGAATGGTTTCTGAAGATCATGTGACACTGAAGACTGGGGTAATGATGCTGGAAATTCAGCTTTGAACCACAGAAATAAATTACATTTTAAAAGATATATTTAAATAAAAACATTTATTTGAAATTGTAATAATATTTCACAATTTTATAGTTTTTTCTGTATTTTTTAACAAATAAATGTAGCCTTGTTTAGCATGAGAGACTTCTTTCAGAAACATGCAGAAAACATTCTTGACACCAATCTTTTGAACAGTAGCCCATATGCAATACACGAGAAGAGAAATAAAATATGCATTCAAACTTGCATGCATTTAATGCATAAAACAAGCAAAACTGTTGATATGACCACAAATTTCATCTCTATTATACACCAGCAGGTTGCAAAACAATGTTAGATCTGTAAATCATTATTAATTGTGTTGATGTTGCTGGTTATTGGGTTAAACTGCCTGTTTTCAGACAAAAGGAGTTTCTTCCCAAACTGTAAATGAAATGATCTCACGCTCGACTCGAGCACAAGCATTCCTCAAAGTCCTGAGACTGAACATAAGCGGGGGTCACCGATTTCATCCCTAGCATGTGATACGAGGGTATGTGTGTGTGTGTGGAAAAGGAGGGACGCAAAGCAGTGTAAAGAGAAGCTGAAGTTTTCCTAACTCTTCCGTGTCTAATTCGTCTCGCTCTCGTCATGTCTCTCCCTCTGCTTCTGTTCTTCATTCAGTTCTTGAGTCCGTCTCTCCAGCAGTTTCCTCGGCCGTGCACCACGCCGGACGTCCTGCGGAGCAAGCGCTGCTGTCCGGTTTGGCCGGGCGACGGTTCGGTGTGCGGCTCCCTTTCGGGTCGAGGCTTCTGCCAGGACGTCACGGTCTCCGATCTTCCCAATGGGCCGCAGTACCCGCATTCAGGCCTGGACGACCGCGAACAATGGCCTCTGGTGTTTTACAACCAAACCTGCCAGTGTGCCGGCAACTACATGGGGTTCGACTGTGGCGAGTGCAAGTTCGGTTACTTCGGCGCCAATTGCGGTGAACGACGGGAATCTGTGCGCAAAAACATCTTCCAATTATCCGTCTCTGAAAGGCAGAGGTTCATCTCGTACCTCAATCTCGCCAAAACTACAGTCAGCCCTGATTATATGATCGTGACGGGCGTGTACTCACAGATGAACAACGGCTCGACGCCCATGTTCACCAACATCAGTGTGTATGATCTGTTCGTCTGGATGCACTATTACGTGTCCCGCGATGCACTGCTCGGGGGTCCCGGGAACGTGTGGGCCGACATTGACTTTGCACACGAATCGGCCGCGTTTCTGCCATGGCATCGCGTTTACCTGCTGTTCTGGGAGCATGAGATCCGGAAGCTGACCGGTGACTTTAACTTCACCATCCCGTACTGGGACTGGCGTGACGCTCAGGACTGTCAGGTGTGCACGGATGAGCTGATGGGGGCACGCAGTCCTCTCAACCCCAACCTCATCAGCCCGTCCTCGGTGTTCTCCTCCTGGAAGGTAAACATGAAAACATTAGAAATTTCTTTTACGTGCCAAAAATATAGCATGGTTTAGTCATTCATCCCTCTAGTAATTTTTGTTCTGTTCATTTAAAACTGCATTTCAGAAAATGCAGTTTTACAACTTCAAGTCAAGAGTGCAATTTAATGCATGTTTTCTCTTGCAGACACACAGAGCCGAACTAAAATCCTAAAAGCATCATATTTTTGTAATAGCTCTTGGGCAAGATAATAGCCTGTAATATAATTTTTTAATAATAATTATTATTATTTTTAATTAAAAAAATCTTAATAATTTTAATCTCACTTAAGAAATTAAGTGGGGAAAAATATTTTTTATTTTATTTTTTATTTTATTTAGTTTTCGTTATTTTACTTAACAAAAATTAGAAATGTTTTCTTTGCAATTAGTTGAAATAAAAAAAGTCATATTTTTTCAGTTAACGTTAATTAGTAATTAAAAATTTAAATGCTGAAAAACAATTACAGCAGAGATAAAAATGACAATAAACCTGAAAGAATCATTTAAACATTGTTACTTCAAAAAGTCAATATTAATTCATAACAAACTATCTTCAGTTAAGTAAAGTTATTCAGATTTATATTTTCATTTTACATGATTTTTCAAGAATAAAGTATATTTTTGTTCAACTTATCCTTCTAGTAATTAAAATTAAACTAAAAGTGTATTATAGGAAATATAACTGCTGTGTTGAAGAAATACTGGACATTATTAAAGAAGAAATAAATAAGTTAATTAATTAATTATTTAATTATAAATGAAAAAATCTGGAGTACCTTCTTAAAGTAGCTTAAATAAAAGAAAATAAATTTAAATAATTAAATCTAGGATATCAAACAAATTTCTTTCATTTATTTATGTATTTAAGCTACATTCTGTATAAACATTTTTTCTTAGTCTTCACATTTTTCAGTGCAGGTCTGCGGGAACTGAACACACTGAACTCATTAGTCGTATTTGTTTTAGCCACGTGACTGAGATTCGGTCCTATATCTTGTCAAATGTCAGTTTAATTGATTCATGTAGTGCGGTGATCGTGTCACAGATTCCTCTGAGAGCACAGCGTCTGATGAAGCCGTCCGTGTGACCGTGTGTTTATAAAGGCGTGATTGTGTGACGTGGCCTCGAGACATTCAGTGAAGTTGGGCTGTAGTGGGTCACGAGTGTGTCTGCATGGCCCTTAAAACCCCCATTAACTTCAGCACTGACCCTCTACAAGAGCCGCAGGGGAATTAACCAAAGCAGCTTCACTGAGCAACAGCACAGACACACTTTGGCTCAGTGTTGCTTTTGTAGTTTGAGAGAGTATTTATTACTAGCTTGAAGTATTTTTCTTTTTTTTTTTTCATTTTCATTTAAATTTTTAGTAATTTTATCTTATGTGTGTTTTTTTTAAATATGTATAGTATTATATATAATATAGTCTATAGTAATCATTTTTATTTCTGCTTATTTTTTTTGGTTATTTTAGTACATGAAGACAAACTAAATGAAAATGATAAAATGTTTCATTGGCAACTAGCTGAAATAAAATAAGTTTTTTTTTATATTTTAATTTATTTCAATTAACATTTATTTTATTTCAGATTTGGGGTCTGTTTCATGTTTTTGAATTGAATTTAAAAACAGTAATATTGTAAATATTATTACAGTTTAAAACATTTTCTATTTTGTTTTTACATTTTCTATATATCTATCTAAATATTTCAATTTTCATTTTATTTTTGATTAAAGTTTTAGTAACTCTTGTTTTTTTGTCATTTTTATTAGGTTTTGCTTTTTTAAACGTCAGTATAGTATTCATTTGTATTTCAGTTTTAGTTATTTTAGTTAAAATAAATGAATATGAGGGATGTTTTTTTAGCAACTAGCTAAAAGTTTTTTAATTTTATTTCAGTTAGCATTTACTTTACTTCAAGTTTGGGGTCTGTATGTTATTTAAACAGTCTTTTATGCTCACCAAGGCTGCATTAATTTGACTAAAAATATAGCAAAAACAGTAATATTGCTAAATATTATTACAATTTAAAATAATTTATAGTTTTTATTAATGGTTCAAATTAGTTTTACTTTTAAATATATTTTACTTTTACTTTTTTCAGTTTTATTTTCAGTTATTTTAGTACATCAACTGAATTTTAGAAATGTTTCATTGGCAACTAGCTGAATTAAGATTTTGTTAACTATATATATATATATATATATATATATATATATATATATATATATATATATATATATATATATAATTTTATTTCATTTAGTTCAGTTATATTTCAATCTTTTACAGTTTTAGTTTCAGTTAACTATAATAACCCTGCTCTGTAAAAAATACAAAGCTGCTGTGGTGTGAGTTGTACATAAGCACTAAACATGGAAAAATTCTAGCCTTAAGTATTAAAGTTTGAAAACATCTGATAGACTTTAAAAAGAGGGATTGAAGTCATATCTACAGACCAGGTTATCACAAAGACTTTTGACTTTATCCAGTAAGTAAAGAACACCTTAGAAACTGCAATGTTACAATCCCCTAGTAACGTGCTGCTGAGTTTTACACACGCAGAAACCACTCTGATTTTCTAAAGAAAGGCTAAAATTGAGTTTTGATTTGTCATTTTCTTTAGCTCCATCTTTCTCTCTCTCTCTCCCCTCATCATCTGCTGCTGTCGTAGGCGTTATTGCATCTCTTAAGACCAGCAGGGAGGTGAAATGGCATCCAATTAACATACGAGAAATGAGCTGTATTAGTCATTAGAGAGAGATAGGCTTCATCCAGGAAAAAAAAATGCACAGGCTTTCAAAACACGTTTATAACACCAAGCTTAGGGTGCATTTAACAGCAAAAGAGTATGTGTTGGTCTGATCTAAACTGTCATAATTTCACAATGAAATAATTAATAGTCCTCAAACTAAAATCATTTAAGTTCTTTTTTACTAAGTAATTATTTCATTATAATATTTATTTTTATTATGTATTATTTACAAAATTAAATAATAAATTAAATAAATACACTAATATTCAAAAGTTTGGGGGTGGTAAGATTTGTTAATGTTGTTTTCTGCTCATTAGGGCTGCATTTACTTAAAAACTGTAATATTATTACATTTTAAAATATCAATTTTCTATGTAAATATATATTAAAATTTTATTTATTGCAGTGATCATTTCAGCATCATTACTCCAGTCTTCAGTGTCACATGATCTTCAGAAATCATTCTAATATGATGGTTTGCTGCTTTAGAAACATTTTTGTTTATTATCAACTGTGTTAGAAACAGTTGTGCTGCTTCATATTTTTGTAGAAACTATGATACATTTTATTTTGTGGGTTTCTTTGATGCACAGAAAGTTCAAAAGAACAGCATTATTTGAAATAAAAATCTTTGATGTCACTTTTGATCAATTTAATGCGTCCTTGCTGAATAAAAGTATTAATTTATTCCCAAAAAAACTTACTGACCACAAACTTTTGAACAGAAACTTCTTCCTCCAATTTTAGGGTGAAATATGACCCAGAAGTGTTCTTGACAGGTTGCTTCACACACTGAACCCTTATTGGCTGGATCTGATTTGTTTTATGTTGCACTGTCTGTTGGTGTTTTAATAAGTGTTTGTTCACCTGTGCAGGTGATCTGTTCACAACCCGAAGACTACAACCAGCGTGAGGTTTTGTGTGACGGGTCTCCAGAGGGACCTTTACTGCGTAATCCAGGAAACCACGACCCAAACCGTGTCCCGCGGCTGCCCACCTCCGCAGACGTGGAGTCAGTGCTGAGCCTAACAGAGTACGAGACGGGTCTGATGGACAGACGCGCCAACATGAGCTTCAGGAACGCTCTGGAAGGTAAAGCAATACGAATTTACACCTCCTAAACACATCAGGCTGTAAACACTGAACGTGTCTCACCGTTTTCTCAGGTTTTGCGAGTCCTGAGACGGGGCTGGCAGTAACGGGGCAGAGCTTGATGCACAACTCCTTACACGTCTTCATGAACGGATCCATGTCTTCAGTGCAGGGATCCGCCAACGACCCCATCTTCCTTCTACATCATGCCTTCATCGACAGGTGAAATGCATGCAGAACCTCGTAACAAACATTTGAACAAATATGCAAACCACTAACCCTGATTATTTCAATGCATAACTCACTCGTAAATATGTGCAATAATCACGAATGACATTATCAAATCATGCAATATTATATGCATTTATACAGGGATTTCGAAACTTTTCAGCTGAACACATTTGAACTAAAATATATACTAGAAGTGCCCCTAAGATTTTATTATTTACATATTTTGCATGGTTCTCTGATACCAGTTAATGGTCAAATGTCATGCAGTCTTTGTTAGTGTTTTTTAAATATTTAGTCTTTTTTCAGTAAGTAATTAAATTATTTTTAATTAATTAATACCTTTTCATCAACTGATAAATTTGCAGGGATTTGCAAATTCAAGCTTTGGAAACCCTGGATTATTATTGCAAATAATTAAATAAATATTTAAGATTATTTATTTATTTTAACATTTGTAAGATGTAATTAATTATTAGCTTTTCATCAACTCACAAATCAGCAGGGATTTGCAAAACCCAATTTGGGAAACCCTGTGTTAATAAAAATATAAATATATATACATATTTGTTCACATATACAGTACATTTTTTATGATTTCATTTATTATTAGCTTTTCATCAATCAGCAGGGAACCCTGCATTAATAATAAAGTTATATACAATTATATACAATGTCATATATCATATTTTGTAGTGTTTTATTTTGACTATTTTATTTTAAGATTACTTATTTTAATTTTACATTTTAAAGATTTGAATTATTATCTATTCATCAAACACACTGTTTGGGAAACCCTCCATTAATAAACAGTCTTTATTGATATAAAGAGTTCACTCATTTTAGATGTTAGCTACTGAACTTGAGCTCAGGTTGAAGGTAACTTGTGTATTTTTGCTTAATGCATATTTTAACTGTGTCACAAAAATGTAAACAATAATTCCAAATGCAAAATCTCATGGACAACCTATATTAATTTATTTTTAGGGGTTGCTTTTCTGACTTGAGCCAGTAAAAAACCAACCAGCACACCTTAGAAAAAACAATTTAAAAGCATATTTGAATGGAAAGCATGATTGCTGAAAAGGTTTCATAAAACATGATTGACCTCATTTCCCATGGACTTTCTCGTTGCAACTCTTCATTTCTGTGTTTCAGCATCTTTGAGCAATGGCTGAGGAGACACCAGCCCCCCCGCACACACTACCCGACAGCCAACGCCCCGATCGGACACAACGACGGCTTTTACATGGTCCCCTTCATCCCTCTGTACAGAAACGGAGATTATTTCCTCTCGACTAAAGCTCTGGGATATGAATATGCATATTTACAGGACCCAAGTGAGTCATTAGCATACATTCAGGGACTTTCCTGCTCCTTCACTCTCTCTCTCTGTGTACTCAATCACTTTTATCTCTGGCAGGTCAGCGGTTTGTGCAGGAGTTTCTGACGCCGTATCTAGAGCAAGCTCAGCAGATCTGGCGCTGGCTGCTGGCCGCGGGGCTCCTCGGAGCGGCTGTGGCGGGAATTATTGCAACTATTATCACCGTGGCGTGTCGCAGACGCCTGAAGAGGCGAAAGTCATCGGCGTACGGGGAGAGACAGCCGCTACTGAACAGCAGTGAAGAGGAGGGATCGACTTCATATCAGACTACACTGTGAATCAGAGCGTAACACGTGCCAGCGAGGACAGATACGCCAAACTGACAGAAAAAAGACACAACATAACCCAGGTCATGTGACAAATGAGACAAGGTCTCGCCTCTAAACTGGAGTCATGCAACAAGGGCTGCGTTCAGAATCTTGCTATAGTATGCTATAGTATGTAATGTGCACTACATACAGTCCTGTTTAAAAGTTTGGGGTCAGTAAGATTTTATTCAGCACGGATGCAATAAATTTGATTAAAAGTGACAGTAAAGACGTTTGTAATGTCTTTCTATTTCAAATAAATGCTGCTCATTTGAACTTTCTATTCATCAAAGAATCTTTGGAAATAAAATGTATCACTGTTTCCACAAAATATTGTGCAGCACAACTGTTTTCAACACTGATAATAATCAGAAATGTTTCTTTGAGCAGCAAATCAGCATATTAGACTGATTTCTAAAGGATCATGTGACACTGAAGACTGGAGTAATGATGCTGAAAATACAGCTGCGCATCACAGAAATAAATTACATTTTAAAATATATTACAATAGAAAACTGTTATTTAAAACTGTAAAAATATTTCACAATATATTTTGATCAAATAAATGCAGCTTTGGTGAGCAGAAGAGACTTTTTTAAAACATTTTTAAAAGTCTTACTTACCCCAAACTTTTGACTGCTAGAGTGCAGTATGCAATAAAAATATAGTGATTAAAATAGTGCGTCACATAATGCAATGCGCTTGACTTGACTTTCAGTTTCCAGTGCGATGAATAAACCCCAAATTTTAACATTTCCTTCTGCAATCTGTCTGAAGTTATGTTTTTTGCTTTTAAAATAACTTAATTTCAAATGCAAAATAACAATTTAAATTTCCAAAACAATTAAAAATGTAACATAGTGAGGTCATATGACATTATTGTTGCATACTATTGTTTGAAATGCTTATTGTTGCATAATGCATTCTGTTTTGCATGATAATGAATAAATAGTACACAGTTTTCTGAACACAACTAAGGTCTCTAGTCAACCAGTGATATTTATGGTGCTTGTATAATCACTGTGGCACTTACGTTTTATGTGTTTATATATAATTCACATACAAAGTAATATTAAAATGAAAAAGTGATTAAATGAACTCTTTGGCAGTGGTGATATAATAACAGTGCAGTTCATTCAGAACAATGACATGAGCATTTTCTGTCCTAATAAAATATGAATAATAATGCTGTACAGAACACAAAAGAAATAAGAAATAAATATTTTAAAAGAAACAAAAACATATACTTTAAATGATTTGCATGTAAGTTTGTATTTGTAAAGGTATAAAATAAACCAAAACCTGCTATTAATAGCCAAGACAATATGTTAAATGATGAGTAAATGATGTCAGAATTTTCATTTTTTGGTGATCTAGTGCTTTTTATATAGTTTGTATAGGAATAATTCACCCAAAAATGAAAATTTGCTAAAAATATCCTCACCCTCAGGACCTTCCAAGATTAAGATGAGTTTGTTTCTTCATCAGATTTGTAGAAATGTAGCATTGCATCAGTGTTTCATCAACGGATGCTCTGCAGTGAATGGGTGCCGTCAGAATGAGAGTCCAAACAGCTGATAAAAACATCACAATAATCCACAAGTAACCCACACCTCTCCAGTCCATCAGTTCACATCTGAAGAAGCAAAAAGGTGCATGTTTATAAGAAACAAATCCATCGAGGCGTTCTAACTTCAAACAGTTGCTTCCAACTTAAATGCGAAAAAATTTAGACGTAAGAAACAACAGAAAATGAACTTTTTCACTGGAGTTAATGTTATTATGGATTTTTTCAGCTCAAGACATTAACTGATGGACTGGAGTGCTGTGGATTACTTGTGGATTATTGTGATGTTTTTATCAGCTGTTTGGACTCTCATTCTGACGGCACCCATTCACTGCAGAGCATCCATTGATGAGACACTGATGCAATGCTACATTTCTCCAAATCTGTTGCCAAACTTCCCGTGAAGAAGCAAACTCATCTACATCTCGAACGGCCTGAGGGTGAGGAGATTTCAGCAAATGTTCATTTTTGCGTGAACTGTTCCTGTAAGGTTTTATCAAGGGTTGTGCAGGTTCATGAAGAATCACAAATATTCCCTGAATAAGAATGTAACTGTGCAAGTTTTCCATCTCATTACACTGTTTACCGGCTTTCCGTCCCTTCGTCTGAGGATTCATTTTTAGATAAGGATGCTGTGCATGAGCTGCAGACATCTTCATCTACATTTGTCCTCTCTTATCTTCATTCCTCAGTGACAGAAACAGCCTCTAATGGCTTTTTATTTTGGCAGTAAACGATGGGTTTGTTTGCGTCCCTCAGCTGAAGGACTCTTTGTTGTACTCAAATGCAGTTTCTGTGTGTGGGTTTGAATTGCACAGGGTGTGTAACGCTTTAGAGATCCCTTTGGGTCCACAGCAGAAAACCCCCACTCTTTTACTGCAGAACAAACACACACATCATCATTTTTGATTACTGCAATCATTAAAGTGGCCCTCATAACTACATTATTTCAGCCAATAATGGATGAATTAATCACACTCACAGCTGATTGGCTCTCCCTATTTCCTGGAAAATGAGTTTCCATTTTGGTCGACCAATCCGAAGCCTGGAGCTCAAGAAACGGTAGCGTTCCTCGCTGATGCTTCAAAACACACAAGGCAAGAAATTACTTCAGTATGACAACTGATATATGCATATTTTAATCTAAAATAATCAACTAGATGTTTACATTTTCTGAAAACAAAAAAGCAAAGCTTGCATCTACGAAACTCGTTATAAATTAATTATAATTAAGTAGTAATAAAATGAGAATAAAGTGCACACCTGTAACCCCTGAGTGTTACTGAGGTAGAGCTGAACATTAAGATAATCTGGACGATTGTCCCGCCACAGCTACAGAGAGAGGACAATAACTGTTAGAAAAAGAACATTTTAAGATTTTTCACATTAGACATTAACATATGCATAACATCAGCCAGTAGGTGGCGGTATAGCCTTTTGAAACTTTCATGCATACGGCATAAAGTGTCTATATTTATAGTATTTTTCTAACATATTCATGCATTTTTAACCTTATTAAGTCTACTGCCTCTAAATGATCAAATGATCTCTTTGTGTGTGTGTGTGTGTGTGTGTTTACCCTCTCATGAAGGCCACACAATAGATCAGCAAACCAATAGAAAGACTGAAGGTCCCTACAGACCCAAACGAAATACAGCCTCTTCAGCTTATACTGACGCCAGTCATCACTGCAACACACACAACAACACCTTTAGACACTGTACTGCTGATTTACACTGTTTCTATACAGTATGCATATGTTAAAAACACTGGAGAGATTTACACAAATATATTCGTAATAGCTGACTTTTACTGTTCTAGAGGAATGCAGTATGCAGTGTGTACTGTGCAGTTTGCAGTACACTAGTGTTCCATTTAGAACACAGCCAAAGTGTTTAAGAATGATCTGATGTTACAGTTGAGGTGAGTGACAGGTCGTCTCACTCACAAGAGCGCCTGTAGAACACAAGCGAACGGCGTGACTCCGATCCCTCCCGCCACACACAGGCTGACCTCATAATTAAACACTTCCTCTGAGGGGCTGCCAAATGGACCATCCACGTGCACTCTGGGGTGGGACGAGAAAGCACAACAAACAGTGAGATTAGAGATGTTGCATGTGGGCAGAAAAACACACTTCCATACTACTCATGCTATTTCAGCAGTATGCAAACTATAGTACGTTACTGCAATATGCAATACGCTAGAATTCCATTCCAAACATAACTAATAATACTAGCATACTGATTTCTGCCTACTGCACAGTACCTACAGTAACTAACAAAATATGGTCTAAGGGGCCATTTCTAACGCATTTTTTAATTTCAATGCACTACTTTTCTATTATTTCCAACAAACATGTATGACTGTTGCGTTAACGTCTTTTGTAGTGCCTCGCACATGAGTGCCACGTTTTTAAGACACTGTTTCAAATTAAAAGAATTTAAACTTTTACACACAGCGTCGCTTACGGACCAATCAGAAGACCCCCGAAGGCAAGCGTTTTGTTTACAGTAGCAAGTTGGCATGGCAACTGTTTTATTTGACAGCAATATGGTCGGAGACGGCATTCTGCCCTGCGTTTTTTTTTTTTTTTCACTTTAAAGAGTGCTGCTTCTCTTATTTTTAGATGCGAAGATGTGTTCTGTGTGAACGTTTGTAAAACATTCTTAGGAGCCGTTATGAAAACATTAAGCTATGAAAATGTTGTTTTTGGAAACGTTAAGCGAACATTCCATTTTATCCTTTTGCAAACATTACGGGAACGTTACTTTTGAATTTTCTCGGAACGTTCTGAAACAAGTGGAAACATTTTTAAAAATGTAAGACGAACATTAGAATGTTAGACGAAACTAAATCGTTCCATGAACAATGTACAAATAATGTTTTGAGAGCATTATTAAAGACCAAATAACTTTTAAAAAATGTTAATGTTACTGGAAGAACTTTGGAGACATTCTGAGAACATTCCCTGATAGCTGGGAATATACTTTTTTTTTTTTAAGTATGTGAAATGATATATGGTTATTTGCTTATTTTGCATTCTAAATTCAATTTAGTGTAAAATCTCTTAATGGTCCAATCAAATAACAAGCAAGTAAGATTTTTTTGCATTGCATTGTTGGATACAGTATTCTGTGCACTGTGCTCTAGCTGCATACGGCACATTTTGACAAATGTAGTAGGTCATTTGGGTATTACATGGAGAGATTTAGCATATTATGCACAGTATACATTCTGAAATATTAGTACAGGTAGTATGCTATAACAAACAGATCTGACAACCACCCCACCAATCAGAGAATACTATTCGTGAATCGTGCTACACCCACTGAAGGTTTTTCATTAATGAAACAAGACAGTCACATTAAGAAAGAAACACACACACACACACACACACACACACACACACACACACACACACAGATAAGTCAGATGCACATGGCAACAGAAAGGAAACACACACACACATTCACACAGGATGAGGATATGTACACACACTGCTCCACTGTAAAAACACTTTTATGTAAAGAAATGATGTCGTTCGTTCGGATTGGATGGCAAGGCTTTTTAAAGCCTGTCACCTGACTCCCCGCCCACACAACGCCGGAAAACAGTTGTCTCTTCCCAGGAAATGATGCGGTCAGAGGGTCATGACATGTCACTTCCTAGTATACTGAGGGATCGTGACCTTCATTAACGCCCCTGACACTGTTCCCACAACGCAGCAGACTTACGTGGGATATCTCCTCTGTTGCATCATGGGAAGGATCTCGGAGCTGTTCGACTGTTGAAGCAGCAGCTGAGAAAATCTCGCTGAGAAAGAACACAGACAAAAGAAAATCAACAACATATGTACAAATAAAAACTAGCAACTATATTTTTAGAAAACGTGTTCTGAGTGATTGTTATCACATTGCTATGTGGCTGCTAAGGCACTCTAAAAGTTTTAAGCATATTTTTAAAATAAAAAAAGGACTTTTAATCTCACAATTCTGATTTTATACCCCATAATTCAGACTTTTTAACTTGCAAATGTGAGTTTACATCTCACAATTCTGACTTTCATTCTCGCAATTGCAAATTTGTATCTCGTAATTCTGACCTTATAACTCGCAATTGCGAGGAAAAAAAAGAATTGTGAGATAAAAAGTTGCAATTTTTTTTTTTTTTTTTTATTCGGTGGCAGAAACTGTCTTCCACATGCTACAGCATGAAGTTGTTACGGGTTTCTCTTGAGAAGTAGTTGCTAATTTGTTCTGTTTTGTGGTTTTTAAGACACTGCTATGCAAACTCAGAGTATTTTAGATGGCTGTTAGTGCGTTGCTATGTGGTTTAAAGCAGTTTCTTTGTCGCCTGTTTTATCACCCACTAAACGTGTGTGTATTTGCATTGTGTATTTCTTTTGTTAAGTGTGTTTTTCTTCCAGGAACTGGTATCTCTAAAGCATGACATAATGGAAAGGGGACACAAGACTGAGCAAACATAAACGTGTGTGTAAGAGTGTGTTTTAATCCAAACTCCACACATTCTGACAGAAACCTTTGAACTGGGTTATATAGATCACAGGCTCTTTTATTTATCATGCACGTGTGTGTGTGTGTGTGTGTGTGTGTGTGTGTGTGTGTGTGTGTGTGTGTGTACTCACAGGTCCAGTCTCCCAGCACTCTGAGATGAATACCAAATGTTTGGTTCTTCCCTGTCGGACACTGAGGACACACAGAGAGCAGGGATTGAGGGTGAGGATCAGGCACAGTCATGCATTAAAGGAAACAGACCCCTGCGGCTAGAAAGTCTCTAAGTAAAGTGTATGAGTCGGTAACAAAGTTTTTACTGGGCAGAGAATGCAAAGGTTTTAAGTGTGTAAGTGTGGAGAAGTTTATTACTAAAATTTGCATGTTTCAAAAATGCTTTCTAATGGAATGTTTTGTTTGAAAGAGAGTGCAATTTGATACTATAACAATCTTCAACAGCATTACATCATTGAAAATGCCTTCAGCATTAAGCATATGTTCATATGCTGCTTTCAGGTCCTGCTTGTGCATTTAGAAATCATAACTATGATTCACACACGTACTCAGAATAATAACATTTGTTATAATTTGCTAGTCACTTTGAATAAAAACATGTCAACGTGCAATTAAAATGTGATTACAGCCAATTCCAATTAGCCATGATGCTTTCATCGACGCACCCAAATTGGCGCCTAAATAAATTCCTGAGTTCCTCACTGGTAATTATGGCACTGCGGTGATATTCATGTGCATTTATCTCATGAGTACAATCATGACTGGAATGCAGTAATACACACAAACGGACTCACTGTGGTAAGAGTAAAGGGATGGTTTTCAAATGACGACACGCTCGGGCAGTTCAGCAGGATGTACTAGAGAAAACATCACAAAAAACACATTTTTGACGTTAAATATGTGTTTTTACATATAACATATTTTAACATGTATATTAAACTGGCCTTATACATATGTGACCCTGGACCACAAACGAGTCTTAAGTGTCAATTTTTCGAAATTGAGATTTATACATTTATAAATATGGTTTCCATTGATGTATGGTTTGTTAGGAGGACAATATTTGGCCGAGATACAACTATTTGAAAATCTGGAATCTGAGGGTGCAAAAAAATCTAAATATTGAGAAAATCATCTTTAAAGTTGTCCAAATGAAGTTCTTAGCAATGCATATTACTTATCAAAAATTAAGTTTTGATATATTTACGGTAGGAATTTTATAAAATATCTTAATGGAACATGATCTTTACTTAATATCTTAATGATTTTTGGCATAAAATAAAAATCTATAATTTTGACCCATGCAGTGTATTTTTGGCTATTGCTAAAAATATTCCCCAGCGACTTAAGACTGCTTTTATGGTGCAGGGTCACGTATATGTTTTTGATAGAAGGATCTTCTGCTAACCAAAGCTGCATTTATTTTATAACACATACAGCAAAAACAGTATAAAGGTGTGAAATACTATTACTATTTAAAATAACTTAACTAAGTGAATATATTGTAAAATGTCATTTATTGCTCTGATGAAAAAGCTGTATTTTCAGCATCATTACTCCAGTCTTCAGTGTCACATGATCCTTCAGAAATCATTCTAATATGCTGATTTGCTGATCAAGAAACATATCTAATTATAAGCAATATGAAAAACTAATTTTTTTCAGGATTCTCTGATGAATAGAAAGTTCAAAAGAACAGCATTTATTTGAAATAGAAATATTTTATAACATTATAATTGTCTTTACTGTCACTTTTTTTCTTTGATCAATTTAATGTATCCGTGCTGTAAAAAAGTATTAATTTCTTCAACAAAAAAAAATTGACCCGGAGATTTTGAATGATAGCACAGTAGACGGAACTCTTTAATTTAAAAAGAGCAAGGAAAGTCCTGATTTTCATTGTATTTCCCCTGTAAAAATTCTAAACGCTTTGTAAACAAACTTTAATGTAACTGTGTGGAGGCGGGGCTCACCTGTCCAGGGCGGGGCTTAAAGCCACTCTTCAGCATGCGCAATTCTACAACACTGCATGGATGACTAATGACAGAAACTATGGTAACAGGAGCAGCGCTGCTTCTTATGAAACGATAGAACCGCTCGGCACAGTACAAGCAGAGAGGAGCAGAGACCCACAGCCACGTCTAAAACACACACACACACACACACACACACACACACACACACACACAGATGTACATATAAAAACAACAACATGAAAGAAACAATTATTTAAATCATATTTAATCAGACAGACAGACCTGAGGAAAATGGGGTTGAAAATGAGCCTCTTCTTGACAAACTGTCTGAGGTGCACCTGAAGACTCCGCCCCCTTCTCTCCTGCTGCCTTGTGATTGGTCCATGAACTGAGATTGTTGTGCAAGCAGCCAGGTGGGTGGGTCTCTACGTTGGACTGATATTTTAAAGCTCCCCTATTGGACAGAGAGGCGTCAATCATATCACATAAAGCATACAAGTAAAAAAAAATCCCAATTTGCATAGAACTTCCAACAGATCATCATTAGTTTTTAATTCGTTTACAAAAAAATTGCTACTCTGCTCTCAACTACTAAAGATATGGAAATAACTTTTACTGATTCTTCTGAACTCATGCAAAAAGTGCTAGTTTTCCAGCGTAAATGTAAAGATCCTTAAACAAGATACATTTACTTGAGAAGTAATATAAGGATGTTTAGATATTTGCATTGGAAAACAAGACAAATAATACAAAAGAAGATTTCGATACATTTTTAGGAATGCATTTCACATTTATTGCCATGACTTTATGAATTTAATACTTACTGCTCTGATTTAAGACCTTTTTAATGCCTTCATTTTGAAAGGGTGAATTAAGACTTTTTAAAACCAATAGAAATCATGTTTATAAAAAAAATAAAAATAAATAAATCACAATTTCATAAAAAAAAAAATCAAACAAATTAATTTAGCTAAATATTTTATGTGACATACCCAAATTTGTTGAGAAAAAAAACCCATCTCAAACCTTCCTTTCATAACGCAGTGGGTTGTGGGTAATAATAGAACACAAAAAGCATGCATTAAGTACACACTCTAGAAACAGCACACTATCCGTGCAACTCTTTCATAATATTTTAATGCATATTTACACTAATTCTAATCATGCATGCTACTTAAAATGGAGAGTATGCAATCTGGGATTTTTCTGTACAAATGCATGACAATATTTTTACAATCTTGTTTGTATGTGTTTGAAGTAAATACACTGATGAACTCACCCCGCTACGTGGACCATCAGAATAACATAGAACACGATGAAGAGGTTGTGAGTGTACCAGAATATCTCGTAGCTTGAGACTCTGAGAAAAACACACACAATTGCACTCAAATAAAAAGGAGAGGGAGATAAAAGAACATGTGGCACAGCATTCAGGTGTCTTAGACTGAACGAGACGCTCTTGAAGTGTCCTAAAGTGAACTAAAGCACCTCAATTATAGCAGGACAATGGAGAGGTGAGGCCCAGCGGCCCCAGATCAATCAGAGCGGAAGAACCCCTCCAGCTAGTAATTACTGTTGAGTGTGTGTGTGTGAAGTTTAGGAAGAGGACACTAGGGTCAGAGTCAGGTTAGAGGTTCTCACCTAATACAGTAAGACGACGCTGTAAACATCAGAAACAACACCAGCACCAACAGAACACCCGTAACTCCAGGAACTGAGAGAAGAGCCAACAAAGGGTATGATGTATATTACATATTTTGTCAAATTAAATAAAGCTGAAATAAGATCAAATATAAGATTGCCTTGCCAACAAACTGAAAAAAACATATATGTTGAAGTACTATAATTACTAGCTGTAAATAAACATTTAAACTACACTAAAACTGAAATAAAAATTAATGAACACAAACAGTAATATAATAAAAACCTAATAAAAATGACAAGCACATAGCAAAAAAAAATTTATATAAACTATAATTGCATATAAATAATACTAAAATAACACTTAAACCTAAAATAAAATTAGAAATGATGCCTTGGCAACTAAGTGAAATGAGTTTAAGTACTTACTACTAAAATTATTAATGGTAAACAATAAATAGTAATATTAAAAATATAAATAATAATAGAAATGGCAAAAGTGCATACTACTACAATTAATTAAATAAATTAAATATATAAGCAATTAAAATTAAATAAATTAAAAATATAAGCAATTCAAAATCATGTTTAGAATTTTTGTAAATGTTTACTTTAAGTTGTGTTTGAAATATTCAGTTAAATAGATATTTAAACACATAAATAAAAGGAAACAAATTTGACAAAGTTAGAGGAGTGTGTCCACAGGCTTTTCAATGAATCATCCTACATTACACGTCATAATTTCGGTTTCACTATATTAAACACAACACACTGATGTGGAAATAAAGAAGGGAGATCTAGACAGGTGAGTCACCTGTGCTTATGATGAGAATTCTGGGATCCTACAGAGATAAAAACATATTATTAACACAGTTTTAAATATTACACAGCACAGTTCTCAACATTGATAATAATCAGAACTGTTTCTTGAGCAGCAAATCAGCATATTAGAATGATTTCTGAAGATCATGTGACACTGAAGACTGGAGGAATGAAGAATGGATGTATTTTTTGATTAAATAAATGCAACCTTGGTGAGCAGAAGAGA
Source organism: Cyprinus carpio (assembly GCF_018340385.1). Lineage (NCBI taxonomy): Eukaryota > Metazoa > Chordata > Actinopteri > Cypriniformes > Cyprinidae > Cyprinus > Cyprinus carpio. Next base: position 23,069,830 of record NC_056586.1, on the reverse strand, counting down.
CCCCCATCAATGCCAAAATCAAACCTACGCCCTTGCAAAAACATTTTAATTATTCTAAACACAGAAGATGTCCATGTGAGTGTCTGTGTGTGTTACCTGTCCTCGATACTGAGCGACATTGAGCCCAGGGAAATCCTCTGAATATCTCACAGAGAAACTGACCATGTTCACGAGGTGAGCGCTCACATGAACCACTGCAGACAGAAACACCAACACACACATAAACATCATCGACACACACACGATGACAGCATACGTCAAGCATGTGTGGAAGACAGTTCGTCTATTCAGCAGCTCTTGTGTGTGATTGTGTGTTGCAGTCGTCATGGTAACAGAATGCCTCTGTAATTAGAACAAGATCAAAGTGCACTGAGACAGGAAATGGGGAGGAGGGGGGGGGGGGGTCTCAGACACAATTTAAAAACCAGCTTGGAATCCCTCGGAATATTCCTGTGTTCTAAACAGACACACACACACATACACACCTGTTGGCCAGCAAAACCGTCTAGCCTTTCAGTGCAACACTAGACGGAGTTACTTACCAGGTCAAACTCTCAGACAACAACATACCAGCTTTATTTTAGTTGGCCTTCATGTTGGTTCATGTTCTGGTTATTTTGACCCAGAGGGGATTTCCTTTCTCCAGAAACTGCTAGTTAATGTAATCTCAAACGTACTGACTTTGCTCACACGGGGTATAACAACTTCTTCAAGAAAAAAAAAAAAAAAAAAAAAAAAAAAAACGGGGGGGGGGGGGGGGGGGGGGGGGGGGATAATTTTTGTATGTTTTCGGGGATTTTTCCCCCCACATTGTTACACTTCAGGACCTCAGTCAAAATGGGCAAAAAATGCTTGTAAATCTCTCATTATGCTATATTATTATCAAAAATTGGATTCTATCTTTTTTCAGTTTGTTTTCTAACGCAAGTTTTTATATTTGTTTTTGAAACTGATTGATCATAGGCCTCAGCTTATCAGATCTGAGCTTATGCACCTCATTTTTTTTAAGTGAATATTAATAATTAATATACTACAATATTTATTTTTATTTATTTATGTTGGTACTTGTAAATAGATTAGATTATAACACTATAACTCATTATTTTCCATAATGTAATGATAAAAAAAAAACTTTCATATATTTTAGATTCATTGCACACCAACTGAAATATTTCAGGTCTTTTATTGTTTTAATACTGATGATTTTGGCATACAGCTCATGAAAACACAAAATTCCTATCTCAAAAAATTAGCATATTTCATCCGACCAATAAAAGAAAAGTGTTTTTTAATACAAAAAAAGTCAACCTTCAAATAATTATGTTCAGTTATGCACTCAATACTTGGTCGGGAATCCTTTTGCAGAAATGACTGCTTCAATGCGGCGTGGCATGGAGGCAATCAGCCTGTGGCACTGCTGAGGTGTTATGGAGGCCCAGGATGCTTCGATAGCGGCCTTAAGCTCATCCAGAGTGTTGGGTCTTGCGTCTCTCAACTTTCTCTTCACAATATCCCACAGATTCTCTATGGGGTTCAGGTCAGGAGAGTTGGCAGGCCAATTGAGCACAGTAATACCATGGTCAGTAAACCATTTACCAGTGGTTTTGGCACTGTGAGCAGGTGCCAGGTCGTGCTGAAAAACGAAATCTTCATCTCCATAAAGCTTTTCAGCAGATGGAAGCATGAAGTGCTCCAAAATGTCCTGATAGCTAGCTGCATTGACCCTGCCCTTGATAAAACACAGTGGACCAACACCAGCAGCTGACATGGCACCCCAGACCATCACTGACTGTGGGTACTTGACACTGGACTTCAGGCATTTTGGCATTTCCTTCTCCCCAGTCTTCCTCCAGACTCTGGCACCTTGATTTCCGAATGACATGCAAAATTTGCTTTCATCCGAAAAAAAGTACTTTGGACCACTGAGCAACAGTCCAGTGCTGCTTCTCTGTAGCCCAGGTCAGGCGCTTCTGCCGCTGTTTCTGGTTCAAAAGCACACGCCTGTGCACGGTGGCTCTGGATGTTTCTACTCCAGACTCAGTCCACTGCTTCCGCAGGTCCCCCAAGGTCTGGAATCGGTCCTTCTCCACAATCTTCCTCAGGGTCCGGTCACCTCTTCTCGTTGTGCAGAATTTTTTGCCACACTTTTTCCTTCCCACAGACTTCCCACTGAGGTGCCTTGATACAGCACTCTGGGAACAGCCTATTCGTTCAGAAAATTTCTTTCTGTGTCTTACCCTCTCGCTTGAGGGTGTCAATGATGGCCTTCTGGACAGCAGTCAGGTCGGCAGTCTTACCCATGATTGCGGTTTTGAGTAATGAACCAGGCTGGGAGTTTTTAAATGCCTCAGGAATCTTTTGCAGGTGTTTAGAGTTAATTAGTTGATTCAGATGATTAGGTTAATAGCTCGTTTAGAGAACCTTTTCATGATATGCAAATTTTTTGAGATTTTTTTTTTTTTTTTGTTTTTTGTTTTGATGTGTTGTATGCCAAAATCATTTAAAACAATAAAAGACCTGAAATATTTCAGTTGGTGTGCAATGAATCTAAAATATATGAAAGTTTAATTTTTATCATTACATTATGGAAAATAATGAACTTTTTCACAATATGCTAATTTTTTGAGAAGGACCTGTATATATATAAATACAAAAACTGTAACTAAAACGAAAATATAAAAATAAAACATTACCCTTGTGCTGTGCTGAAAATCCTTTACCTACTTTGGTGTTTTCCAGTCAAAAATCACCAGCCTTTTAAAAAATTGCTTGTAAATCTGTCGTGATGCTGTATTATCACCAAATCTTGGATTCAGCCTTTTTGTCAACTTGGTTTCTGTCAATTAGCACAGGTTTTGTGCTTTTATTTTTGGAAGTGTTTGGTCGTAGGCCTCTTTAATCGGAGTTTATGCACCTCTGTTTTAGAGTGAAAAAAGCATAATTTGTTACATTTAATTTTAAGTTAACTTATATTTTGTTAACTATTTTATTCCCCGTAATGAAAATGTATTTTTTTTTATTGTTTTACTTGACTATAATATTGCACATACACTCATAAATACACACAAAGAGTGCTTCCAGACAGACTAGTGACTCAACCCAAGTAATCTGTTCTTCCTCCCCCGTGAAGCGAGTGTAATCTGCTGTGTGTGTGTGTGTTGTTTTTATTGTTGTTGTGTATTTTTTTTATGAGTCTTATGATTAATATACAACAATGGCAAGAGCTTTCTCAAAATGACAAGTTCAATGACACGAATCAAAAATCATGTTAAAAACCTTTCCAGGCTGCTACAATAATGCTTCTGAGGAAGTAGTCGCATGATTTAACAAAGTTTGTACACCTTACAGAAAGTAAACTAGACATTTTGCAGCATAACTGTTCTCACAGTTTTCAATTTCAGATTTAACAACCTCCTAAATATCATGTACAACAAGCAAACTGTGGCTGGTCACTTCATGTCTACCCGTATACCAGACTATGCTGAAACAACACAAACTATGGTCGCTATTGAGTGTTTCTCACCTGAGAAGATGCAGATTGTGACTCCACATGCCACATGAAATGTCTTGCTCTTATCCAGCAGCCGACGAACACGTCTACCGGTCACCTGACAGAAAGAGAAAGAGTCAGAAAGTCAAAACAACCCTCATTCAGCATGGCAGCAACATGTCTTTGAATCTTCGGACAACTTTTCACTGCAAACACAGCATCTGAAGCAGCATATATATGCAATGTGCATTTATGCAACCGCACAGACTTGTCATAAATGCATAAATATAAGAATTTCTCAAAGTCTCACCCGCTGAGATCCTCGGAGGAAGGTAAGGAGCGATCTGCACATTGGCAGCAGCACCAGACTGCAGTTGAAGTTTAAAACGGAGGCCGACGCTCGACTGATGCAGAGACCAAGCTGAAGAAACACATACACATGGGTTAGAGCAAGTGTTTTTACACTTTTTAATGTCAAGGACCCTGAAAATGACACGAAAGCAGCCGTTCCTGAAATATAAAGGCAGTCATATATTTTAAAACTAATTCATACTGTGTGAGAAAATTAAAACAACATAAAAAAAAAATCATGTTGTTTTTCTACGACAGCCTCTAGAAATAGCTATAATCAAATAAATATTAATTATTTTTACTTGAAATATTAATCTAAAGTATTTTATTATTTTTTTTGCACTTTCTAAAGACTTAAATGTGAAATAAATCAAGCAGAAAATCTCTATATATGTGGGTGTTGGTATGTGTGTGAGTTGCAGTAGTGTTTGATCATTGTTTCCTGTACAGAGATGAGCGAGTTGTTACACGCCTGTTCAGCTCTATACAGAAACACCACTGCCCTGCTACATATGAGGGATTACAGCTCTCACACACACACACACACAGAGAGAGATAGAGAGAGAGAGACAATGTAAAACTGCTGCAATTATCCAACTCTGGCATAAATGTGTAAAAGTCTTAGCTAACACAAGTGTGGTCTGTTTACGGAAAGTTGTGTGTCCCTGTGCAGCATCTTTCCAGGACATTAAACAATAACATGTGACAACAATTACTCTGATTCACTCAGGAGTACTGTGGAAATCCTGTCCATCCTACAGCAACACACAAAAACACAAACACCATCTGTACATACACACACACACACACACACACACACACACACACCAATAAATTGCATACACACATAACTCAAACTCTACAAAAACACACACTTGTCAAACTCATATCTCATTGGCTACACACAAACACAAAAGTTAAAGTCTAAAACAAACTCAAAATATATACATTACACTATAAAAAAAAGTACACAAACTTTATTATCTCTAGACGTACAGACCTGTAAAACTCACACACCCTAAACTTGAAAACACAACTTGACACATAAACTCTAGTTCTTACCCCCAGCATCTTGTGTAGATAATAATACTGCGCTTCGCTGAAGTACACCATGAATGTTTTCCAGAACAGAAAGACATTCGCAGCAATCCAGACCATCTGCCCAAAACAATAAAAACACAACAATCCGACTGATTGATCTCAAACTCAGACAGCTCAATGCACGAGCCAGTATGGATACTGTGACGACAGTAAGCGGTGGATTGAATCTATCCTCACCGTGATCAAGTGTTTGGGTCCTTCATTGGCCCTCCAGCTCTTCAGCGCGACGCTCATGATTCTCTCGCGCGCGCTCTTCACGCACCGCGACGCTAATACTCGGACCGCAAACCGCCGGTAAACATCACCGGTGCAGCCGCTGGACTCTTGGTGCCGTGACGCTCATCCCGCCGGCTTCTCCGGGACTCCGCGTGCCGCTCATGTTCCATGTCACGCGCCTCCCACCAAACGCCCGGTTTGGTTTGGGACCCCTCCGTGACGGACATCCTGTCGAGTGAATTCTGCTGTGTCCGGTTGCAAACTGCTTAAACTAGTCTTAAAAGTTAGACACCTATTTTTTTTTTTTTCCTGCAAGACTAACTTTTTAAAGTCAGTTACATAAAAACGCCCTGATAGCAAAGCTACGTCTGCAAGATGTCTGTTAAAGATCGCTTCATCTCGAAAGCCTCTGCTGTGTACAAACATCCGATAGACGTCTTAAAGATGTCAGTTTTACATACATTCGAAACATCTTAAAGACATCCTCTAAACCTCTATTTGACATCTGAGAGGAAACGTCCTATAGATGTATTGCAGATGAGCAAACACTCTAAAAAAAATTGTCTTGCAGATTTAAATGCAGACGTCAAATAGACTCTATCAGAGCACGTACATCACGGGTATTGTTATTTGAAGAGATGTCTATTTGTCTTCTGGAAGATTTTTTTGTGTTTTTTTTTTTTTGAGTTTTGTCTATAGGACGTTACCTATCAGATGTCAAATAGACATTTAAAAGATGTCTTTAAGATGTTTATGATTTAGAATGTGTGTAAAACTGACATCTTAGAGAAGTCTATCAGATGTTTGTACACAGCAGATGCTTTCCAGATGAAGCGATCTTTAACAGACATCTTGCAGATGTACGTGATTGATCCAATTTGAATTTGAAAGGTTAGACTGATAAGCACTTGGTTAACTGCTAGTTAGTCAAACTAGTTCTTAAGACACAGTCTTAATGTGGTGACTATGTTTTTGCAACTGGCCCCTGGGTAATAAAAAATAATGAGTGTTTTTTACTACTAATAAAAAAAACAACATTAGATTTCATTTATAGAGCAAATACACAAAGTGTTTTTATGAAAAAATTAAAAGACATCGACAAACTATCTGTCTATCTATTTACTTCTTTCTCGGCTTACTGGGCTTTCTCAAGACAACATTACAATTAAACATTAAAGTCTTTTATCTATTTAATCTAGCTTTATAATATTTATTTACTTTTAAAATGATAATACATATAGAATTAGGAATGAAACACTTTCTGAAAGCTAAATTGAGGAGTAAAAACACTAAAGCCTTGTCTTATTATTTACTTTGGATATAGGGTGCCACAAGGATCTGTGTTAGGCCCCCTATTACTATCAATAAACATGCTGTCACTTGGCGACATTATTAGAAAACATGGAATTAGTTTCCACTGCTATGCAGATGATACTCAGTTATATATTTCATCACGACCAGATGAAATTTTTTCTAAACTGTACAAGTTGACAGAATGTATTAAAGATATAAAACATTGGATGATAAATAATTTTCTCCTGTTCAATTCAGACAAGACTTGGGTATTACTATTATATTGACCAAACCAACACACAGAAACTCTTAGAATAAAATTTGCAACTAGGATACTATGTCATCATCTGCAGTTAAAGACCTGGGTGTTATATTAGACAGCAACTTATCTTTCGAAAATCATATTTCATGTTACAAAAACAGCCTTCTTCCACCTCAGAAACATTGCTAAGCTACAGAATATGTTATCTGTTTCTGACGCATATAAGCTAGTTCATGCATTCATGAATAGACTGGATTACTGTAATGCATTAGCCTACTAGCTGGTTGTCCTGCATTTTCAATAAACAAGTTAAAGTTAGTCCAAAATGCAGCTGCGCGAGTTCTTGCCAGGAGTTCTTACTTCTTTTTTTTTTTTTTTTGTGACTTCTTTGTTAACTTTGTATCTATTTTCTTTTATTTTTGTGGCTACTGAAACGTTGTTTATTTATTTAAATTTTATTTTATTTAAATACATGTATAAGGACCCAAACATTTGTTTCTTGGAGGGATTTAATCAGCACCCTGGTGTCGGATAAAATGAATCAATGAACATCAATGAACAATCAAAACATGGGCCAACGACGCCATCTGTTGCTGAGCGAGTGGCAGCGTCGAAATGTTTAGCTCTATTTTCATTTCACGCGTCCAGCTACGTGCCCTGCCTGTAAATTTACTTTAAAAGAAAGAAACTAAACAATAACCCCCTCACCCACACCGCAACCCACATTCCTCAACCCCCCGAGCGCCTTTTCGCGATTGAGCAACGCAGCTGCGGCTATTACTACATACCGCTGCAAACCAAATTAATTCAGTTCATGTGCATTTAAACTTTACTTTTACTAACATTATTATAGATTAACTGAAATTCTGTTTTAGGAGTCACTATGTGCACGTCTGTGAACTACAGACAGTGAATACTGACTGAACCGGCGACTTTAGAATCTTTAGAATCATTCTTTTGAATCGTTTCATTTGAATGATTCGATGGAATCCAATCAAAGTTTTTGCAAGCCAGACACTTTTAGAGTACAACCTTCGGCAATGTGTTAGAATAGCACACACACAAAAAAAAAAATACCGTCTGAAACAACCAATGTAACTGAATCAGTGTGATTAAGAGTGAAAAACAGACGTTTCTAAAAAACAACACCAGTTAAACGCAATGTGTTCTGCTCACAAACTGGTTTCAAATGGTCAAGGTTTGATATCTTAGAAGAGTTTTGGCCATTTTGGGAGAACAAACCAGATTAGTCTAGCTTATGTAGTTTGTTTTCAGAAAAAACGCGTAAAATGCTTGCACGCCAACTTTATTTTGCTTAATAAATCAAGCGAATTGGTGAATCATTTTCACTCAAACGAACCGATTCGTTGCAATGATAATGAACACAAGCCAGCCAAGACCCGCCTATATTTCTCTCCTAGAATTAGTTCAACTTTCAGCGCCTTATGTGCGACGCTTAATCAAATGGGGTCTGAGGATAAATTAATCAGCTGGATCTGCCGGTTAACGATTATTACGGCTTTCTTCTTGATTGGCTTTATTATTGGTGAGTTTCTCTACCTTATAAAAGTTTTTATAATTACCAACAATGCCACACTGTTGAATCAAGTTGTATTAGACTGTCCACGGCGCATAATTTTACCAGAAGATAGTTGATAAATTTGTTAAATTTGTCAAAATTGTTAAATACTGTGATCCTTCACATTCAGCATTAACTGGTGGATTTATTTGCTCTTAGTTGCTTATGGTCAAATTCAGGTGTTTGATACCTGCCTTCAGGACAGGTGTGACTATACTGAGACCCCATTCACTTCTGATGGATAAATCTTTATCTAAAACAACGCTTTTAGGTTTTTATTTTGGATATGAATGTTTACAGTCTTGAAGAAGAATTATGTGTTACACAATTACGGAAAACCTGAAAATATCAGAATTTTAACATTTTATAATCTTTAAAAGTAATGGAAATTTATTTTTGCAATGTAATTTTTTTTTCTGTTAATATTTGGATAATAAATATTGCATAGAATGCGAATGTTTAACCACATTTGCATTCACAAAGTCATGGAAATTCATTCAATATAAGGTGTAGGAACCCGCTGTGTTGTAATCGCTTTGTTTATTGTTGCTTGCATTTGTGATATTGGACACTTTTAGGGATTCATCATTTCTTGCTCCTGTGAAGATTAATCAGTAATATTGCTCAAACGTGGTTTGGTGTAACAGGTGTCTGTTTCTCATAACTGCTGTTTTTAGGTTGGTTTGCTCGACCTACTACTGTCAATCATGGACATGTATCAAAAAGCTTCCTGCACGACTTTCTAGATGAGATGCAGGCAGAGAATATTAAACACCATCTCAGGTGGGAAAACACTGCCTAGCTGTCTACATGCCCTAAATAAACTATTCCTGATGTTATTGCATGATATCATTAAAGCAGTAATTCACCCAAAAATGAACATTCGCTGGAACTTTACTCAAACACAGCAGGCTATCCAAGATGTAGACAAGTTTGTTTCTTCATCAGAACAGATTTGGAGAAATTTATCAGTGCATCACTTGCTCACATCCTCTGCAGTGAATGGGTGCCGTCAGAATGAGAGTCCAAACAGCTGATAAAAACATCACAATAATCCACAAGTAGTCTACACCACTCCAGTCCATCCACAATATTGCCTTCTCCGGTGTAAAAGTGGTCTTGTCTGAATCAGGAGAGAAATCTGCACACATCAAGCACCGTTTACAAGCCAAAAACACTCCTAAACAAATATGTGGGTGGATTTTGATGTGAGATACAACCTTTTCACTGGAGGAAGCGCTATTATAGATTATGAACAGTGTAGACTGAAGTTGTTTGGATGATTGTGATATTTTATCAGCTGTTTGGACTGACGGCACCCATTCACTGCAGAGCATCCATTGCTGAGCAAGTGCAATTTAGTGCTGAATTTCCTCAAATCTGCTCTGATGAAGAAACGAACAACCTTGAATGGCCTAATTTTTAGGTCAACTATTCCTAGAAGTGCATATCTGCTATGTGTGCCACTCTCAAACATACAGCCTGCTAACCTAGTCTCCAGATCTAGAGCATGTCTGTCATAATTCATGTGTCTCACCTAAACAGGAAGTTCACAAGGCTGCCCCACCTGGCCGGAACGCAGCAGAATCTGGATCTGGCGGAGCAGATCCGGGCCGAATGGATGGAGTTTGGGCTGGACTCAGTGGAGCTGGTGCCATACGACGTGCTGCTGTCATACCCAAATCAAACAAATCCCAATTACATCTCCATAGTGGACCACCTGGGAAATGAGGTAAATACTGACAGCCAGAACCCAAACACACAGAAACAAGGCTTTTGAAATTATTAGTGACCGTATGCACTTGCGTGATCAATCAGTAATTGCATAAAATATAAATGAAGTGAATGAGGCATATATATAGTGCTTTATTGTGTATTGCTGTACACCCAAAGTGCTTTACAATCATATGGGGGGTAATTTTGGCAGTTCTTCTGTTGCAGCAGACATTGCAAAACCCTTATCAGTCAACCAGTAGTTTGCATATACTATGAAGTGCACTTAGTTAGCAAAACCACATGCACTTCTCCAGACTGCACACATCTGCGCTCTTTTAAAAGAAAATTCCATTCATTTAAATCCTCTTTTAAATAGAATGTTTAGAACAAACAAAGCCTGATGATGTCATTGGAGAACCTTTTTAAGATATAAACTAAAGTATATCCTCTAGTTCTATAGTAAACCATCTATGTGCTGCTTTCAAGACACTAAAACAATGATCCGAGGAACATACAACGTGACTTTTTATAATCCCGAAAGCTACTCAAGAGCTTTAAACAGCCAAAAATGGTTGTAGATCATGACGAGGGTTCAAACCTGAACCTGTAGAGTGTGGGTCTGTTCTTTCTCTCATGGCAGCAGAAGATTCGCTGTGTGTCTGTGTGTTTTTAAGGTCATTTATCTTGTCACTAGTGAGGCTCGAGTAACGGCTCAAGCACGGTTGCCATGGCGACAGGTTAAAGTCCATGACTGTGTCTATGGATGTTTTACAGTGATTGCAGTGCATAATAAATAATAATATAATAAATAATAGAGGTAAACATGTCACTTTCTTTGTCTCAGATCTTTAACACCTCTCTTGCTGAGCCGGTCCCTGAAGGTTATGAAGATGTTACAGATATCGTCCCTCCTTACAGTGCTTTCTCTGCGAAAGGACAGCCAGAGGTGATGCACACAGAGCCAAATACTGACACATGCTAATTTACAGTCTGTTTACGGTCTTACTGTGCTGGATTAATCAGTGTATCTTATTGAAAATAAATGTTTGTCTTCATAATATTACATCCAATTTATAACTTATACTACTATTTAAACGTTTGGCGTCTGTTTCAAGGTAATTAGGATGCATTAAATTGATCAAAAGTGACATTTATAATGTTTCAAAGATTGCTTTTTCAAATAAATCTAATAATAACAATCAGAAATGTTTCTTGAGCAGCAATTCAGCATATTAGAATGATTTCTGAAGATCATGTGACACTGAAGACTGGAGTAATGATGCTGAAAATTCAGCTGCGCATCACAGAAATGAAGTATATTTTATATTTTATGAAAGTTGTTAACATTTATTTTAAATCGTAATAATATTTCACAGTTTTACAGTTTTTACTGTATTTTTGATCAAATAAATGCAGACTTAGTGAGCATAAAAGTCTTCTTTCTAAAACATAAAAAAATACTATAGCCCGTTTTTGAACAGCATTACTTTACAGAAGTAAAATGAATCAGATTTTTGTGAACTGTAGGGTGAGCTGGTTTATGTTAATTACGGACGGACGGAGGATTTCTTTAAGCTGCAGAGAGAGTTGGGAATAAACTGTTCAGGAAAAATCCTCATCGCTAGATACGGCAAAATCTTCCGTGGGAACAAGGTGAGGTTTCAGTAGTTTGGACGTGATGTTTAATGAGTTATTTTATGTTTTATATAAGACAGAAAATGCGTTTGAGTGAACTGGTTTGCACGTGTTTGCAGGTGAAGAACGCGATGTTAGCGGGAGCGAAAGGGATCGTGCTGTTCTCGGACCCTGCGGATTACTGTGCGAACGGCGTGGAGCCGTATCCCGACGGCTGGAACCTGCCAGGAGGAGGCGCTCAGAGAGGAAACGTGCTGAATCTGAACGGGGCGGGAGACCCCCTCACACCTGGATACCCTGCCAAAGGTCTGTGTTTGTGCCACACAGAGATTCTCCATGAGATTACAGGCTTGATCACTGTGTCTGCTGAATGTCTCGTAGAATACACCTACAGATCTGGTCTGGAGGACGCAGTGGGGCTTCCCAAGATTCCAGTGCATCCCATTGGATATCATGATGCGGTTCACTTGCTGCAGTGAGTCGGCCGCTGCTAAAAACATTTGAGACCAACTCTAATAAACAGAAATTAATCCTTATTATTATTAATATACAAAAATACTATTTTTTTATAGAGGAATAGTATTATTGCAGTAGTATATTTCATTATATATTAAATATATATATATATATATATATATATATATATATAATTAATATAATATAGGAATAATTTAATTGTTATCATTATAAATCATTGTGAATAATAATAATATTTAATAATAATTATAACAAGCATCCATGTGAAAATCAAGCATGCAATCAGCTATTTTTCCCCATTCAGTAATACCATAAGTAATAATAATTGTTTTTATTATTATTCAATAATTAAAATATATTATAAAATATTTTAAATGATAAAAAATATTGCGACATCATCTACATTCTGTTTCTTGTTCACCTGAAATATATATGATTATATAATTATATAATGTCTCTTCCTATAGGCACATGGGAGGGCCTCTTCCGCCGGATAACTGGAAAGGGGCCCTTAATGTCTCGTATCGAATCGGACCGGGATTCATGGATGGTTTAAATCAGAAGTATGAGACTTCCTTCCTGACAAATCCTTAATAAAGCCTCCACTTGATCTTTTAATGCAAGACACTTGCAAGCACACCCTGATCATTTTTGCTTCCACTACAAGTCTTCTTTCAGACTAGTGGAGAGAAAATACACGTATAAGTGTTTATTTTAATGCATTTTATCTAGTTGCATCCGTAAATTCAAAATACAATACATATCTGTAAAGGCTGACTCTTATCAAATCTTACATGCATTGAGTCATAAAAAGAGAAATCCTCTGTAAAAAAAAAAAAAACCTTTAATATGTCAAAAGAATTTCAAACCTGGTTTTATCCAGTGTTCTATTCTGGAAACTGATTCAGATATCACACATTTAATTAAATCATGCCTCATTAACATATTTCAACATAACATGACAGAAATATGATGTATGTGGTGGAATGTGACGATCAAAATCATCACCTGTGGTGTCGTGCCTTACAATGCATTTGATTTCTAATATGCATAGAATATTTAGTGGTAAAATGATTGCATTATTAAATGTGGGATATGATTAGAAAGGTTATTACATTTCGATGAAACATTACAAAATCATTCTCTGTTGAATGATGCGCTCTGATGAATCATGCACAGTCAAATCAGGGATCTTTATTAAAGATGTAAACAGTGATTTCATGTTCAGTCAGTCAAGTCAGTTATCTATTCCAAACCAAAGTCAAAACCTCATTCAGAACATTACACCCATCACAGTCCTGACCTTTAACTCCAAAACCTATGATCCTGCCGTTATGAAGCGTGACTTAAGCGTTACACAATCATAATCAGCTTACACTCACATATTTGTGCACTCCTGCTAATGGTTAACACATTTTTATGTGTGAAGTCAGCAGGACTGAGAGGTTTGTGCAATCTGCGTTCTCAAAGAGGGATGATTTGTTTCCCACAGCACACACACACACACACAGATTCACACAACATCACACACATTTCTGTGGCTCTGTTGTTGTTCTGTAATGAACTCTGGAGGCCGGCCAGCTTGATGCAAAGTCCTTTATTTAGGGATCCAATCTCTCTCTCTCTCTCACACACACACACACACTTGCATTTATGTTTTACGGGGACTCTCCATAAGCATAATGGTTTTTATACTGAATAAAAAACTATTTTATTATACACCTAAACCTACCTCTTACAGAAAACAACTGGCAATTTTTAAATTTCATAAAACACCGTTTTGTATGTTTTTTAAGCCTTTTGTTTTCGGGGACACAGGAAGTGTCCTCATAAACCATGTTTATGTTGTAGTACCCATGTCATTATACACATTTGTGTCCTCATAAAGCACATACACCAGTACACACACACACACACATTTAGCAGGTTGTCTTTACATTTATGCATTTGGCAGATGCTTTTATTCATGTATGCATGCAGTGTAAAGTAAAAGACTGGAAAGTATTGATTCTTTTTGAATTTTGTCTTGGTGAAATTTTAGTAAAGTGCGAATGAACATCCACACAAACAATCAGGTGACCCGTATCTACAACGTGATTGGCTGGATCAGAGGAGCGGTGGAGCCAGGTGACACCTGCTTATCTGTTTTTTTTTTGGAGTTGTGTTCACGAAGAGTTTGTGAAGTTTTGTTTTATTCTGTCTAGTTGAGTCTGGCTTTGTGTGTTCAGACAGGTACGTGATTCTGGGCGGTCATCGTGACGCTTGGGTGTTCGGGGGGATCGACCCGGTGTCAGGAGCTGCTGTGGTGCACGAGAGCGTGAGAGCGGCTGGAAAACTCATGAAGAAAGGTGTGTGTCGTCTAGTTTAATGCGTAACTGTATAGATGTTTAATTAAGATGACCATTCTCTGTGTGTGTTTTAGGCTGGAGGCCCAGGAGAACGCTGATCTTTGCCAGTTGGGACGCAGAAGAGTTTGGGCTGCTGGGATCCACAGAATGGGCAGAGGTATTAATGAATGAATGAAAGAAGAAATAAATGATTGACTGCATTAATGAAGCAATGAATAAACGACTGATTGAATGCATGCACAAAAAAAAGAGGAAGGAAGGAAGGAATGAATCAGTGAATCATTGATTAAATGAATGAAAAAAAAACATGAATGAATGAATCAGTGAACAAATGAATGAATGCTTGAGGGAATGAACAAGTTAAATAGACACTGAATGAAAAAAAATAATAAATTAATGAACAGTTCAATGGAAAAATTAACTCTTCATTGAACAAAAGAATCAGTGAATCACTGAATGAACAGAATGATTCACTGATCAGTTGATTGATTGAATGAACGAATGAACCATTAATTGAATTTGTGAAAAGATGTATGAATAGATAAATGATTCATTAATTGCATGAAATAAAAATGCATTAATCAAGGAATATTTTGAATGAATTTTAAAGTTAAATAAAAAAAAAACTTGAATGAACGGCTGAATAAATAAATGCATGACTGAATGAACAAATTAATGACAGATAAATAAACTAATTAATGAAATGTTGGTTGAACGAATGACAAAAATGCATGAATGAATGTATGATTCCTAAAATGAATAACTAAAAAATGCATGAATGAAAGAATAAATCATTGATTGAATGAAGAAAAAAATGCATGAATGATCAATTTTAATAAATGCTCGTCTGAATGAACAAATTAATGACTGATAAATAAACAAATTAATTAACCACTAAATTAATGAACAGCAGAATGCAAAAATGCTTATTTAACATTTTTTTTTATGTCATTAAATAAATGAATGACTGTGTCATCGATTGACTGAATGACTGAATATCCGAAATCAGTATCTGAGTGCATTGTTGCACACGTGTGTTTGCAGGATAACGCCAGAGTCCTGCAGGAGCGAGCTGTGGCTTACATCAATGCAGACTCTGCTATTGAGGGTCAGACACACACACACACACACATTATGAGTGTCTCTGTGCTGTAAAAGCAGCATTGATCTCATCTGTAAGTACTCAGGTCTCTTGTTTAGATACTGTGTGTGTGTGTGTGTGTGTGTGCGCAGGTATGTACACACTGAGAGTCGACTGCACTCCCTCTCTACACACTCTGGTTTATGACATCACCAAGAAGGTGAGATTCTATCTATCTATCTATCTATCTATCTATCTATCTATCTATCTATCTATCTATCTATCTATCTATATGAATGCAAGTGATGTTAATAGTGTGTTTCTGAAGGTTTCGAGTCCAGAGGAGGGAGAGGAGGGCATGACTTTATATCAGAGCTGGCATAAAAGAGACAATTCCACAGAAAGAGATGCACCGTGGTAATGAAGAGCGGCTTCAGGATGATTACCATCATAATCATCTATATGAACTGACTGATTAGAGATAAGAAACATGTGTTTGTGTGTGTGTGTTTGATCTCCCTGTAGGATCAGTAAACTGGGCTCTGGCAGTGATTTTGAAGCGTATTTCATCAGATTAGGCATTGCATCTGGAAGAGCGAGATACACCAAAAACAGAGTGAGTGTGTTTGAGTAATTTAGACTTGCATCTATGCAAAGCCAAAAAAGATATTACAAAAACTGTTTTCCACCCTCTTTCCCCAGAAAACGGAGCGCTACAGCAGTTACCCCGTGTACCACAGCGTGTACGAGACCTACGAGATCGTGGAGCGATTCTACGACCCGAGTTTCCGCCGGCTGGAGGCCGTGGCCCGTGTTCGAGGAGGACTGATCTACAGTTTGGCTGATTCTCTGGTCTTACCTCTGGACTGTGTGGAATACGCCATGTCTCTCACCAAATACGCCAACAGCATCTACCAGCTGGCACTGAAGCACCCTGCTGCCATGCAGCAGCACAGCGTCTCATTCGGTATTTGTTATTTCTATTGTAATTTGATTATTTAGTTTGACTCATATTCCATTAGATTTTATGGAGAGGGCGGAATTTTTGGCTTCACTTTCTCAGGATGTGTGTGTCACACTAGATACTATCCATCCATTTAGTATGTAAAAATCAGAATGTTCACTTAAAAATTGTGTTCCATACACTTAAAAATAAAGGTTCCAAAAGTGTGTGATTCCACAGAAGAACCATTTCAGGTTTCCCAAAGAACCTTCTTTATTAGAACCATTCTAACTGACTGTTTTCCAGTATGAAGAACCTTTTGTGCATTGATAAAGCCATCATAGATGCCAATTAAGAACTTTTATTTTTAAGAGTGTAGGGTAAAAGCGTGAGAATCGGGATGCAGCAGAACTCTTCTAATGATTATAACCTATGTCTGTTTTCATTTCAGATGCAAAGCTCTTGACTGTTCTTGTGTCCTGTCAGTCAGCATCTTTCTTTATGCTTTATGTTTTAGATTCTCTCTTCTCTGCAGTCGAGAACTTCACGGTTGCGGCAGGAGATTTTCATCAGAGACTTGATCAGCTCGACACCTCTAAGTACGGATGACTCTAGGTTTTCAGACTAGGTTTGAATCGGTTTTGTTGTAGGTTTGGAATTGTATCACAGTGTTGATCGAGTCTCTTTAGCTGAAGACGTGTGCTCCTGTCACAACTCATTGCACATGATGCCTGTTTCTTACACCTGTTATCTTATCTGTATCTGTCTGTCAGTGCTCTGGACGTGCGGATGGTAAATGATCAGCTGATGTATTTAGAGAGAGCTTTTATTGATCCGCTGGGTTTGCCTGGGAGACCATTTTACAGGTAAACATTACATTGTGATGTTCAGAGACACATTGACAGCTTGTCAAGGTTTATTATCGTTAAGTAGAACTGAAACCATAAGATAAAATAAAAAAATCATTGCTAGATATAATATAAATGTTAACTGAAAAAAAAAATAATAAAAAAACTAAAACTTATTTTTTATTTCACAGTGCAAAAAATGCTTTTCTTACTTAGAATTTTGTCTTGTTTCCAGCCAAAATATCTAAAAATTAAATCAAGAAGGATTTTCTAGACAAGTAAAAAACATTGTCTTGCTAAATAAGCTAAATAATCTTGTTTTCTGTTTGAAATAGATAATTTTGCTTACTCCATTGGCAGATTATTTAGCTTGTTTCAAGCAAAAACTCACTTAATCTTGACATGTATTTTCTGAAAACAAGACAATATTTTTTACTTGTCTAGAAAATCCTTCTTGATTTAATTTTTAGATATTTTGGTTGGAAACAAGACAATGAAATCTAAGTAAGAAAAGCATTTTTTGCAGTGCAGCTAGCTGCAAAAAATACATTTTTCATTTTCATTTACTTTAACTTGTACTAAAATAATTAAACATGAATAAAAACTATATAGATAGGACTATATAGACATTAACTAAAATTAAAATGAAATCTTAAATTAGAAAAATAGAAACTTTTATTATTATCAATGTTGAAACCTGTTATACATTTTATTTTTCAGAATTCATGATGAATAGAAAGTTAAAAAGCACAGCATTTATTTGAAATATAAATATTTTGTAATATTATAAACGTCTTTCCTGTTATTTTTGATGCATCCTTGATGAATAAAATATAAATTTCTTTATTTACTGACCCCAAACCCAATTGCATCATTTGTCAGGCAAAAATATGACAAATAGCTTGAAACAGATGAGTTACACACTCAAGTTTAATGCTTGAGATCAGTGGTTTGTTTAAATGAGTAACTACACTTGCATAAACCACATGTTTTGCAGTATTACAGCTCAGAAGAACCCACAGTGCTCTGTTAAATGCCATATTTACGTTACCTGTACTTGCATTACGACAATAACAACCACTCGGCTGTTTGAGATCACTTTAAGTATTACCTGTGTATGATAAGATGTTTGTCTTTTTCTCTCTCGTCTCTTCCAGGCATATTATTTTTGCACCCAGCAGTCACAATAAATACGCGGGTGAGTCTTTCCCAGGGATTTATGATGCTTTGTTTGACATTGAGAACGCGGTGGACCAGCAGAAGGCCTGGGACGAGGTCAAACGCCAAATCAGCATCGCCGCCTTCACTGTCAACGCAGCTGCCGAGACACTGAAGCCTTTCGTCAACTAGACAGGACTACAACATGTCAGCAAAATAGTTAATGTGTCAGTGTTTCCTCAAACGCAGCAACTACAAGGGACTTGACATTCAGATCTGGCTTTCAGAAGCGAGCGGATGCATTTTTAATATTCAAGAAATAGTTCACCCGAAAATGACAATTTGCTGAAAGTGTCCTCACCCTCAGGACATCCAAGATTAGGATGAGTTTGTTTCTTCATCAGGTTTGGAAGAATGTAGCATTGCATCAGTGTCTCAGCAATGGATCCTCTGCAGTGAATGGGTGCCGTCAGAATGAGAGTCCAAAGAGCTGATAGAAACACCACAATAATCCACAGCACTCGAGTCCAGCAGTGAACATCTGGAGAAGACAAAAGCTGTGTGTTTGTAAGAAACAAATTTATTAATACAGCGTTTTAACATCAAACTGTCGCTGACGGCACCCATTCACTGCAGAGCATCCAAGTGATGCAATGCTACATTTCTCCAAATCTGATGAAGAAACAAACTCATCCTAATCTTGGATGACCTGAGCATGAGCACATTTTCAGCAAGTTTTCATTTTTGGGGTGAATTATTCCAGTAAGCATATGTCTTCCATCCAAAGAGATTTGCAGGGATGGCATTAATTGCCTTAATTTAGTACAAAACGTAGGATTTAATTCAATGTTATAGTTAGCAATCCTGAACCATAACCAAATTTTACAGTTTTGTATTTAATATAATTTCTTTGTGATGTCATAAAATTGTGAAACAAATTTGTGTTTATCATGAAAGCAACAGTTTGCATAAATTGTTGCTGTTTGTGAAGCAATTTTTGCATATATTGTCATCATGGAAAAAACTGTAAAACCACGAACACTGAATAAAACTGGTTGAACGTATAATTTTCATTTATTTTAAAGTTGTAAAACCATTCTCATGTAAACTGTCCTGTAAAACACATGCTTTTTAGCAAAGATTAAGAAAGACAAATCTGAGAGTACAGTACAGTCATTTAATGTTTACAGTAACATGAGACAGTGTCATAAAAGATCAACTCA
This sequence comes from Cyprinus carpio, assembly GCF_018340385.1. NCBI lineage: Eukaryota > Metazoa > Chordata > Actinopteri > Cypriniformes > Cyprinidae > Cyprinus > Cyprinus carpio. The sequence continues at coordinate 23,050,109 of NC_056586.1, read as the reverse complement.
TCAGATAAAAATAAACACAGATGTTTCACTCTAGTTTCCAGTAATTTCCTGCACTTTTGACCTGAGTAAGTCTGCAGCATGTGTTCACGGATGATTAATTTCTCTTCTCTACATTCAGACGAAAGTTCCCAGCTCATGATGAGAGGGAAAATTGTAGGTGAAAGTGCATAACAAGAAATTGAAAGTAGGAGATTTACTAGAGGAACTAACCAAGTTACAGACAGCAAGACAGAGAGTTAATTCTGAATAATGATGGTACTTCAAGTAAAGCACACAGAAATGATATCTAACTTAGATGTTTACAGTAGAAAAGCAAGGATTGCGTGACCAAATAAGTTTTATTGCCCTACTGACAGTTAATAGTTCAGTGAAACCGTTTAAGAAACAGACTTCAGTAGAAATTGATGACATATTGAATCTGACACCTTTCAAAACAAGACTGTTATGCAATGACAAATGCATTCCTGCAAATGTACAGTGGACAAAAATATGCAGAAAACTTTTTTTTTATTATTCTGATGAGTGAAACAAAATTATAAAATCAGGAATTACAAGTTAAGCGCTGTGATGTCATATAAAGATGAATCAAATGGCCTCGTGAGATTAGTTGGATATCTGTGCATTCGTTTGATTTTTCTTATATTTTTACACTGATAATGTAATAATAATAATGTAGGTTTGTTTAAACATATTTCTATCCCTCACAGCATTTCATTAACATCAAATTAAATAGTCTCATGCTCATCCGACATGATTTGATTTTCATGAACTCCAGTTAAATAAATAAAATAATCTAATTTTGTTTCCTAGTGAGTCAGCGCGAGTGTGAAAGCATTCAGTGGATCATTATGCTGTAGCGCCATCTAATGGCTGCAATCTCACAATAAGTCATAGACCAGAAAGCATACATCTTAATTATTATCGTTCTTTATAACTATTTTCCACATTTTTTAATACTATAGTCATGCAATCAAATCAAATATAAAAACTGTAAATATGAAACCTTAAACAAACCTATTATAAGTCAAATATATCCATTAAAAAACATTTATAAATTAAATTGTCAGATTGACTAATAAATTCTTACATGATAACAATCCAGTCTACCAGTGTTGTTTTTGTTTCACTTATATACTATTATAGTTTTTATTAAAATTTTAAATCAGTTTTTATTTTCAATTTTAATTTTAGTATTTTATGCTTTTTTTTTAGTATTTTTATTGTCATTTTTTTTTTTTTTTGTTATTTTAATTTAAGTTTTAATTTAATTTTGGTGCTTCAACATTATATATATATATATATATATATATATATATATATATATACATATATATATATATATATATATATATATTTTTTTTTTACTTGGTACATTAACTGAACAAAAATACATAAAAACTTACATTTACTGTATTTCAGGTATTAAACAGCACTTTAGATCATGAATGGAGACGCGTAACAAACACTCACCTTCAGGATTGCTTTCTGGACCAAACCGCTACCCGCAGCCTTTATTGTAACACAATACAGACATCACGGACGCTTCAAGACACAAATCAAGTATTCACAACCTGTCTACTTTGATTAAATTACACTTCGCTTGGCTTCTTTCCGGAAACTCACGAGGTGCGTTCGGGAAAATTCGCGAACTTTTCCGACACGCCACCGCAGAACGGCAGTGAGAATTAAATAGAAGTTATTTCATTGGGGTATTTATTATTTTTGACGATTCACTGTGTATTTAATGGCTATTAAAGTTTTTCTCTGTCATCATTAAGTGTGATATAAATTAGCGCTGTTAAAAATAGGTCTTGTCACGTGACAGCCGCTACTCACCGTATGTCAGGGTGGACCAATCGCAGTCGCTTATGTTTAAAAGTTACGGCTCGGTTAGTTTCTAAAAATTACTCTGTGGCGGATTTACATTACTGTCACAGGCACGACTTAAACGTCTCCAAAAACAGAAAAAACGATGAGTGTATATGAAAAAAAAAAAAAAGCTTTCTTGAAGAACCGTTTCATGTTGCACGAAAAATAATTCGCCGCGATTCTTCCGATGTACCACATGGCAGGGACTCGTGCGTCCTCGGCAAAGATCGGAAAATCCGTCGTCTCGGCCAGTTCTAGTCTGTAGAATACCCCTATAATGTTATTTTTTGCACTAATTATCTATGATATATTTGTAAAATATAATAAATTACATAAGATATATTAGGAGTACACCACTGATGTCTTGTTAAAATACTGAATAGTGTATACTTTAGTAAGTAAATGCACTTAATAATCAATATAAACATAACACTGTTAACTCTTAATACCCAGAAACTATTTAATGCATTGGGATCATTATTATCATATATATATATATTAATTAATTAATTAAGGGGAAATTTTTGGGCCTTGAAATGTATTTAAAGTGTTTTTTTTTTTTTACCTACACGAGTCAATAAGCCTAAAAGAAAAATGTAAAGATAATATCCATTGAAAAAGAACAAGTCCCAAATCATAGCATATGCATTTGAAAACATATAAACATATTTTGCTATACAGAATTAATATACATTTCATTTAGGAGTAGATTGCCATATTAATTTATTTTTTCTCTTGATAAATGCAAGAAATAGCATCACTCCACCACTATAAAAGACATGTTTTATTGTAAATGTTTTTTTAAGGACACAGTGGTGAAGATTATGCATAAATCAGCAACCCTTCAGTTTTGTAACCAACACTCCTCTTTCCCTAACAATAAAAGAAATGGCTAATTAAACACTATTTCTCCTTAAATCCATCAACTGTCAGTGTATATGAGCAGACAGGACCAAATTGAACATTAATTCAAATGTGTGAATGAGTAACTAGGTGATTTCTTACTGAAGAGTAAATCCGAAGCAAATGCCACAAGCAAAAAAAAAAAAAAAAATCAATATTCTGTGATTACCTGGAAAACAATGTCTGCTCACATCTGCACAGAAAAATGAATAAAAACATCATAACGTGCTGCTCTGTCAAGATTATAGTCTGGCTATTCATGTTACTGCTTACTCTCTGAATGCTTATTATTTTTTTTAAATTCTGGAAACCTGTGATTGTTAATGAAGTGCACTTCCAGTTCTTCCGCCGCTTGAAAGAATTGTGCACACTTTAATGATATTATCTATTAGTGCTATACTTGCCTATTCTCATTCTCTTCAGCTGAACAAAGCCTGAAGCAAACACATCATCATACTGACTCAAACGAGCAAACCGATGTTCTCGGCTCACAGCAACAAAAAGTGCTAAAGGAACAGCTCACCCAATTTATAATTTACACATCAATGGATTTTTATCTCATAAAAACAAAAATGAATCAATCAAAGCAGCAGTGGTGACTGAAGATGTCAATGATGTACACTACCGGTCGAAAGTTTGGAATAAATTCAGATTTTATGATGTTTTTAAAGTGTCTTCTGCTCACCAAGGCTCCATTTATTTGATGAAGAATACAGTAAAAGCAATAATACTGTGAAATATTATTACAATTCAAAATAACTTTTTAAATCATTCTAATATGCTGATCTGCTGCTGTTATTATCAGTTGTGTTAATGTTAGTGTCAATGTTCACATTTTTTTTTACTGCAAAATATTTTTAGAAAATGATCATTTTGAATGGAAACGAGCGTCTTCACTCTCACTTTTGTTCTTGTTGAATAAAAGTGTTCATTTCTTTCATGAACGGCAGTTTATTACAGTTTTCACAGAAACATTTGGCAGCACGACTGTTTTCAACACTGATGATAATCAGGGGTGCGTTTCCCAAAAGCAACTACGGTCGCAAGTTCTGACGTTACCAATAGAGTTCAACGGAACTTGCGATCACGGTTCGCTAACGATGCTTTTGGGAAACACTCCGGAAATGTTTAACGAGTGGCAAATCAGCATTTAAGAATGATTTCTGAAGGATCACGTGCCTCTGGAGGAATGATGCTGAAAATTCAGCTTTGATCACAGCAATAAATTACATCTGAAAATATATTCAAATAGAAAACAGCTATTTTAAATTGAAACAATAATATGTTTTTTTTTATTTGAGGTGAGCAGAAGAGACTTTTCAAAAGCATTAAAAATCATATTTAATCCAAACTTTTGACCAGTAGTGTAAATTAGGGTTGCACTATGAGAGTATCACAATACTAAGGCTCCAAAATACTGAAATTCAAACAGCTCACTTATTTGATTTTATGGTGAAATTTGTTATTTTTTCGAGTTTACTCGTGTCTATTTTGAACATGAACAATGCATTATGGCTTTAATTGTTCTACTCTGTTAAAAAATATGCGCTGCTTATACATGCGGTGTGAAACCAGCCTTATATAATATGCATATATCTCTCAGTTAGCATGGTATGGGGATACTACTTGGCATCCTGATACTTCAGCTGGTATAGTATGTGTTTATGGTATCGTGACAACCCTAGTGTAAATAATGACAGGGTGAACCATCTCTTTAAAGGAGTCGCTCCTGCGGGACGCTGCGTTTAGTTTAGTGTTCCACAGTCCCACCGAATAGATTGAACACTGCTTTGCTTGGTTTCTTCTCATCTTCCCTCTTTGCCTTCCTCAAGCTCCACCAGACACAACTCTAGATTTCTTCTCCTGTCTGGATGAAGGTTTTCTCTCATTTTTTTGTTGATGTATTTGACCACATCCTCGGTGCCTTTGGTTTGGGGTGGTAGTGATTGAGCAGGTATCCGCGCAGGTTATCCTCAGTTCCTGGAGTCACCAATCCGATCAGGAACCGCAGGAACATGTCCAGATGACCGGTCGGAGACGCCAGCGCGCGGTCGACCGCAGGACGGAAGAGCTCGATCATAGGCCGATCCTTGTTCGCGCCCTGAAACCAAGACATTCTGCTTGGTTCGATCACATTTTTCCCGTGTTTTCTAAACGCCACGTACACATACATCGCGGCCATGTATTCCTGAATAGTAAAGTGAACAAACTTGAAGACCCACGTGCGCAAGTCTTCGTTTCTTCGTTTGACCTCGGTGGTTAATTCATCCCGAGTCCTCAAATCTTCATATGTCAGGTTAACAGAGGTCAGATCCTCCACCTTAAACCAGTCCCGTCCATCTAGAAGCATCCGATATGACATTTTCCCCATCATCTCAATAAACATCTTATCTTCATCCTTCCAATTCTGGGCCTCGACGCTGCAGCCGCGGTACTTCTCGAACGAGCGGTTCATCTGCACGATGATGTACTGCGAATAAAACGCCGTGATGCCAGGTGGGTGTTTGCCGTACTCGGGATCTCGAAACCCTCGTTCGAAGATGAACGCCACCATCCAGCTGAAGAGAGGAATGTGGCAGATGATCTCAAGGGCTTTGGAGCGCTTCATGTGGTTATAAACCTTCCTCCCGAGCTCAGGGTCGGTGGTTCTCTTGGTGAAGTACTCTTCCTTCTTCTCATCCGTGAATCCTCTTAACTCTACATATCTGTCGATTAGATGCGGAGGAACTCGGTGGGTGGCAGTGACGTGGCTGGTGATCCAAACCCGGGCGTTCGGAAGCAACGTGCCTTTTATTAAGCTGGTGAGAAGAGTGTCTAACGGCGCTTTCGTCCTGGCACTTGTGATAATTTCGTTGTTTTTGAAGTCCAGGTTTTGTTGGCAACACTCAAGAGCGTTAATAACGAAGAGACTTAAGCAATCGGGCTTCTCGATGAACTTAATGTCGTCGGCTTCTGCGAAAAAACTGCTGAGCAGCTCTAGCAAGCTCTGATTTCCATCTTTCCCGAGATGCAACTCCTTCGCCGGCAACGGAAACACGAATTGAAAATCCTGATTGTTTTTTTCCTCCATCCAATCAATGATGAACTTATTAATAGCCACTGTTAGACCGCAGGCGGGAATTCCCGTCATCATGACCGTACGGATGGGTTTCTGTTCGTGAGGAAGGGGCCGAAAGATGTCGGCGGCCCTGATTCGGGTCTCCTCGATCGTATATGGTATCCGTTTGACCTCATTCTCTTGGTTGATGGGCTCCCTGCTGCCTCTGATGACTGTCACGGGTTCGACGTAGACGTCGCTGATGTAGCGCTGCTGACCTGGACGACATCGGCCTTCGTAGAGATTGTAATAACGCCGGTTGAAAGCTAATTTCAGGTCATGCAGAAACACAGCTAGAAAGAAACAAAACAAGAAAAGAAAATCAGGAACTTAAGATGCAGACAAGGAAGCTCTTTAACCAGGTTTATTTTTACACCACATTCTATGCGAAATGCATCACAGGAATAAATTACATTTTATTCCAGCCTAGATGAGAAAGAGAGACCATAAAGTTTTTTTTTTTTTTTTGCTTAAGCAGACAAAACTTTAATACGTAATTCAAACTAATTTTAAACATAAGAAAATATTTTTTTATCTTTGAAAAAGTTGACCAATAATAGAAATCACAAAGATGCGTGTGTGTGTGTGTGTATATACAGTACAGGTCAAAAGTTACTAAAAGTACTATTTTTAATGTTTTTGAAAGAAGTCTCTTCTGCTCATCAAGCCTGATTTTTTTTGTTTATTTATAGTTATAAAAACAGTAATATTGTGAAATATTATTTAAAGTTAAAAATAATAGTTTTCTATTTGAATATACTTAAAAAAAAAAAATTATTCCTGTGATGCAAAGCTGAATTTTCAGCATCATTACTCACGCCTTCAGTGTCACATGTAACATCCAGTCTATCACATGATCATTTAGAAATCATTCTAATATTCTGATTTATTATGAGTGTTGGAAACAGTTCTGCTGTCTAATATATTTGATGAATAAAAGGTTAAAAAGAACTGCATTTATTCAAAATAAAAAAAATCTAATAATATATATTCTAATAATATATTTTCTTTACTATCACTTTTTATCAATTTAACACATCCTTGCTGAATAAAAGTATTGATTTTATTTTTAAAAAAAAAAGAAAAAAAAAAATTTACTGACCCCAAATTACTGACCAGTAGTGTATATTGTTATTACAAAATATTTATATTTTAAAAACATAGCTTCTTTTTTTTATTTAATTTTTTTTTTTTACTTTTTATTCATCAAAGTATCATAAAAAAGTATCACATGTTCTGAAAAAATATTAAGCAGCAGAACTGTTTCCAACTTTGATAATGAATCATCATATTAGAATGATTTCTAAAGGATCATGTGATAATGATCCTAAAAATTCAGCTTTGCATCACAGAAATAAATGATAATTTAAAGTATAATAAATTTAAAAAACAATCATTTTAAATTGTAATAATATATCACAATATTACATTTTTTTCTGTATTTTTGATCAAATAAATGCAGGCTTGATGAGTAGAAGAAACTTCTTTCAAAAACATTAAAAATAGTAATGTTTCCAAACTTTTGACCTGTACTGTATATATATATAAAAATTATATACACACAATAGTTTTATGTATATTATCATCATCTTAATGATTTTAAACGTGAAGAAAAAAAATGGACTTTAAAAATACACCTTTATTCACCCCACGGAGCCGTGTGAGGCACTTTTTATTACAGATGGACGCACTTTTTTTGGACTTCTTTTGAACTGTTGAACAGGAACATCTGCTCACTATAAAGCTTGGAAGAGCCAGGATTTTTTTTTTATTTTAAGTAGTATATGTATATAGTATGTAGTATAGTTTCACAAAGCTAAAGTCAGACCATTCTGTTTTTGCATAAATTGTGAAATTATAGTCAAAAACTACTCACGCAGCATCTTTGTTTGGACAGTGATTAAAATGCAGTGGTTCTGCAACTGTTTCATACATTATGATTCATATTAAGTCACAGTCAGGGGGAAAAAATAACGTGATAAACAATGAATCTGCCACAATAGATACAGATACAGTTTTTTGGTCAAACCGCCCAGCACTAATTGAATCACGCTCATTATTTTCTTTTTTTGTGATGTGTGAAGCTGCTGTACCTCTTCTACAGGTCTTCCTTAGGAATCCGTCCAGACTGCCCTTCCCGACGTTTTGGAGGGAGCGTATGGTGAGATGCAGAGTTTCTCCCAGCCCGCAGACCTCGATCATTTTATCGATCACATCCAGTGGGTCATTAAGATCCGCAATTGTCGAGTAGTTCTTCCTGAATCTGTAGTGAGTGCTCAGACAGCGCTTAAAATAGGCGATCTCTCCTGGATGGAGCTGGGAAAGACACCTCACCATTTGCTGAATGAGACAGAAAGACAAAGAAACATGAACAAACCTATATCAAAATTAGGTTTATATAGAAATAACCTTTTGGCCACCTTGCTTTCTGTCACCTGGGTGAAAGTTCATACAGTTTTAGCAAGTAAACGATCTTTTAGTGTAATTGTACAAACGTCCACCTTCAGCTCGTGCTTCATGTGTCTTTCTTTCTGTCAAATCTTTACTGATTTTTAAAAAGAATTACTTTGATACTGCAAGTAATATATCAAGACGAACACTAACTGGACTGAAGCGACTTCGCTTTACTTAATTATCCATACTTCATTTTATAGAAAATTATGTTCAAATGTATCAAATATGATCATCAGGCTTTTGAGGAATGTTTATTTGTTTCACTCTCAGTCATCGTTGTATTGCATTATGTGTTTTGAGCATCAAACTAAGCACTTAAATATCTTACTAAGACAGTATTGGGAGACACAGAGTGACAACTGATATTTATATCACTTTATAGGGATGTAACGATGCACCCGAGCTGGTTGTAGATCGATATAAATATGTGACGAATTAAATTGGTTGAGATGTTAAATGAATCGCGATACAACTGTGGGTAGGAGTTTATATGAATGAATGTATCTCTGAGGGAAACTGACTGTCTTCAGAAAAGTTAATATTGTATTTTCTTTTCATTTTGTCTTTGTATAAAGTTCATTTAAAGTAGTGTTTATAAGCGCAGCACTGCTCTGTTTAAAGCAGTGAACCTATGAAACGCTGTATTTCTGCCGCTCCATAAGCGCCACCTGCTGTCAGAGCGTGAAATTGCGTCTCACTCAGAGCGTCTGCTGTTTCGGTTTCACGCAGACAGGTTTTATGTAGTATAGCTTCTCAAAACTAAAAGACAACACATTCTGTTTTTGCTTCAAATGTTTAAAATTATAAAATCTAATTTTAAAAAAATGCTCATGCTGAATGTATACAGCATCTTTGTTTGGATCGCGATTAAAATCCAGTGGTTGCCTTTAATTTGGGATTTGTTTTAAAATTTCAACTTAGTTTTGTTATTTGACACATTTCAATTTCACCAAGAAATGTGCAGCATTTGGTCCAAGCAATAAAATGGCACCATTTCATTTATAAATTGACTTAAAAATAGCATTTTGTAAAAAAAAGTGTGATAAAATTCTATCTTGAGTTGAGATAATCATTACATCCCTATAATTCTAAAAATATTCTATATTGTTATCAAGATCTCATTACAAGCTATCAAAATTTTATCTTCCTTTTTGACCATGTAAATATCTGCATCTGCACCAAATTGTGTATTTGAGAGAAAAAAAAGAGCTGTTTTAAAAAGAGAAAAAAAGAGCTGTCTTAAAAAGAAAAAAAAAGAGCTGTTTTAAAAAGAGAAAAAGAGCTATTTTTCCTTGCCAATTATGAGATCCATATTCCCATTGTATCATACTATATGAGCCATAAAAGCTGTATGTGTGTATATATATATATCTGTGTTTATATTAATCTAAAAGGTTCAATAAACTGTTCCATTTCAAAGAATTTTATTTTCCTGCCTATTATTTCATATGTCAGGCTTTAAGCTTCTGAAAGTTTCCTCTACGGTTTTCAACAGAAACACAAAAACATCTACATCTACCGTTAACACATGGCGTAGTGTGAGGGAGCTGTGTTTGTGTCTAAACTGCAGACCGAAGCCTTCCGGAGGAGTAGGAGGAGGATCTGTCGGTTCTTCATATTGTACAACAATTTCATCAAAATCGTCCTCTTCTGTCGTTGCCTCTGCCTGCTCCACCTGCACCTCCATTGCAGCGCTTTCATTCTGCTGCTCCTGCACGCCTCTCTCATTCATCTCCGTGTCTCGGTCATTCAGCTCTTCATCCATCGCTGCTTCTGTTCTTATGTCGCTCTGCAGCTCAGACGGCTCCATGATCGAGGGCTCTCTGTTAATGCTGGAAATGTGAAAATGAACCTCATGACTCCAGAGACGTTAAGATGTAGGAGAGCAGTGTGGATGTAGGTACCTGTGTATTGCAGGAGATTCTCCTGTGTGCATGATGGGCTGTCTCAGGAACAGTCCATCTTTGTATATGCTGGACTGGTTTGTGTTTGTACGTTCAGTAATCGCGGTCTCCGGTGAATCTGGGCGATTAAGCCTGACGCTGAAATTACACATGCATGATATAAATACATCAATGAACCATGAAATGTAACTTATGCCTGCAACATTTAATGAAGTGCACTAAAATAATTAAGGCTAAAAAAAATGTATGTGATGTGTATTTTCAGAAAGTATTTTAAATGTCATTACAATTCTTATTATAATTATTATTTTTCATTATATTAAATATTATATATTTCATATATTAAAATATTGGACTAATTTCTGAAGATCATGTGACACTGAAGACTGGATTAATGATGCTAAAAATTCAGCTTTGCATCACAGGAATCAATTACATCTTAAAATATTCAAATAGAAAACGGTTATTTTAAATAATAATAAATAATATTTCACAATGTTGCTTTAACTATATTTTTGATAAACGCAGCCTGGCTGAGCATAAAAGACTTTTCAACAACAAAACTAAAAAATTTGTTACATTTAAATAATTTGTGTCACATCATTTACCTAAAAAAAAAAAAAAAAAAAAATTGAACCATCAATTTGAACAGAAAAAATTAAAAGTGACATAATTTGAGTTCTCAGGTACAGAGTTTAAAAACTGGCAAGATCCACCCTTAATTAAAGTAATTTGTCAATCATGTCATATCCAATCTGTTACATAACGATTCATCATCATTATTATTATTAATAGAATGAGACTCCAATGCTTTTGTGTGTGTGTTTTTGTATATTAGTGTACCGTGTTGTTTGTTTGAGCGGAGATACATCAAAGTCATCAATTTCTTCTTCATGATCGTCACTATGCATGGAGCCGTAACTGCTGGGCGGCCGGTCCATCACGATCCTCAAAACAACGTGAACATCAACATTAGAACCGAAAGACAATGACAGCAGCATGCGTCTACTTTGAAGACATTTCAACAAATGGAAACTCGTCCAAGCAGTCTTCAAACAAAGGTCAAAAAAAGACTTTACATGCAAAAACAGAGGCCAAAATTCAAACAGCAGAACTCGAAAAACTACATTGTCTGAAGTGTCGCTGCAATCTAATATGCTTAAAGCAAGATCTTCATATTCATACCAGTGTTCATGCAAGCCTGGACCAACCTGAGCAGGTCATCAGCTGTCTAAACTAGCAAAGCTTCTTTAAATGCAAATTGTATTTAAATCCCAAAAACTGAAGAAGAAGAAAAAAAAAAAGTTTTCTGATCAACAAAGTGGCTTGATATTTGAGTCAGATTAGGTGTCTATTCATAATAATCCAAATCCTGATTATCTTTGAACATCAGGTGATAAAGAGCATCTCATATTTCCAAAAATAGAGGAACATGTAGGTTTTATATGTTTGTGGGTTTTAAATGGATTTGTACTAAAATGTTTTTATGAAATTGTAGGTTTTTGGGTATGTCTGAATTACAACTTTAGAAACAAACACCTGAAACAAAACTTATATTAACTAATCTACTGCTCAAATTAAACTGATCCGTCCTGACACGACCTAGAACATCTCTGCGTTCGTTTTATGGTGATTTAAGATGCAAACCTGAACTATTACACCACATTAACACGTCTATTTATTAATATATGGTGTCTCTCAGAACCTGCTATAGTTAACTGCGGTCAGGCAAGCCTCCACTTTGAAAAATACGGTCATTCTAGCAGCCACATTGTTTTGCGGTGCGTGCATATACTAGGCGTTACGGTAATAGCATGCAAAAACTGAAATCAAAGGAAAAGTGAACTCTTGCATTCATTTATTGAGCCAGTTTCTCTGTCAATAATGAATGAATGAATACATAAATACATTTAAAATAATACAACTGTTTAAAAAACGGTCTGATAAAATGAAAATGACTTAAATGTAGATGAGAAATAACAAAATAAAACCCTTTCATGAACTTGCATATAACCATATTTAACTGTAAATTCACATAGTTATAAAAAGAAAACTCCCTGTTTCCACAAAAAAAAAAAAAAAAAAAGTTTAACTTTTGATTAACAGTACACCACTCCAGAATGCCATTTCCCCAATGTCAGGACTGTCTCATGCTGTATTACAAAATAAAAGCCCTCAAAAAACTCAAGTGACTAGTTTTGTCATTGATTTTGGATAGCTCTAGAAAGCAAACTCCCTGTTTCCACAGAACAATTTCAATTAACATTTACAGTCCACTACCCCGGTGTGTCTCTCAGCCAGTTTCAGTATGATCTGATGTTGTATTACAAAATAAAACCCCTCCAAAATCTCATATATGGCCAGTTTTGTACTTGGTTTTGAATAGCTCTAAAAAGAAAACTAGTGAACTATTAATCTGAATCGAAACTGGTGTGTGGGAACAGGGAGTTTCCTTTTAGAGCCATCCAAAATCACAGGCAGAACAGGTAGAATATGGGTTTTGGGTGACCTTTATTATGTAACGCAACACCAGAGAGTCCTGAATTTGGTTGCGTGACACCCTGGGGTACTGGACTATTAATCTGAATTGAAACTGCTCTGTGGAGTTTTATTTTTAAAGTTATGAAGCTTTTCAAAATTAGTATTTTTTTAATAAAAGGCTTTTATTTTGTAATCTCTCATCAGATAGTTATTTTCATATTATTTGGAAATTCTTCATTTAATATTACTCAACGTTTGAAGTCATTTTCATTTCATCAGACCGTTTTTTAAACATTTGTATTATTTTAAATGTATTCATTCATTCATTATGAACAGAAACTGGCTCAATAAATAAATGCCAGAGATCGGTTTCCTTTGATCTGAGTTTTTAAACGCGTTTACCGTAAAGCCTAGTATCCGCGCGCACTACAAAACAAAGTGTCTGCTAGAAACACCGCGTGTTTTGTTTTCAAAGTGAAAGCTGGCATAGTTGTTTCTTTCTAGTTGTTTTATTTAGTTTATTTTGATTTTAGGGCATTCTTAGTAGTGTCTTTAACTTGCTCTGCAGACCCGGTCTGGCTGGAGTCTCAAGTAACGTGAAAAAACTAAGCTGGTTTGGAGGAACTAAGTTAAGGAAAACAGGCCGGTTGAACAAGGAACCGTGAAAACCTCAAGACACTTACCGATCCACTTCAGAATCGCTATCGTCCCCAAAATTACTCATGATGATGGTTATAAACTCCTTGCAAACCGATTACAGCACAGCTTCTACCTAACAAACAGAATAAATATCGGTTAGAAAATGTATCGCACAGTAAGGAAACTCGTCGCCTGAAAAATTATTTGAGCTATATCAATAATTTCAGCGTGGATCAAAGCGACAAAAACTTACCCAAAACATTTAGGGAGCGTTTTAGCGTTGAACCGACTTTATTCAAAGTCAGTTCGGTGAATATGTGGTTTCAAAACGAGTTTAAAACGTCTAAAGAAATGTCACCAGTTGAAACCGCGGCCTTTCCGCTCTTCCGCGTTTCCCATCATGCCGTGACGTCATTTGAACGTCTCGAACGCTGCGCTGACGCTTGCGTAACGACGGCGCGTTTTTGTAGTTTTTGTAAAAAAAAAATGTAGTTTTTGTTTAAAATAGAAAATCTTATACATTTTTAGTTTGATATTTAATATAATAAAGCTTTGTATGAATGTACTGTTGCAGCATGATCAATTTATCAGCATAATTTTAACTTCTGTGGAAAATGTTATGAAAATGTTGTGAAATTAATGCATGAAAATGCCTAATATATTTATATAGGTTATAAGTTATAATAAGTAAAGTTGTGAAATTAATGCATTGTATTTGTTTATATATTTATATATGTTTTTATTTATATTTATTTAAACACAAATGTATAAATATATATATATATATATATATAATTAAATAAATAATAATATAATCAATAAAAAAATTAGGAAAGAAAAATAATGGCTCTTCATTAAAATTGAATGCATCTGTAAAACATTATAGGGCTACTCCATAGAAACTAAAATACATAGAGGTTATTAATTATTATTATTATTGGGATGGTTAACAAATTGTTCTTATTCACCATGCATTAGTCTAAAACTAGTCAGACTGCTTTCGCCTGGACTAGAGAGGAAAAGAGTAGGCGAGAAAAATGATGTGCATGCATATATATAGATATATAAAAATATATAAAGTTCCTTACCTGAGAGTTTGAAGTTGTGTTAGCGTTCCTAAGCGTCACTGTCCGAGAGATGCAGCTCGCTAACTTCCTTGCATCATCTGTACCAATGCACTGCTACTAAAGGATCGCACATTTACACTTCACTCAAAAGAGATAAAATAGATTACTGAACCTTTAGACAAAATATAAAGTTTGCATGTGTTTTTGTTGAGTACATACAGTATCTAGTTCATTAGGTTTTTTTTTGGCTCATATAGTAGAATATGGGGCTCATATTTGAGGAGGAAAAAACCACCTTAATTTTCAAAGGTCCAAATTGAGCAAAAATATGCAATTTGGTGCAAATGTTGATATTTATGTGGACAAAACCCAAAACGATCTGCTAATGAAAATCACTTAGACTCATAATTTTTAAAAGGGAAAAATATTTGATTCACAGTTTTAAAAAAGGTAAAAAATAAATAAATAAAAAGCAACATTTTAAAGCATGAATCAAAGTTTAAATACGGCTATCAATTTGTCTATCTAAAAATATTTTATTTCCATTTTTACTTGAATTCATTCAATTCATTTCATAGTTCTAAGCATCATTTATAGTCCTCCATACTCACCTCCATGCTGGGCCCCAATCATTTGATGCAGCTTGTGCCGATTCGGCTGGGCCCCAATCATTTGATGCAGCTTGTGCCGATTCGTGAGCCAGTGTCCCGCTTTATGATGCTTCGTCAGCACTCCTTGTTCCCGCAGCATTCGCTCCACCTTGTCCTGTAAATGTGAAATCAGACCCTCTGTGTGCATAAAAAAAGAGACAAATTCAACCAACATCACATTAGAGCACCACATTTTATCTCATTCACTTCAGGCAGCATAAAGGAGACCTTTCTCTGAGATGATGCTGATCTGATCGGCCAGTTCTTTCTCCAGCTCGTCTCTCACGTCTCCCTCATGTGCCAGTTCTTTCCGGAGTCTCTTGAACAACCGTGGCGTGCTCATTACGTCCTGCACTGGAGAGCTGTGAGAGTTATACTGGGATTCGTCAGTCTGTCACTTTCAGTCACCTCATTATACAACCGCAGGGAAAAGTATATGAACCTATTGATCGTTTGCATGAATTGGCCATATAGTTTTATCTCATCTTCAAGTCTGTTAAAATGGTAAACAATCACAATACAGGGCAAAAAAAACAAACAAAAACAAAACAAGGAAAAAGTCAACTGCTAACATCCTGGATTTTAATAATGGGACTCAAAGATTTAACAGACAACAAATATTTTCTCTGATGGCCCAGTCAGACAAGTACTTCTGGTTTTTTATTTCCTGCCAACGTTTTTCTCTGGAACCACAAAACAATGATCCGTTTTCATTTTTAGATATGTATTTTTTCTAAAGGCTATATATATATATATATATATATATATATATATATATATATATATATATATATATATATATATATATATATATATATATATATATATATATATATATATATATTTGGTCAAACATTCTTCTATAAATAAACAAATAATGAATAAATAACATTTGTTAAAATCTTTAAAAAACAAAAAAGAAAATTTGCAATAAGCTGGATTTTATTTAGCTATAAATGTAACTCAATTACGAAAAGACTTTTGGCTCACTAATGCTGCATTTATTTGATAATATGTGTGAATATATGTTAAAATGTAATTTATTCTTGTGATGTGCAGCTGTATTTTCAGCATCATTACTCCAGTCTTCAGTGTCACATGATCTTCAGAAATCATTCTAATATGCTGATTTGTTGCACAAAAAACATTTCTGATTATTAACAATGTTGAAAACAGTTGTGCTGCACAATATTTTTGTGGAAACGGTGATACTTTTTTCAGGATTCTTTGATGAGTAGAAAGTTCAAAAGAACAGCATTTATTTGAAATAGAAATCTTCTGTAAATGTTGCTTTTGATCAGATTAATGCATCCTTACTAAATAAAAGTATTAATTTCTTTTGTTCAAAAAAAGAAAAAAGTGACCCCAAACCTTTGAAAGGTAGTATATACCATAAAAAATACACAATGGGGTTCACCACAAGATCAGATGATGCAATGATGGATGACCATCACACTACAGAGTCACCATGAAAAGCTCTTGAACATTTACATTTATCAGAAGTTTTAATCCAAAGCAACTTACAGTGCATTCAGGCTACTTTTTTTTTTTTTTTTACCAGTATGGGTTTTCCTTGGGAATCGAACCCACGACTTTTTGTGCTGCTAACGCAATGCTCTACTAATTTGTAGACTAATTTTATACACCAGATTTTTACATCTCTTGTAGTATGATATAAGAATATGGAGTTCATACTCAAGAAAACACCTACATTTTTCTAATAAAAAAAAAAATATATATGTATGGATAATCAAGTAAACCTAATGTTCATTTTTAAATATCAGTAACAATATAAAAATTATTTTACTTCATTAAAATGAAGTAACAGTGACTATTTCACATCAGAAAGACACATTAAGCGCAAGGTAGAAATTTAAAATATATTAAAAGGCAAATCATGCTGAGTTTAGAGGACTTTGTTGGGTTAATGTATTACATTATCAGACAGTGGCATAAACAGTCATTATCAAAATGGTAAACAAAGAATAGCAGTTTTTGAAAACCAACAGAAACAGATGCACCTTGGCAAGCTGAAGCTCCAGAGACAGCGATGAACTGGAAGTCAGCTGCATGTAGAAGGAAATAAAGGTAAGCAGCAGTTCACCCGAACATGTGTGTGGCACCATCGCACAGGGAACCCGAGGCCTCGACAGGCCCTGTCGGCAGGAACCAGCATCACTCTGTGTGGCGTCCAGGACTATAGCACTGATCAGCTCACAGCCACACTGGGACCAGCCACAGTCTGAACAAACACAACCCACTCTGACCTGGAATCGAACCTGCAACCTTCTCACCCACAGTCTGACTCCTTAACCACTGACCCACTGTTACTCAGAAACACCAGCAAACCATCAGAGAACTCTTTCCTCTGCCTACAGACAAAGACACACATTACCCAGCACATTTACATTTATCCAGAGTCACTTACAAATGAGGAACATCACAAGCAATCTGTCATGGTGTCAACAGTAAACAATGGCAAGTTTAGTAAAACTATACTAGTAAACAAGTAAATGCAGAAAGGATAAACTTTAATAAACTTTTTCAGTGGCCTTTGGTATTTTTTCCATTCGATTTTTTTTTTTTTAAACAAGCTAAAATTGATAAAAAGCAAAAAAGTATTTAAAAATCAAAGATGAAAGACTGTACGTCACAGTTCTAATGAGGGAAAGAACTACGATCCAATGAGCCAACTGACAATTGAATTAAAAACATTGAATGAAAAAGTAATGCTGATAATATATGTTTAGAAAACCATTTTAATATTTATTGCAAAATCCGAATATCATGTTTCAGTAGGAATACTGACTATTCACAAGGCTTTAGAAATCTTGAGAAAGGTACTTTTAACTTTTTAACAAATTTATTGATTCTCCCTAATTCCTCTTTTTCATCTTTTAAATGTTCCATTTTAAAATAGTCTACCGCTTATCCATTCAGAAAGGCTTCCAGTTTTGTGGATATGCACACAAAGACCAGTCACTAATCAGATGGCTAATTAAGAGGCCACGCAGCTTTTGACCACTGGATCAGTTCAGGTTTAAGAAATGTTTCAACACTGCATCAACTACTGATGAACGCATTAATTAAAGGTAATTTAACAATGCATTATTGTGTCTTTGGAAGGCTTTTGTCTTTCAAACACATTAAAACGCGCAAATTCATGTTATTTCTTAATTACATGTAATGCAGGCATTCCCAAACTTTCTCCAGCTAAACCTCTTTCACCTAATAAATGTACTTTAACTACCCCTGAGATTTTAAAATAAATATTTGAATAATTAAGTATCACATTTGTATGTTCAAGGTTCTTTGAAGGTGGTTAATGGTCACGTGACATGCAGATAAACAAATAAAATATGATTTTTTTTTAGTGAGCATTTTATTTTGATTGTTGTTATTTTTAAATAATTTGTGATTTATTAAATCTAATTTAAAATGTTTATGATTTCATTAATTATTAGCTTTTCATTGAACTCATGAACCATCTGCAGTTCCTTTACGAAGCTAATCTTAATTCATGATGTGAATAACAAAAAATGGAATATATTTTCTTCTTCTGTGTATTTTTATATCCATATGGTGATTATCCTATTCAAATCAATGTGATAAACGAGTTATGTCAAAAGTAATCAAAAAGTAGTCTGATTACAATACCTAAATGTGTAACGTAACGGATTACGTTACTAAACGTGACGGTTACTGAACTCAAGCACATACTAACACTCAATATTGAAAACAGCCATTGTAACATGAAAACACAAAACTATAGAACTCAGGAGGTTAAAATGTTAAATATGTTAGTTATTTTCACTCTTTACCACAATTTCAAACACCAATTTATGATAATTTACCAGTCCAGAAGTAACGTCATGATGCAATAATCTATAACAGTAAGTATAATTCTATAAATTAAAGAACGGAAGATGTTTTACAGTAATTTTATGATTACACAATAAGCCAGTACAGTCTTTCTTTACACCAACGACCATTCAACAATAACGAACGACGTTGCAGTCATTAATAATTTAGATACACGATGACGTAATAATTCTTCCGCTATGCTCATTGGCTGTTGAAAATTACGTGACCAATGGAAACACTCATCTTCCGAAACACAATTTTAGAAATAAGTAACATGAAGTTTATAAATTCTTAGATTAAATGTTTAAAAATAAATATAATTGACCCTTAAAAATAGAGAAAGATATAAACCATATACAGTATCCTTAACGCTGGGCGTGGCTTCAAGTGACTCATCATTGATTTCTATCAGAAATTAGGTATCATTCATAAGCTTACTCAAACTCCATCCCCTGAAAACTATTTTGAGATAGGATTTTAAGCATAAGTCTAACATATAAATGTTGTTTCTGATATTATAATCATCCAAATGAAGAGTTGCAAGATATGTGTAGCCAACTTGTTCATATTCATATTTGTTACGTGACTGTACACATGAGTTTGAATGCAATCCTCTGGGAATCAAAAGCTTTCTTGTTAAAAGTGGACTTTGACAGGTAGCTTGCCACTTCTGAAAACACAAGACAACTCAAACTTTTCATAAATATAGATTATGAATCCTAGTACAGATCCTTTTTATTGAACACCTGGTTAAATGTCTGAAGATTTCATGCATTCAGCAATTTAATATCTTTTTTATTTTACCTTGCATTTCTAATATGGTACACTTTTACAGTCTCTCATAATCTGTTTGGCTTGTTAAAGGATATCGAACACATTTCACATCAATACTATTAACAGATGTTTTATCTGACTGGTACATACATTATCTCAGTTTTTCTGGCAATAACTGAAAATTCTTAAAAGATTTTTCCCAAATTTTGATGCCAAATTTATATTGCACATTTCAAAAATGTCAGTACAATATCTAATTTATTCTTTATTAAACTCAAATGTATCTCTGTAGCTTTCATTAATATATATATATATATTATATATATATGTGTGTGTGTATGTATATATATATAAAAAACAAACAATTTAAAGTTTCTAAAGCACTGAACATAAAACAGAATTGTGAAAAATAAATAAATAAATTCAAACAGACTTTGCAAACAGTCAATGTATATTAACTTTTAATAGAAACTTTTCTATATTCATACATAAACTGCTTCTATTTAGCAACGAAGCTCCTGAAAAACCTGTCAAAGATTTGATATAGAAGACTTTATTACAGAACAAGGAATACATTTAAATATTATACAACCAGTTACATAAACAGGACAGTAATTAAGACCACTGCATCCCATAATAAAAATAACTTAATTACAAAGAGAAAAGATAAAAAAAAAAGAAGAAGAAAAGAGAACAGATGACTTTGCAGTTGTATCCTCAAATTTAAACCTTAACCCTGATCTTCATCTGTGGAGAAAGAAAGAAAGAAAGAAAGAAGAGTCAGAAAATTATTCAAT
Source organism: Cyprinus carpio (assembly GCF_018340385.1). Taxonomy (NCBI): domain Eukaryota; kingdom Metazoa; phylum Chordata; class Actinopteri; order Cypriniformes; family Cyprinidae; genus Cyprinus; species Cyprinus carpio. The sequence continues at coordinate 23,029,610 of NC_056586.1, read as the reverse complement.
GCATTAAAACACATATGCATAGAAATTACAATAGAAATGGGAGAACAAATCACATTTTGAAAGTCAGACACTACATGTTACTCTAGAATAGATCTGGAGTTACGCCACTATCAGGTGAAATGATCAGAAATGCAGTGAGATCACCACCAAACACACACAATAGAACTGTTTTTTCTTCTTCTGTCATATATATTTTTGCATGTATATCAGTGGACATGACTACTGTATGTTTCACATGCAAAATGGACAAATAAAGAAAAAAACTGAGCAAGCATATTAATACACTGAAAAACTCATTAATTGTTTAACACACTGCAAAAAGTTATTTAAGATGACAACAACTAGAAAACAACTGATCTGTGGCCAGGTTACAACGGCTTCAAATGTGGTTAGAATATCTGCTTTAAAATGTTTAATTTTTTTGAATAAACAAACAAACCAAACTATTATAAATGTAATCAAATTAAATTAGCATTCAATAGATTATCTAAAAATTGCAACTAAAAAACAAACAAACCATTTTTCTGAATTTAATGACATAAAATTAGGTCACACCAGCCACCAAATGTTTAACGGGAAATTTGCTAAAAATGTTCTCCTCAGGTCATCCAAGATTAGGATGAGTTTGTTTCTTCATCAGGTTTGGAGAAATGTAGCATTGCATCAGTGTCTCAGCAATGGCTGCTCTGCAGTGAATGGGTGCCGTCAGAATGAGAGTCCAAACAGCTGATAAAAACATCACAATAAAGACTTTTTTTTTTGCTTTAAGTCTTCTATTCATAATAACGCTTCCTCCCGTTGAAAATTAATCTGGTCTGAATCAAGAGATCAAGCAGCGTTTACAAGCCAAAACAGGTGGATTTTGATGTGAGAGACCACAGGAGATGGTCTTTATCAATGGTGGAAGCGATATTATGGATTATGGACTTGCATTTTGGCCAGAAGTGACTGTTTAAAGTTAAAACATCTTAATGATGGGTTTGTTTCAGCTTTTGTCTTCTCCAGATGTTAACTGATGGACTGGAGTGGTGTGAATTGCTTGTGGATTACTGTGATGTTTTTATCAGCTGTTTGGACTCTCATTCTGATGGCACCCATTCACTGCAGAGCATCCATTGCTGAGACACTGATGCAATGCTACATTTCTCCAAATCTGATGAAGAAACAAACGCATCTATATCTTGGATGGTCTGAGGGTGAGGACGTTTTCAGCAAATGTTCACGTTTGGGTGAACTACTCCAGTAACACCAGAGGGTGAGTGAAACAATCCCACAGAGAGGAAAGACACCTGCAGTGTTAAGAGAAGTATTACTGCCAAACATAACAGCCGATACATACAGTTAAATACTTCAGCATAGATCAGTGCAGCAAGTCACTGTGTTCCCTAAACACACACACAGCAATTGCTTTAACACACCTGCAATTTATAACCACAAATACTTGAATTTAAAGAAATAAAATATTTTCTAATGCATTTTTACCATATTTACCATGGCATGTGCTACCGTGTTCATATCAGATAAGTATAGAACTAACAGATAAGAACTAATGCCAAATGGTTTTGGTTAATAACTAAACAAAAGAGTTTATTGTACCTTTTTGTTTTTGGAGTTTTTGGGTTTGTTGTTTTTGTTTGGGTTTGTCTTTGTGGGGGTGGGGGTAAGAGGAGACTTGGCTGAACGCTGGGCACGACTGGCCACGGCGGGAGATTTGCGTGCGCTGTTACGCAGCTTGTTGAGGCCGCGCTGCAGCCTGCTGTCACCACGTCCGCTGTTCTTTGGAGTATTTACAACAGTGAACATCAAAGACTGCCTTCGATCGGCCTAGTAAGAGGAAACAGAAATATTATCACACAGCTGTCTAAATGAACACATACACAATCTGCTTCCATAGAGCTATTCAGCTTATAGCCCTAAAAACCATAACACCAGTTGCATTTATGAGGTACGTGTTCTAGGGATATTTTAATCTCAAATAAAGACTAGGTTAGTAACAACTACAGACGTCCAATAAAAGTATCTTACCGGCGACTTTGGAGGTCTGTTTTGACTGTTGCCGAACCTGGCTTTAGGTGTCATTGGTCGTGGGAAGCAACTTGCCAGCTTCTTTGCCTGTGGAAACAATGTTATTTGTAACCAACAGTTTTACATTATTAAGATTTTGAGTTTATTAGACTGGTTTAAAGACACTGAGAACCAATTCTGAAAATCTGGTCCTATAAAATAGGTTTTATTTTTCCCCAAATTCTTTTTTATTTTTCCTGCGTTTCAAACTTACTGGTTTAGTTTTAACAATTAAATACAATTTTAGTAATGAAAAAGCATGTCTGATTAATTTAAATTCACCAAAAATGTTTGGAAAGTTTAACATAAGTTATATTTTTACATTTGCCACATTCCAAAAAAAAAATAAATAAAATAATAATGTATATATACAAGTTTTATTGTTCACAAATACCTTTTTATATCTCTCAAATATATATATATATATATATATATATATATATATATATTCTCATATATAATATATATATATATATATATATATATATATATATATATATATATATATATTCATTTAAATTGTCTGGATTCAATTATAATGGTTTAATTAAATTTTAATAAACAAAAATCATGTCTGAATATTGAATTCATTAAATAAAAAACAACAACAACAAAAAAAAACTTCAACAATAATAGGGCCCTATGAAAGGATTTGTTTTTTTTTTTTTTTTACAAATTTAGTGTTGTCTGCTTTAATTTTTCTGGATTTATGATTTAATGCACATTTGTCATAAAAAATGTTGGAAATCAAATATTAACTATTTAAAATTTAGTCAAAATTAAAATTGTATATCTATCTATCTCTATCTATCTATCTATCTATCTATCTATCTATCTATCTATATATATATATATATATATATATATATATATATATATATATATATATATATATATATATATATATATATATATATATATATGTGTAATTATTTCCTAAAAATTAAGTTTTAATTTATTACTATTAGTATTACTTTGAAAAGTAAATTCTACTACGTAATAGTAATATATTTGTCACATTTTCTTCAAATTTTATTTTAAAGGGTTGTCGTGAAGAAGTGACTCTCAGAGCAGCTCAATCAACCAAAACAACCAATCAAGTGGGATCAATAACTGATCAAAATATTCCTAAACGAAGGCTTTTGTTCTCTCGTACCTCAGGCGTGTCTGGACCTTGTAGTTGGGATCCAGGGCGTTTGGGAGCCAACGGGCTGCGCTTATTTTCTGAAGCACGTGAGCTTGTTTTTGTGAGCTGAGCGGCCCGGTGAGCAGCAGTGCTGGACCGGATCTGACCCGGCAACATGGTGGCGCGCTGAGGCTGGGAGTTCGCGGAGCTCTGGCTCGAACTCGGTGCAAGAGAGAAGCGGCGAGAGTTCAGGGACTCCAGGATCTGAGCTGGCATCATGGACGCACGTCGGATCGTCTCATCCGGGTCTCCCATTCGCAGGTCCTCGTCTGTTATGGCGAACGAGGGACCCAGGCTGGGCTGTCGAGGCAAAACGATACAGTTTGATTCTGGTCTTATACAAACAATGCAGCTAAAGCAAACTATTTCCAAGCTTACCCTGGACTCCAGCGGGTAGCTGCTCTTCAGGTGGGGCAGACAGGCTTTGTTTCGCGCCTGCAATTCTGCGATGCGCATCCAGTCATCAGAAGCATGTTCCGGTTCATTCTCTGATCCAATACAGAACGTACTGGTGGCTACACAACACACAAAATAAGTTATAATATTACTATTATGTTACTACATTACTTAATTATAATATCAATTATATATAATAATATTACTATAAAATAATAATACTTATTATGGTTCAAAATTTAAAAGAAATATTACTATTCTCATAACTAAAATTTTAAATGAAGTATTAACTAAAAATAATGTTTTAATAAATTATTGTATTTTACAGTACACTATAATACACTTGATGTCCTAAAATAAACTAAAACTGAAATAAATGTTATTATATAAACATAAAAACCAATTCGAAATATTAAAAAGAACTATAATAGTATCTCAATGATACTAAAATGTCACTGGTAATGCACAAAGTAACTATAAGCAATGAGGTTCTAATGACAACATTTCACCTCTTGGTGGGTTAACGTTATGCACGGCACTTCTGCGGTATCCAGGCAGACTCTGAAGGGGGTCTGCTTTTGATAAAGCTGCAGCACTTTCCTCCGAGAGGTCCATGGAGAACGGCCGCGAATGCTGAACTGCCAAGTTGGGCTGAGACCGCGCAGAGTGCAGACTAGAAAATGACTCCTCGTCTTCAGCCCTTCCTGATGTCTTCTCACCAAGCATGAATAAAAGAACAAAAAAAAACATTTAGAAACTTTGCGACCCAGTACGAGAGAAAAAAAAAGACCTGATCAAGGAGCCATGAACAGTAGTAGTACTAGTCAAAGTGCATTTTAAGGCAAGTTAGTTTTCTAGGGATGTAACAACTCACTCAACTCACGATGCGATACTGATTTCACATTGATTTTTTCTCACAATTAAAAAAAAAAAAATTAGATTTAAGACAAATTCTAAATGAAAAGGTGTCCTTTTAATCATTTCTCAGACAAAACGCTGAACATTTCTTTGTGAAATTTAAATTTTATGATTTTGAAATGTGAAGCAAAAACTGAAAGGTCTGACTTTAGCTTTGTGAAACTATACTACATAAAGCATCTGAACGAAACAAAAACAGCAGACGGGCTGATTGAGAGTGCAAATACACTCTCTGACAGCAGGTGGCGCTTATGGAACAGCTGTTATATAGCATTTCCTTGGTTAATGCTGTAAACACAGCATTTGCGCTTATAAATACTACCCTATTATGTATTGTACAGAGGCAAGATGGAAATACAATACTAGGGATGTCCCACTTGCCAAACTCACATTTAAATGACATTTTTCACATTGGCCCCTGTAAGGAACGATCTCATGAATGTTGTTTCTTATGCTCAAAGAGCATTAACCGTTGGCTCTTTGATTTGGAAGGTGGGACTTAATTTACCGGAGCCAACAAATAACCTTTTTTGAACCCGAGAAAGTGCAGGAGGCAAGTAGAAGGTTATGCATTTCCTACCTTAGCCATGGTGATGTTGATAACTTGCGTAGTACGTCGCCTTCGAGCCGAAGCGGTCAACTTCTTTGCAGAGTCAACCACAAGATCGCCAATGGAAGTAATGCTGGACTCTAGTTTGTGTTCAAAGGCATCATTGTGGTACCCTTTACGCATGTTGCCTTGTTGACCCAAAGGCGTGAAGTAGAGAGTCTCCAGGGATTCGGCCCCCAAGGCACGACGTTTAGCGGCCAAGCGCTCAGAGCTACGAACCAGTGGAGTGCTGGACTCACCCGGTACTGCAGAACGACTGCCAAATTGGGAAAAAAAATATACAATGATGCTGCATGATTTCCATGGAATACCATGTTAGAAACCTATACAGTTGGGTTGGTTTAGTTACCTGTTAGCATTGAGTGAATCGTTCAGCTCAAACTCCAGACTGTCTATACTTGTGTCCTGCTGTTTCTCTGGGACTCTGATGTACAGACTTTCTCTGTGTCTCATGTTCTCTTTGTCATCCGTCATCATCTTCTGCTCTCGCAGCTGCCTGTCAGCAAAGTCCACCTAAAACAAGCACACAATTAAACAACAAATTGGACAGTAAACAAAAAATTTAAAGCTCGATTCAGTCTCATTTCAACATTCTTGAAATAATAAGCAGTAAACTAACTTGTGCCTCCAAGCTTTTCACTTTGGCCACAAGGTTCTTCTCCTTGGTGCTCGCCTGGTCTAGTTCCATGCGAGCCAATGTCAGTTCTGTCTCCAGAGCTTTGACTTCCCTCTTGCTGGCCTCCAACGAGTGCTCAAGAGTTTTGTTGAGCTCCTGAGATTCCACCAGCAGCTGCTTTTTACCATTGTAGTGATTCTTGGCCTTCTCCACCTGAGGAAGTATAGCAAGTGATGATGCATAAATGATCATGCAGAAATATGCACAAAAGAAACAAAGAAAGATGTGATTCAAAACAGACCTGTGCTTTGTAGTGCTCTATTGCTTCTGACTTAGTCTTCAGCTGCTCCAGGAGTTCCTGATTCTGCTCATCACACTTTTGAGAAGCCTTTTTAAGAGCAAGGATGGAACCATTTTGCTCCTTTACCATCAACTCCAGCTCAGTTCGAATCTTCTGGGAGGCATCACACTCCCTCTGGAGAGTCTGGTTGAGAGAACTCATGTGATCCTTTTCTTGCCTCAGCATCTCCAAATTCTGCTTGTACCCATCAAGTTGACGTTTGTCGACATTAATCTCAACAATCCTCTTCTCCAGGTCCTCTTTTACCTGATGCATCTCAAGGACATCTTTCTCCTTTTGTTGGCACAGCAGTTCCATCTTCCTCAGCTTCTGATCCAAAGTCTGCAGAACTCTGTCTTTGTCTGAGATGTCACGACTGGCAGTTTCCAATTGTCCCTGAAGGGTTTCAATCTTTTCTTCCAACCCCCTATGGAGATCATCTTCAGACTGTTTGGCCCTTAACTGCTGATCACTTATTTCATCTTTAAGAGAACTTATTTGAGCTTCCCTCTCAGAAGCAAGAGAAGAGACCTCTAAGATTTTAGCCTGAAGTTCACTGACATCTTTCTCAAGCTCCCGAGCCCTTTCTCTAAGGTTCTCTTTTTCACAAACCTCCTTTTTAAGCAACTGAACCTCAGATTCCTTTTGAGAAGCTGAAGTCGTCAACTCCACCACTTGTATCTTAAGAGCAGCCAGGTTCTCCTTTAATGTGTTGTGTTCAGCCTCTAAAACTGAAATCTCCTGTTGCTTCTGCCCTTTTTCTTCCTGGTCATTTCGGATTTCATCTTTGAGAGAGGTTACTTCAGTTGATAGGTGGTCCCTTTCCTTTCTCACTGTTTCCAAATTCTGCTGGTACTCCTCCAGTTTTTGTTGTTTCTCAACAAGAAGCTCACCAATCCTCTTCTCCAGGTCTTCCTTTGAGTGTTGGATCTCAAGGACATCTTTCTCCTTTTGCTGGCAATTCAGTTTCATCTGCGTCAGCTTCTGATCCAAGGACTCCAAAAGATGATCTTTGTCTGTGATGTCGCCTCTGGTAGTTTCTAGTTGCTTCTGTAGGGTTTCAATATTCTCTTCCAGCACTCTGCGGAGATCATCCTCAGACTGTTTAGCCCTTAACTGCTGATCATTTATTTCATCTTTAAGAGAACTTATTTGAGCTGCCCTCTCAGAAGCAAGAGTAGAGACCTCTAGGATTTTAGCCTGAAGTTCACTTACATCTTTCTCAAGCTCCTGAGCCTTTTCTTTAAGGTTCTCTTTATCGCAAACCTCCTTTTGAAGCAACAGAAGCTCAGATTCCTTCTGAGAAGCTGTAGTTTTCAACTCCACCACTTGCGTCTTAAGAGCAGCCAAGTTGTCTTTTAATGTGTTGTGCTCAGCCTCTAAAAAAGAAATCTCCTGTTGCTTCTGCACTTCAGTTTCTCTGTAATTTTGGATTTCATCTTTGAGAGAGTTTATTTCAGTTGACAGAATGTCTCTTTCCTTTCTCACCATTTCCAAATTCTGCTGGCACTCCAGCAGCTGTTGTTTCTCAAAAACAAGCTCACCAATCTTCTTCTCTAAGTTGTCCTTTACCTGATGCATATCATGGACATCTTTCTCCCTTTGCTGGCACAGCAGATCCATCTGCTTCAGCTTCTGATCCAAAGTCTGCAGAACTCTGTCTTTGTCTGAGATGTCTCGATCGGCAGTTTCCAACTGTCCCTGAAGGGTTTCAACCTTTTCTTTCAGCAATCTACGGAGATCATCTTCAGACTGTTTAGCCTTCAACTGATCCGTCAACTGATCTTGAAGAGAATTAACACAAGCCTCCCTCTCAGAGGCTAGTGTGGAGACCTCTAGGATTTTAACTTGAAGTTCACTAACCATTCTCTCAAGTTCCTCACGCTTGGCAGTCTCAAGCTCCTGAGCCTTTTCTCTAAGGCTCTCTAGTTGGTGAAGCTTGTCTTTAAGCAAGACAAGTTCAGATTGCTTCTGTGAAGCTTCAGTTGTTTCCTCCAACAACTTCTTCTCAAGGGCATCCATGTTCTCCCTAAATGTGTTGCGTTCAGCCTCTAAAACGGATATCTCCTGTTGCTTCTGCACTTCAGTGTCCTGGTAGCCACAAATTTCCTCTTTAAGACAGGATACTTCAGTTGACAAGTGGTCTCTTTCCTTCCTCAATATTTCCTGATTCTGCAGGCACTCGGAAAGCTCTTGCTTCTCAACATGAAGTTCAACAATCCTCTTCTCCAGCTCCTCCTTTGCCTGATGCGTTTCAAGGAAATCTTTCTCTTTTTGAAGGAAAAGCCCTTCCATCTCTTTGAGCTTTGAGCCCAGCAGTTTTTCTTTATCTGCAGCACAACGATTGACCATATCTAGTTCTCCTTGTAGGGTGCAAACCTTCTCTTCCAGCTCTCTGCGAAGATCTTCTTCAGATTGTTTGGCAAGCGACTGTTGATCCTTCATCTCATTTTGAAGGGAAATTACTTGAGCCTCTCTCTGAGAGGCGAGAGTGGAGACCTCTAGAATTTTGGCCTGAAGCTCACTCACTTTTTTCTCAAACTCTTCACGTTTGATTGTCTCAAGCTCCAGAGCTTTTTCTCTCAGACTCACTTGACAGGAAAGCTCTTGTTGAAGCAAGAGGAGCATAGATTCCTTTTGGGAAACTGTGGTTGTCACCTCCACCAACTGGTTCTGAAGAGCAGCCAGATTTTCCTTCAAAACGTTATGGTCAGCCTGTAACACAGACACTTCTTGCTGGGAACGGCAGATTTCCTCTTGGAGAGATGATACTTGAGTGGAGAGATGGTCTCTTTCTTTTCTCAGCATTTCTAGATTCTGCTGGCACTCATCCAGTTGTTGTTTTTGCTCAGTAATCCTCTTTTCCAGGTCTTCCTTTGCTTGATGCATCTCACCGACATCTTTCTCTTTTTGTTGGCACAGCAATTCAATCTGCTTCAGCTTCTGATTCAAAGACTGCAGAAGATGGTCTTTGTCTGCAGCATCACGATTGGCAGTGTCTAGAAGTTCCTGCAGATTTCCAGTCTTCTCCTTCAGCTCATTGCGTAGATCATCTTCACACTGTTTGGCCCTCAATTGTTGATCCTTCATCTCATCTCGAAGAGAACTTAGGCAAGCTTCTCTCTGTGAGACAAGAGAGGTGACCTCTAGGATTGTGGCCTGAAGTTCACTCACAGTCCTCTCAAGCTCCTCACGTCTGGCTTTCTCAAGCTCCTGAGCTTTTTCTCTCAGGGTTTCTTGATGGCAAAGCTCCTGCTGAAGCAAGTGGAGCTCAGATTCCTTCTGTGAAGCTGTAGCTGTCACCTCGGCCAACTGGTTCTGAATAGAAGTCATGTTTTCCTTTAACACGTTGTGTTGTGCCTCTAAAAAAGACAACTCTTGTTGTTTCTGCACTTCATTTTCACTGTAATGGCAGATCTGTTCTTTAAGAGATGTTACCTCTGCTGACAGAACCAGCATTTCTTCTTGTTTTTCTGAAGCAATTGAAGAAGCAGAGTCAAGTTCTTGCTGAAGTTTCTTAACAGTGTCCTCATGCTCTTTTCGATTTGATTTGATCATTTCGTTTATTTCAATATTTTGTTCCTTCACAAGCTTTAATTCGTGGTCTACAGAGTCATACTCGTTCCTCAGATTTCTGATTTCTTCATCTTTTAGGGAAATCTGTTCGGACAGATCCAGAATTTGTGTTCGGAGGCTTTCGATTTTGGCCAAAGCCTGACTAACCTTATTCTCCTCCTCCGTTTTCTCCTGTCTGAGAATATATATTTGCTCCTGGAGGTTTCCAATGGATTGCAGATGCTCATCAAGCTCCTGCTGCAATGTGCATGCCTCCTTTTTCAGGGATTCATTCTCTTGTACAACTTTTTGATGCTCTTCCAGCTTCTTCTCATATTCCTGAATGGTGGCTCTGGCGCTTTGCAAGTCAATGATAAGGGCATTCAGTGCATCCTGCTGTGATGCTCTCTCCACTTCTAAACCCTGGATCTCAGTGTGAAGAGCATTAACCATCTTATCTAAAGAGGCTACCTTCCCCTCCAGTTCCTCTCTCTGTTGGCGAAGGTCAGCAGAGATTTTGATCTCTGCCACCAACTGCACTTCCACCTGTTGCAGGCGAGAAACGTCACTTTCCAGAGCTGATATCTGTGCGGTAAGCATTTCCTTCTGTGTCCATAAAGCCTCCTGCAGTGTTTCTCTCTCTAAACGGATGCTATTGATGGACTGCTCCAGATCGAACACCACCATTTGGAGTCTTTTGGTTTCCTTTTCAAAAGAGCCTCTCTCCTCAGCCAGCAAAGCCTCAACTTCTGCCTTCTCCTTCTCAAGATGGAAAATAGTGTCCTGAAGCTGGGCGAGTTTAAGAGTCAGATCTGCCAACTCCTGTTTAAGCTTCTCCCACTGAGAAAATGAAATGATTAAAAATGTTAGACAGAATGGGTCATGATCTTGTTTTCAGTTCTATAAGAAATTGTCACATATAAATTCTGTCCCATCACAATCAGTAATGTCTATGACTGAAAAAAAATATTGAAATACTGAATATGAATGACAAAGAATGACAGATCATCTCACCTCCAAGATGGGCCCCAAAACCTCTCCCTTCTCTTGAGATTTAGCTTTCTGGAGTTCATCCTCCAGAACCGAGATCTTTCCCTGAAGGATCTGAACCTGCTCACTCAGACAATCCTGCACAAGGAGAACAGGAGCAGGAAAAAAAGAACACATATTAACACCAGATAGTACAAAGTGAAAACATGCAGAACATGATTAACAAAATAAGAATAATGATTGAGTTTTCAATTTATTTTAAATTTTTTTGTGTGTGTGTTGTGTTTGTGTATGGTTTTGTTTGTTTGGTGTGTTTTCGTGATTAGTTTAGCATTAGATGCTGGATTGGCGTTAAGAAAGAAATAAACAAACCCTGTGTGTGACAGCCTCATTTAACTCCTTCTCCAGAAACTCTTTTCTGCTCTTCCACTCAGTTTGTGCCAATTCGTGAGCCAGCGTGAGTTTGGCAACTTCCTCGTCGGCTCTCGCAAGCTGAGCGAAGGCGTTTCGCACCTGATGGGACCAGAGACAGGTGAAAATGACCCGATCTGATCATTACTTTAAGCAGGATTTCAGAACAAACAAAAAAACAGTATCTCACCTGTGCAGTAAGCGTTCCATTCTCCTCTGTCAGTTCATCAATCTTTCTCTCTTTTTGGGAGTTGTCTGTTTTTAAGTCTTGGCATTGCTTTAGAACCTCATGCACTCTGTGGAGAAGACTGTACAAGAAAAAAAAAATTCACTTTAAAATAACTTTTTATTCAAATAGTTACTGTGAACTCAAATGTGTTCCTTATTGCACCTCACCTCTCGTTCTTCTCCTGGAGCTCCAGCAGTGCAGCTTTATGGTCTTTCTCCAGCTCGCCTTGTTCCCGCAGCATTCGCTCAACCCTGTGCTGTAACTGCGAAATCAGACCCTCTGTGTGCAAAAGAGAAAAAGGAACTGAACCAAGTTCATATTAGAGCACCATAGTTCATCTCATTCACTTCAGGCAGCATAAGATTAAAGGAAACATGGTGATGCATGGGTACTAATGAGTACCTTTCTCTGAGATGATGCTGATCTGATCGGCCAGTTCTTTCTCCAGCTCGTCTCTCACGTCTCCCTCATGTGCCAATTCTTTCCGGAGTTTCTTCAACTGGAAATGTGGGGTGCTCATTACGTCCTGCACTGGAGAGCTGGAGATCAAGGATGTATGGGTATTATTTAGTAACTTATTATTAATATTTCAGACCATATATAATGTTTACTGTATTATTACTACTGACATTTTATATTTGTTGATGAGTATGTGATATCAATCCATGCTGCAGAACAAACTGCCCTCAAAAAGGACATTAAAACATTAAAGATAATTCCAGTCTTTGCTGAAAGTGAAATGTCAGAGTGAAAAATCAATATATATTTGTTGCTTAAAGGAGAATTCTGTCACTGAGTTACTGTCAAAATCATTTTTACAGTCATTTTAGGATTTATGAAATTGTGTTGTAATAACTACGTTATTAAAGATTAAACAGCAAATGAGGGGTTTATTAAGGCAAAAGTTGTAGTTAATAGTGAAAATTGGTCCTCAAACCAAAGTGTGACCTAAACTGTATCTAACTTTGTATGAAATATGTTAGTAAGCAATTTATTCACAATCAAATGGTGTTAATGTTCACACTGTTTATGTATTAATGCTTTACTATTAAAACATTAAAGTATTTTAATATAGACAAATTGATTATTTCCATTGGTTTAGAAGAAGATTAAAAAGTAAAAAAAAAAGGAGGGAAAAAGTGGAAATACATTTTCGTGGCAAGCAACATTGCCACTAATGTTGTCAGATTTAAAAAAATAAAAATAAATGCACAAATTCCTTTAACTATGAACATGTAAATAGTCAAATTATTTACCAAAATGCTGGTTTTTACTGTAAACAAAAGCATTTTCCTATTAGCACTGCCTTACTTGTGACCATACAGTTACAACTTTCAGAAGCAGTGACTATTTTAACATTTTGGATGGTTTTAGTCATGAAGCTTCTTTGTTCTTCACTATGGAATCAGCAAAACAACAACAACAACAAAACACACTGACCGGTCCGAGCTGGAAGCCACTGTGCAAAGCTCTTGAAACTGAACTCTAGGAGGCCGTTGAAAGCGGCTGACGATCGGAGACTCGTCGTCTGTATTTAACAGAGAGCTGCCACTGCTCATACTGCTGGAGTTCGCAACGTTCATAACAGCTACACAGCGTGTAGAAGATAGATGATTAATAGATGAGCATGGATCGAATTTAACATTATCCAATTTGCTCTCAAATGCACAGTAACATTGAATAAAGAACATATGATAATACTCAATAACGTGGCTACTTACAGTTTTGGTCTAGAAACTGATCTAGGCCTTCGTCCAACGACAGACCATCAGCATCATCTTTTACAAAACGAAACATGGATGTAATTTCCGACTGACACGGACAGAGAAAGAGAGACACATTAGAGAATGACAATTTCAAAATGTAATATTTGTTGTAGCAGCAATATATACGCATTTAATAAGTGACAGACCGGTGATTAGTAAACACTCACCTCTATATTCGAATCCATGTGGAGCAGGATGCCCTTTTTAAAAGTGCAGTAACAAAGCAGAAGCGCCACCTGCGCACATACATGAACACAAATAAATGCACAACATCTCCCGCATAGAATTAAAGGAACAACTCATCCAAAAATTAAGCTTAGTGTAAGTGACCACAGTCACAAAAATGTAGTGAACTCAGCAAAGGTGACTTCTTTCATTTTGGTCTGTTCCTCAAATTAAATCTTCAGAAAACTTAGGAGAATAAGTCAGTCATGAACCACTTTAATGTCGCTTTGTTATTAAACCTTGACAACATGTAAATGAGCACGTAATGATAATTAAGAAAAACAATTCCACACATGCAGCAAAAATACAAAGCTATTATTAGCATGTCAATAGATTTTCAATCTTTTAGACGCCACAGAACCCAAATATCATTCTCATGCAATCAGCCCCATTATCCTAATTATTATTTAATATAATCAAATTACTATTAATACTTAATTTAATTTGCATGAATTATTCTGATTAATTTTTATTATCTATTTTAATGTATTAATTTTAATATATTTTATTTTTTTTTTTTTTTTATTTTTATTTTTAAAAAAAATTGCAAGCATGTAATTTTCAATGGTTTTCCAAACTTTTAGATGCCACAGAACCCAAATATCATTCTCATGCAATCAGCCCCATTATCCTAATTATTATTTAGTATAATCAAATTATTATTAATACTTAATTTAATTTGCATGAATAATTCTGATTAATTTTTATCATCTATTTTAATGTTTTAGTTTTAATATCACTTTATTACAATTTTTTGTTTTTATTAAATTTTTTATCATTTTATTACAATTATTTCAATCTTTATTATTTATTTATTGAGCTTGAAAACCCCTGCTTTACAAATACACACCTTGGCCAGCTGAAGCTCCAGGTCAGTCCCTGCACTGATCTTCTGTAAGATGAGGGAACTTTGTCTTTTGGTGAGCTGAAAGTCATCTGCACATGGAGGAGAGAAGTTTATTTATGTTTTAACGCCATATCAGCAACAATGGCTATATTCACTATGCAAAAACATACAAGAAACAACAATAAAAATCATATACAATCGTTCAGTTAAATCAGTGATAAAAATGTCTTTTAAAAAGTATGTTCTGTGTTAATCAACATTACGCCACAAATATTGCCAATAACGCATAATGTGTCACTACTACAACATTTCACATTCACTGCCCAGTCCAGTATTATTGTCTAAAATGAAACACAAAAGACACACGCATTTGTAACTCACCCCGCAAAACATTGAAGATGATTTCCACTTTCTTACAGAGGGATAAAGTCTTAAAATCCTCAGTGTTCTCCATCCCCCTTCTAAAGTAACAGATAATGCATTTGTCAAATAAATAAAGTCGGTGCTAGTTATCAAGGCATTTCCATATTTACCGACCAAGAGTCTCAAAGTGAAGACTCACAGTTTGAAGCAGATCTTCAGGAGTGCAAACCCATCTCTCATGGGAACGAACTCCGAGAGGTGCTTCTCTGGAAACACGGTGTTTATCTGTCAAAAGGAAAACAGTCACCATCATTAAGTGTTTTATACTATAAAACTGATGTTAAAACACTTGAACATGTCAACAGACTAGAATAACTGAGACTTGTAATCTCATATATGTGTCAGTTCTTTGAATAAACAATAAAATTGAATGACACTCTTACCCATGCCAAAAGCGGTCCCGCCTTGTTCATATTAAACTTCATGGCGGACTCTATTAAAAACATATTTTCAAATTATACTACAGCACATAAGGTGGATTAGAAACAAATCAAGGCTTAATATTTCATGACAAAGTCTGTTGTAATTAAACCAGGAAAATATCACACCCTGAGAAGTGTGCTTAATGTTTAAACCTGGATTTAGACTTCTGAATAAAAGATGCAACAACATGCCAAAGTGAAAAGTTTTAAAGATATAACACAACATTTGTGTATTTTGATGATAATGAAATTAAAGTTAAATCACAAACACATATCTATTGTAAAATATAGTGCACACTGCACATCAACAGT
The DNA here is from genome assembly GCF_018340385.1 of Cyprinus carpio. Classification (NCBI taxonomy): domain Eukaryota; kingdom Metazoa; phylum Chordata; class Actinopteri; order Cypriniformes; family Cyprinidae; genus Cyprinus; species Cyprinus carpio. The sequence continues at coordinate 23,014,300 of NC_056586.1, read as the reverse complement.
CTTAATAAAAACATGCTGAAATGTTATGCAGGACAAATAAACGCTTTATAATCATAACTGCAGTATAATTATATTTAACAAGGAAGTCAAGTGTGTTTCGAATTTAGTTTGTTTACTCTGCAACGAATCGCCCGCTAACTTTTTACACTTTTTAAACTTCAAAAACAATACCCTCATCAAACGCCATATAAAGCTGAGTATAATTAATGAATTAAAACAAATTTACCTTGATTTTTGGGTGAGATGAAGCAAGGACGCACATTGAATCACTCGCTGAAACGTTTTCAAATTCAAACCCACAGCGTTGACTGAAGCTGAACGACTATTGGTCGACACGCTTCGTTCTCATTGGCTGTCTCAAATCAAAGTAGCCAATGGCAACCCTGCTTCGTCCGCAACGCCCCTGTAGGAAGTCCGTCTATGTCAAAACTCTCCACTTTTTTTTTTTTTTTTTTTTTTTGGAAACACCGAATGTCACGTATATTAGTTTTAGAGAATTTAGAAAATGTAGAGTTCATAACCATGTTTAAAAATGAAACGGACAAACAAAGCGAAGAAAGCGCTCCAGATGCGAACGAACTACATCTCCCAGAATGCTGTACTATGCCGATGGTTGCCATGGTAACTTTGTTGCTGGCGTGACCCGAAATGGTGATGAGAAGTTGATGAAATTACTTATTTATTATATGTGAATCCGTACTTTTTTGCTTTATGGCACTAAACTTCGTTTTAATATTAATCACATTTTAATCTTGTTTTCTGCAGTCTGGAGGTCGGAACATGTTTGGATCTCCGGTGGACTTTTCATTTAGGGAGCTCAACACAGTTTCAGGTGTGTTTCTACACTTCACACTTTTAAAATATCGGTTTAAGTAGCACATTAAACTCCTTAATAATTTCGTCAGAAAGCATTTATTTCGAATGAAACATAATAGAATTATCTAACTGCGCAAACGAGTTGTTCTTCTGAGTCGGATCTTTCCAATGAATCGATTCAGTTTACAGAATCGAACGGTTTTGAATGTCGGTATGAAAACTTTTATTAATAGCTGATAAAGCACATAAAGAAAAACTGTGATTAATATTGTTATACAATTAATTGATTGTATAACAGTTTCATCAACACGAGTTGTTCTTCTGAGTCGGATCTTTCCAATGAATCGATTCAGTTTACAGAATCGAGCGGTTTTGAATGTCGGTATGAAAACTTTTATTAATAGCTGATAAAGCACATAAAGAAAAACTGTGATTAATATTGTTATACAATTAATTGATTGTACAACAGTTTCATCAACACGAGTTGTTCTTCTGAGTCGAATCTTTCCAATGAATCGATTCAGTTTACAGAATCGAACGGTTTTGAATGTCGGTATGAAAACTTTTATTAATAGCTGATAAAGCACATAAAGAAAAACTGTGATTAATATTGTTATACAATTAATTGATTGTATAACAGTTTCATCAACACGAGTTGTTCTTCTGAGTCGGATCTTTCCAATGAATCGATTCAGTTTACAGAATCGTGCGGTTTTGAATGTCGGTATGAAAACTTTTATTAATAGCTGATAAAGCACATATGTTACAGACAAAAAGAAAAACTGTGATTAATATTGTTATACAATTAATTGATTGTATAACAGTTTGTTCAAGACGAGTTGTTCTTCTGAGTCGGATCTTTTCAATGAATCGATTCAGTTTACAGAATCGAACGGTTTTGAATGTCGGTATGAAAACTTTTATCAATAGCTGATAAAGCACATATGTTAAGAACAAAAAGAAAAGCTGTGATTAATATTGTTATACAATTAATTGATTGTATAACAATTTCATCAACACGAGTTGTTCTTCTGAGTCGGATCTTTCCAATGAATCGATTCAGTTTTACAGAATCGAACGGTTTTGAATGTCGGTATAAAAACTTTTTATTAATAGCTCATAAAGCACATATGTTACAAACAAAAAGAAAAACTGTGATTAATATTGTTATATAATTAATTGATTGTATAACAGTTTCATCAACACGAGTTGTTCTTCTGAGTCGGATCTTTCCAATGAATCGATTCAGTTTACAGAATCGAACGGTTTTGAATGTCGGTGTGAAAACTTTTATTAATAGCTGATAAAGCACATATGTTAAGAACAAAAATAAAAACTGTGATTAATATTGTTATATAATTAATTGATTGTATAACAGTTTCATAAACACGAGTTGTTCTTCTGAGTCGGATCTTTCCAATGAATCGATTCAGTTTACGGAATCGAGCGGTTTTGAATGTCGGTATGAAAACTTTTATTAATAGCTCATAAAGCACATATGTTACAAACAAAAAGAAAAACTGTAATTAATATTGTTATACAATTAATTGATTGTATAATAGTTTCATCAACACGCATAGGAAAACAATTAATAAATATAATTTATTACATTTATTTATATATTTTTTATATATATTTTTTTAATAATACAATTTTTTTCAGACAAGACATGCCTTACATAACATCTGCTGACGTAAATATAATTTGTCCCCGTCCAAGATTTTCAGGTTTTATTAGGAGTGAAATGCACAAGTGGAATTATTTCACTAAGTTATGAGTCTAAATAAGTCTTAAAAATGTAAATTTTATTAATAAATCTGATGCTTACAAAATCCCACATTCACAGATCCAAATATTAAAATTCTAAATTTCTAGACATCTCTTTTTTTTATGAAAGAAATAGTCAATTAAAGAACAACAAAGGCATTGCAATTCTTTATTGAAATGTAATTTAATGTAATTCAGTTTGTTTTGCTTTAAATCCCCGTTTTATTAATGCATTGCTTTTTTTCTAAGCACTATTTACTTCCTGTGTTTCTGTAGACATGCTCTCTGATGAACCTAATCCAGGCACGCGTCCGCTGAAGCGTGACTCAGAGCAGAAGATCCTCAGCGCAACGCTCAGACTCAACAACAACTTCCTCTCTGACTTGACGGGACTGATGGACATGCTCTCTGCTCTTTACGCTGAGCCCACGCGCCTGGCCTGGCTCGACCTCTCCTTCAACGAGTTTCAACACATCCACCCAGTACGCACTTTACCAGCTCAGTCTGACAGCTGAGCACAACCATTCGTGTAATTACTTAAATAAGAAAAAAAACATAATTTTCTCTCTCTGTGTGGTTTTCTCTGTGATTTTAGAGATATGCTTTTTTTGTATGTGTGTGGAAAGTGTTTTTGTGTTTTGTGGGAAGTGGATAAACTTGCTGCGTTGCCATTTCTCCACACCATCACTCTGCACGGCAACCCCATAGTGACCGAGCGCGAGTACAGGTACGGTCAGGGATATGGGATATTCAGGGTTCAGGGGTGTTTAGTGTTTTGAAAATTGAGGTTTTGGTTATTATTCTTTATGTCATTATGTACTTGTATGACTTCTGTGCAACACAAAAAAAAAAGAAAGAAAGAAAAACGGCACATGACCGTTGGTGAGTAAACGATAACAGAATTGTCATTTCTGCCTCGGTACACCATTGAAACGCTTTATGTGAAATACAAAGAGCTTGTGCTGCTGTGTGTGAACTCTGTGATTTTCCGCTGTGGATCTCTGTGCTGGTCGTGTTTCTGACACAACAGGTGCTGAAACTGCGGTTAGGATCTGGTTACAAACCTCTGCTGTCCTGTGCATAGCAACAGTAATCGCATATAGTTCTGATACGCACACGGCATGTGCATGTGTAAAACCTTCCTCAGCCCAGGCCTTACAATCTCACAAGAACATGTTCGGCTCTGGTTTCACCTCAAAATCAAAGAGAAAGTATTGAGACTATATGTTTTGCCCAAAGAAGCTAAGTACAACTAAGATTTTTTTTTTTTTTGCATTTCTATGTTTTAAAGTCATGCACATTCCCCCCTAAATTCTCCCTAAATTCCGGAGTTCAAAAACAAAATATATTTTAAATAATAAAATATTTATGCATTATGGTTTTAGTTGCTGTACTGCTATTCATTAATAAAAAGCTTAAAAAAAAATTCTTATTTGATTTCGGGGTAAAACATGACAGGGAAATGTTAAACGTTAAAAAAAACATTAAACTTCAAATGTCTATGGACTATAAATGTGTGACTGCGGACAGTTTTACAAGTTCTGTTGGCATTAACTGCTTTTATTAAATACTTTTTCTATTCTGTAATCTCAAAAGTCAATTATAATATAATTATAGACAGATAGACATACAGAGAGAGAGATTTTCTATATTTTTCTAGATAGAGACAGATTTTCTAGATAGATATATTTTTTAGATATTTTTCTATATAGACAGATTTTCTATATTTTTCTAGATAGATTTTCTAGCTAGATAGATTTTTCCAGATAGACAGACATGGATTTTCTAGATATAGATTTTTCTAGATAGATAGACAGATAGATTTTTAGATAGATCTTTCTAGATAGACCAATTTTTAGATAGAAAGATTTTCTAGATTTGTCTAGGCAGCTAGATAGATTTTTCTAGATAGACAGACATGGATTTTCTAGATATAGATTTTTTCTAGATAGATAGATTTTTCTAGATAGATTTAAGATAGCTAGAAACAGATTTTCTAGATTTTTCTAGATAGAAGTTACAATAAGGTCCCATTATTCTTAAACATAACTCTTCATTGTTAGTTCTTATCTCAGGTCCATTAAATTTTAAGATATAACTTTCATAATGTATTAGTAAATGTTGAAATGAACTAAGATTAATAAATGTTTTATGAGTATATTTCGTTGTTGACTAATATAGTAAACGAATGTCAACAAATTGAACCTTATTTCTCTGTCATGAAATGTTGAATTACTCAGAATTGAATTACAGTTCAGGTCATAAAAAAAAAAAGATTAATTCTTACACTTTTCTGCCTCTCTTGTAGGGCGCATTTGATCGGCACCCTTCCTCATGTGAAGATGATTGATTTCAGCGCTGTGACCAAACAGGAACGGGAGCTGACTTCAGTTTGGCAGAGGAGCAGAAACCCACTCAAAACCATGATTCACAGCAAAGTGGACTGAACCTTCTCCATCCGACATCCGGATGTGTCTAATAAACATGAATGTGGAGATACAGCTAGGGTCTGATCTACCACAGAGAGGCTGACTTTAAATCTAGCCTCTTTCAAAACTGTAAAATAGTAGAGCTGGAGTAGCTTTAGTCAGTCAGAGTGTTTCTTCATTAGTTGTTGATGAAGCCACATGAAGAAGTGCTGAAACATCTTAAGCAACAAAAAAACGTCCATTTGACTAGAAAACCTTTAAAGCCATGGCACAAAGTTTCTTTGAGAATTGCAATAAGCAATTCAAGAATAGATGAACAATGTCTTCTCATTGCACTCACCACCAATGTATATCTGCTACACATTTACTAAGACAAAATAAAAAAAATGACACTTTATAATTTTGAAAGTCTTTAATGCATAATTTCATTCAACAAAAACAGTTTTAACAGAACACTGAGATAAAATTTTTGGTACTAGCCTAAGAAATGTTTTTTTTCTTTCTGTAAATCAGGTAGAATTCCACATTTAGGTAACAAACAAACAAACGAACTTGAACACTATTAGTGAACTGCAACAGAAAACAAAGTATTGCAGTGCATTTTATCCCTTTAAAAATCTCAAAGAAAGACAAAAGTGCCTTGCCGTGATCTAGAGAGCTAATCGTGGCACACTGTCTGTGAGCTTGCATAAATATATAAAATCAAAATAAATAATTACACAAACATAGCGTGTGGCATTTCAAACTCTTTCAGGAAAGAATGCAAATCTTTACAAATTCACTAGTTCTTTCCTAGTTTTTCGGCACAACAGCAAAAAAAGGAATTAGATGGACTAAGTTAAAGCAATGTAATAATATCTTTTCATGATGTTAAAAGTAGAACAGGCAAGGTTAAAGCTTGCTTCGCTAAAAACAAGCTACGGATCGCAAAGCCTTACGACTAAAGCATTACGCAGCCAGGAGGCGCCGTAGAGCCGTTTACACTTCCCTATACAAGTATTAATCATTCATCTCGAATCATTTTACACTCTGTACATTAAAGGCATTGACACAAAAACATCATTTACAATCTATGAATTCCCGCCGCGACAATTCAGACCCACCTCTCCATCCAAAACACTCTTTGACAGTATGATTATTCGTTAGACAGGCCACACTGTTCTGGCTCGGTTTAACCAGTGTTCGTCTTTATTTTATTTTATTTATTTTTTTACAGTAAGACTGCATGACCGTTTGAAGGTTATAGGAAAGGTGCACGGTAAGAGAAACACTTTCTCTTCCGCTAAAAGCAATAGCAGAGCCACTTTAGAGGGTTTAAAATCTCAAATTAATTAATAACTGATATGACGTGGCGCAGTGCGTCAAACGTACCGTGATATTATTTAAAACTGCATATATACCACTGATCTATATAAATGATTGTGATATACACCTCAGTGAGAGTACAGCCATATTTAATTTTTGACAGGAATGAAAACGAGGCTGTGTAAAATTCAATATGGCGTCTAACCTGATTTAGCAAATAGAGGAAAACAAAAACAGGAATTAATGTCTAAATTTGCAGGACTGAAATAATTCGGTAGTTAACAGTGATACACTCAAATTTAAACCAGCTGAAAATCAGATTAGTCGCGCAAAACATACGAGTTCTGCATCCAAATTAGTTAAATATAAAACACAAACAAACGATGGTTAATGCAATATTATGTGTGTGTTACTCTGGTTAGACAGAAATATTATTTATGTTGCACATATTAATCTGCATCCCAATCTGGAACCTCAGTGCATACAATTATGAAACTGAATCAGAAATAATGAACTCTAAACCACAGTGATTCCAGAATTGTCTCATTACTGAACTGAACCTTAACCTGTGTGTTAAGATGACCCAGCCGAACTGAGTAAATATAGAGTTAACTTAATATATAAGAGTAATTGAGAAGTCTGGATGTGCTACTTGGTTTAACAATCTCCAATCAGGACACTGAAAAGCCAACAGAAGAGGAATCAACAAGAACAAATAAAACTAAGATTTTTGAAATCCATTTCTGATGTATTTGTTGAAAAAGAGTTTGATTAATGCATGAAAAACTACCGGTAACTGATCAAATGCCAAACGCCAACACAAAAATAGAAGATCAGATGTTTTTACCCTCTTGGATCTGTATTTGGCGGCTCTTATTGGGGTGAATTATATTTATCTGCAGGGCATTCAGAGAACAACGACATGGGCGTCTGCATTTCAAGAGGTTTGGAAGGACAACGGAGGAGTGAAAAGGGCTAGAATTAGAGACAGAAACAGAGGAACTGGGGGGAAGGAGGTCCAACTTTTGAATCATGGTATAGCAAACTGCACCACCAGCTCTTCCTTGGCATCTACTTTGATTTGTGAGATGGCGCTGTAGGCGTACGCAGCAATCTTAGACACCTGAGGAGGGAAAAAAATGCAAAAATCAAAACGCTGAATAATATGCATCATTTCTAGTGATAGACCAAAAGATCCACTGATATTCATCACATCGGCAACAGCCTGACCAATGGAAAATGCACAATTTATGTCATCAATTTTTTTTAACTTATGTACACTACTGCTCAAAAGTTTGGGGACAGTAGAAGTTTCTGAAAAGAAATTAATACTTTAGTTCACCAAGGATGCATTAAAATGATCCAAAGTGACAGTAAAGACATTTATAATGTTACAAAAGATTTATATTCCAAATAAATGCTGATCTTTCGAACTTTCTATTTATCGTCAAAGGATCCCGAAGGAAACGTTTCACGGTTTCCACAAAAATATTAAGCAGCACAACTTCTCAGTGATATACGTAGAACACTGAGATAGAAAAGTTACATTAAATTCTAATAATAATTTTGACAATTTTACTGTTTATACTGTAATAAATGCATGCCTTGTGAACATCATCTTAATTCCGAAATATAAATGTAAAAAATCCTAATAAACCTCTAAGTTCAGAACAGTAGCATATGTATAGATTCATCTGTGCGTCTTTAATATATACATATGATATAAAAACAGTTGTTTAAAGGGGTCATATGATGCGATTTCAAGTTTTTCTTTCTCTTTGGAGTGTTACAAGCTCTTGGCGCATAAAGACGATCTGTAAAGTTGCAAAGACTAAAGTCTTAAACCCAAAGAGATATTCGGTAACACTTTAGAATAAGGTTCCATTAGTTAATGTTAATTAATATATTAGTTAACATGAACAAACAATGAAAAATACATGTATTACAGTATTTATTTTTTTTTGTTATTTTTTATTTTTAATGTAAATACAGTTAATTGTAATTCATGTTAATTCACAGTGCATTAATGTTAACGAGCACAACATTGATTTTAATAATGTAGTAAATGTTGAAATCAACATTAACTTAGATTAATAAATGTAGTAGAAGGATTGTTCTTGCTTAGTTCATGTTAACTAAAGTAGTTTACTAATGTTAACTAATGGAACCTTATTATAAAGTGTTACCAGATATTCTTTATAAAAGTTAAGAGTCAAACATACCCCCCTAAAACGGCTCGTTCTAACACGGCACCACATATATATGTAAATGATGGTGTGGAAGTGTATGTCAGATGTTTGTTCGCGAGGAGAGAGGATGTGTATTTTTTTTTCTCTGTTTTGGCCGGTGCATTGTTTCATTTTGTTATCGATGTTACTTTGTTTGGCCTTCCAAAAGAGGACACAACTAGAAATCAGTGATTAAGTTGTATTTACAACACTGTTCTAGAACAGTCCAACCCAAATATTCAGATGTGTGCAGGACGAGGGCTGTTTCCTGAGAGCGTAGCCTACAATGCCGGTGTCTGTTTCTATAAAGTGGGGCAGTTCCAACTTTGGAAGGACAGTCTGGCGCTTCTGACTCACAGCCTGTAAGTACGTTTTCATATTTAAAGAATTTGCCACTGATGATTCAAAAGTGAGTTTTGAGCAGTGTAGAGTAGCGCTTGTTGTTTGTTGTTTCTCCGATCACAAATGCAGACATGGTTTTATGTTTACGTGGCAGGTTGTGCATTGTTGAAAGTAGTTTTGTAACAAAGTATAAGAACGAATGCCTCGTTCATAATGGGTTTTAGTGTTTTTGTCTAATCGCGTCGGGAGACGGCATCACAGTACGTTAAGGGGCGTAACATTTCTGTCACACGCTTGAGGCATTCAGCCAATCACAATGCACTAGACAGCTGGCCAATCAGAGCACACCTTGCTTTTCAGAGCGATGAGCTTTGTAAAAATCGACACATTTCAGAAGGCGGGGCATAGAAGAGCAACAATAATATAAAGTATGTGGAAAATAATGTGTTTTTTTTTAACCTTAAACCACATAAACACATTGCATTACACCAAATATACAAAATAATGTTCTTTTTAGCAACGTCATATGACCCCTTTAAAACATATATGCATGCATGTCAACTGCTACAATTAAACTACATTAGCTTATTTATATATTGTATTATATATTACATATTGACTGAATTGATCTCTAGTTTTCACTGATTGTAATCAATCGCTAATCATTTTCATGCCAGGCTTTGGAATGTAAAAGGCAGTCTAATGTACAGTGATAACTGAGTCTGACCTGCTGTACATCTGCGTAGGAGACCAGGTCAGCGGCGAGCACCTGGTGAGGTTGGCTGCTCAGTGACGGGAGAGGAACGGGCTTCTTCTGAGACAGCGTTCTGCTCAACACCTCCAGCTTGGTGCTTTAACACAAACACATTTGATTCGGCTTAATACATAACCTATGTGCAATCTTCATCAGCTTAAAAAAATTGACATATCACACAAATAGTGATGCATGGTTATGACGTCACACCCGTGGTCACAATAACACACAACCGGCCAAATGGCATTTCTGTAGTGGTGTAACACACCTGTACTGTCTGGCTCTGTCCATGTATTCGTGTTGCTCCATCCCTTGGGAATCAACAGCCGAGACGTCAATTATGTTCCTAACCAACAGGAAAAGAAAAAAAGTGAGCTTTAACTCTATAAACAGCCCAAACCGTGTAATAAATGACTCGACAGCCGCAGTGAAAGGGAAGGTGTGTGTCGTACAGAGCGGTCCGCTGCAGGATGGTCGTGAGCAGGGCCTGCTCATCTGTGCGGCTGGACGGCAGGCTGTCTGCGTTTCGATCCGAGCCATTAGTGGGTATTTTGTTTAAGTTTGGGTCAGGAATCAACGGCTTCACCTCTTCATTCTGCACATTAGAGCCAAAAAGAGTTCGGTCAAAAGCATGATCATCACACCTCCTGAAAAACCATCGCTTCACTCTTTTGAGGAGGCAGTAGTAGTAACCTAAAACAATGACTAAATAGCTATTTGTCTAACCATTATGCCACACACACTATGTGAAAATAAGAGTTTGCAATTATTACATTTTGAAGGAACATGTTGCCAAGTTGCTCCCTAAATCTGTTATTTATAAACTGCTGTAAGTTGCTCTGCTTAACAACATCTGCTAAATGACTTCTTACATCATAACCACAAATGCCAACTTCTTATTAAATTACATCAAATATAACCAAACATGAACCTGCCCAAAAGTGAATTATACAAAAAATACATTTCCATTTCTTTTTTAACTATTAGTGATTCATGCATAAGGATTATAATTGTTTCATAGAGATTTGCCTAAATAAATAAATCAATTAAAAAGTCTATTAAATATTCCAGTGTGGTCTGAGATTAATAATAATAAAAAAGCTCATATATATTTTATATATCATATATAAGCTCTCAATTAATGACATTTCCCATGTCTAATCATCATGCCAACAGCAGTAAAACCAGTAATTCTGATTAGACACATAATTTGATGAAATTAGGCATTAGAGTAAGTTTGTTATAGTTCTGAAACACACTCAGTACTGGCCTGTTCTTGAAGAATTACAAACACACCAGCATTAAGCGCGTGCTGTCTGTAATTCCTGTCGCAGGGATACAAACGCCACATTCAGCTGTATTTTAAAGCTCTTTGGCTGTATACTGATTAAATCTCTTCTACCTGCTGCGACGTTTCACTATCGCTGCTGAAACAGCACCCCATGACAGCCGTCCAGCAGGTTCAGTCTCTTCTCTGCGTGCGTTTTTCGTCTTAGAAGCGGTTTGTTTGTCTCGACTGTAAAGCGCTTTGCTGCAAAAGCAGGAACATCACATGACAAAACTCCCAGTCGCGTCACGTGACTTCCGTCTCCACACAAATCTCTGTGACGTCAATTCCGCCCGTTCACAAAATGTATAGCTATTTCATGTGCATAGCAGGATGAATAATGACCTAACTTTTCCCCTGTGCTCCGATCTCTCTCTTACTGATGCATGGCGGTACTTTAATCCTTCTACAAAAGATTTGACCTGGTCCAATAGAAGTTTATCTCTTAGATCTAGGATTGATTTTTTTCTAATTTCATCTTCTATCCTTAAATACAGTACAGGTCAAAAGTTTGGAAACATTACTATTTTTAATGTTTTTGAAAGAAGTCTCTTCTGCTCATCAAGCCTGCAGTTATTTGATCAAAAATACAGAAAAAAAACAGTAATATTGTGAAATATTATTACAACTTAAAATAATAGTTTTCTATTTGAATATACTTTAAAAAAAATAATTTATTCCTGTGATGCAAAGCTGATTTTTCAGCATCATTACTCCAGCCTTCAGTGTCACATGTAACATCCAGTCTATCACATGATCATTTAGAAATCATTCTAATATTCTGATTTATTATGAGTGTTGGAAACAGTTCTGCTGTCTAATATATTTGATGAATAAAAGGTTAAAAAGAAGCATTTATTCAAAATTAAAAAAAATTCTAATAATATATATTCTAATAATATATTTTCTTTACTATCACTTTTTATCAATTTAACACATCCTTGCTGAATAAATGTATTGATTTTATTTAAAAAAAGAAAGAAAAAAAATGACTGACCCCAAATTACTGACCAGTAGTGTATATTGTTATTACAAAATATTTATATTTTAAAAACATGGCTTCTTCTTTTTTTTTTTACTTTTTTTTTTTATTCATCAAAGTATCCTAAAAAAGTATCACATGTTGTGAAAAAAATATTAAGCAGCAGAACTGTTTCCAACTTTGATAATGAATCATCATATTAGAATGATTTCTTAAGGATCATGTGATAATGATCCTACAAATTCAGCTTTGCATCACAGAAATTAATGATAATTTAAAGTATAATAAATGTAAAAACAATTATTTGAAATTGTAATAATATATCACATTATTAAATTTTTTTCTGTATTTTTGATCAAATAAATTCAGGCTTGATGAGCAGAAGAAACTTCTTTCAAAAACATTAAAAATAGTAATGTTTCCAAACTTTTGACCTGTACTGTATGTAAAAGATACTTCTCACGTCACAGCCCCCTTATCAGATTATAAATTAGTTGCAATAAAATTAAGCAACATCAATGATAACCCAAGAATGAGGGGCTATTGGAAACTTAATAATAAATTGTTACAAGACAAAAAATTTAATAATAGTATCATCAATCTTACCAAATAATTATTTACTGGATCAACTAGAGGTTATTAAAAAAAAATGGGAATTCTTTAAATATAAAGCTAGATATATTGCAGTTAAAAGAAGCAAGGAATTTAAAGATATTAAACATAAAACTGATTCAGAGTTGGTTAATAGACTTAATGCATTATTGGCTAAAGATAAGATTACAGAAGAAGAAGTTATGGAATTTAAAATATTAAATCTGGAATTAGACAGAGCTTAGTTAGAGTTGGCCAAAGGTTCATATATTAGATCTCGGGCAAAATGGCTTGAGAAGGGGGAAAAGAATTCTAGCTATTTTTTTTTTTGCCCTGGAAAAAAGAAAAGGTCAGAGGAAAACTCTTTCAGCACTTAACATCGATGGAGTTACCTCTAAAGACCCAAAAGAAATATCAGAATTTGTAACCAAATTTTTTAGCAATCTTTACACCTCTAAATTTAACTATGACAGCTGTGAAAAATTTATTGATGCACTTAAACACCATATTACAATTATTGATCGTAAGTTTAGTCAAATCTGTGACGCTGATTTGTCAATAGATGAAATTAATCAAGCTCTGCACTCAATGAAAAAAGGTAAATCCCCTGGTATTGATGGTCTTTCAGTAGAATTCTATCTTCACTTTTGGGAGTTTATTAAATTGCCTTTATTTCATATGTATAAGGAATGCATCAGTCAGGGAGAAATGACCTCTACAGTGAAACAGGGAGTTATATCCCTTATACCCAAGTCAAGCAAGGACCCATTATTAATTGACAATTGGCGGCCTATTACTCTGTTAACATTAGATTATAAAATGTTAGCCTCTGTTTGTGCTAAAAGATTAAGTACTGGTCTAAATAACATTATTTCAGAATCTCAGTCGGGATTCATGAAAGGCCGTCACCTATCTAATAATATATAAGGTTAGTTTTAGATGTGCTGGATTACTCTAACTTAATTCATTCAGATGGTCTAATACTTTTTCTTGACTTTCAAAAATCTTTTGATTCCATAGAACACAAATTTATTTTTCGCACTCTAGAATTATTTGGATTCGGTAATTCATTTATTGATACCGTGTTTTATAGAGATATTAACAGCTCAGTGATCGTTAATTTTGATACGTCCAAAAGGTTTGACATCCATCGTGGAGTCAGACAGGGCTGTCCAATCTCCCCGTTTTTATTTCTTTTAGCCACTGGACTACTTTGTCTAAGGATTAACCAAAATGAAAGTTTGATAGGAATTTCTATATTTGATCGTGAGTTTAAAATTGCACAGTTAGCTGACGACACCACATTATTCTCGGAGGATAAAAAACAGTTGCCTAATGCTCTGGAATTGGTGGATCAATTTTCATGTGCTTCTGGTCTAAAACTTAACATTTCAAAATGTGAAATTATCTCAATTCATGATAAAGATGAGACATCACTGGAGGGGATCCCAGTTAAAAACTGTGTAAAATATCTAGGCATCCATATCACTAAAAATCCAGTTACCAGACATCTTTTAAACTTTTCTGATAAAATGACAAAAACTAAAAACGTCTTTAACATCTGGCTTCAGAGAGATCTTTCATTATACGGTAGAGTCCTTTTATTTAAGGTAGAAGGGCTCTCTCGCTTTGTATACCCTGCTCTTTCTCTGTTTATATCAATGATAAAGCTATAAGGGAAATTAACAAAATATTTTGGATTTCATTTGGAAAAATAGGCCTCACAAATTGAAAAAAGAAGTGCTCTCTAATTCCAGAGGTGAAGGTGGCCTTGACTTTTTGGATTTTGCTGATACTATAAACACCTTTAAAATAAACTGGCTGATAAGATGCTTTGTGAATCCAGTGTCGTTATGGTTTTTCATTCCTAATAATATCTTCAACAAACTCAATGCCCTGTCTTTTCTATTAAGGCGAGACACTGCAGGTGAATAGGGTAAAAAAATTAACTAACAGTTATCACCTTACTTACCAAGTTGATTGATTACATTGATAATTGCAAACATTTTTTGTATTACAAGTTTTCTAAAATGTTATATTTAAATATGCAAATGAGGCATTATTTGATGAAATATGCGCTAATCTGCATACATTTCTAGTACAAAAACCTGAACACAGGATGAAGTGAGTTTCAAAATTCTTGTTTAATTTTTTTGACATATTAGAGTCAAATGTTTTTACAGAAGGAATTCTGGGTATCTCTTTTTGTCACTCCATAATTGAGAAAATACTTTGAACAGCTAGAAAACAATATATTTTCACCATTTTTTGGGGAATAAAATGTTGTATATAATCAAGAAAATTATATATGAACAAATCCCTCTGTAAAAAACCTTCAGAATATAGACAGGAATAAAAATGTAAAGTTTGGTGTGTGTAAGTGCCACTGAAGTGGAGATTTATGGCTCAGTGTTGGAGAAAAAACTCATTTTGAGAAAACGGCCTTTAAAAATATGTATTGTAATTGAAATCTATTGACACAAATGTGCTATACAAGAAACACTTAACAGTGTCTTTTGGATGTTTTCTTTCCATAAGTCTGGAAAAAAACTTTATGAAAAGCCAAAGAGCTAAATATAAAATCTAAATATTGCCTGCAGTGTCTCCCCTTAAAGTCTAACTTTTTACCTAGCAAGTTACCCATTTCCTTATCTAACTTTCATCAGCAATGCCTTCTCTAGTGGAAATTGTGTTTTGTCCATAGCTTTTCCCCCCACAAAGTTCTCCTTTGGAATAACACGGATATAATCGTTAGAAATAAATCTCTCTTTTTTCCTAGATGGTTTAACAATAATTTTATTACATTCTATCTGTCTTTGATGATTCTGGTCATATTCTAACTTATAAGCAATTTTTGAATCTCCATAACTTTCCAGTTCCACCGAAGGAATATAATACCTTGATAAAAGCTATCCCAGCAGGCTTAATTCAATTAATTAAAAATCACCTTAACTTCAGTAAAGGTAATAGTGTTTATCCGGCTTTACTCATGTGCGAGATTTTTTAGATCGAAAATGCAACAACAGACATATTCGCACAATTTTTCAAATGAAGAGAACGATTACTCCAAGGGGTAAATTCTATTGGGGATCCCTTGTAACAAACATAATTTGGCGAAAGGCCTGGCTTTTGCCTGGTATATTTTGTATATCCAACAAAGTTAAGGAAATCCATTATAAAATCCTTCATAAAATCTATCCTGTTAACTTATCCATCTCTAAATATACTGATATTGATGAGACTTGCTCTTTTTGTGGTTTCGTTGAGGAAACTGTCACCCATTTATTTTGGGAGTGTAATGTAACCAATAGATTTTGGGCTGAATTAAGTGCTTTTGTTTTTGGCCCTACAAATGTAACCCACACTTTCATTCTCAAAGAGATTATCTTTTATTATGAGAACCCAAAGCTGATGTCCCTTGAACATGTTGTTAATTTCCTTATCCTGTATGCAAAATTCTTCATTCACAAGCGAAAATGGCTTAAGTCTCCTTTGAGTTTCCCTCTTTTTCTTGCTGACCTTCATTTTTTTATTTCATCCCTTAGACTTACAAATAACAAAAAAAAGTGCAAGATTTTTGATGCATTATGATGATTTATACAAAGATTTGACTTAACATTGTTGTTATGCTTTTCTTTTCTTTTCTTTTTGTATGTATAATTACATAATGTGTTGTATGCAAATCCAGGATATATATATATATACACACACGCATTGTATCTTTGTTTGTTCATTGTAAGAGATACAACCTTGCTTCACTTCCCTGAGCTTTTAATTATGTGTAAGTTCTGCAATAAAAAATAAAATAAAATAGCTATTTCATGTGCAACATCTTATGCGTGATATTCTCCAAAATACAGCAGATTTGATGAAAACATCGACATAGAATGCATCACAATATCGCATTAATTAGTTACTTTTTATGGAAAGTAAAGCGTTACTGTAATTTTGCGTTACTTTTACTGGTCTGTGCTAATTTTTCTCTTTTCAGCAATAAGAAAAGGAAACAAAAAATATGTTTTAAGTTATTTTTGCTGGTTGAATTTAATCATTGAAAGACAGCAGCAAAGACACTGCTTAATAAAATTAGATTAAATGCAGAGAGGTATTTGTGGTATTTAACATATTTAATTATTCCAGGCTTGTGTGCGTCATCACTGTTTCACTGTTTTTATTCATTTTGAGAAATACTGAATCTGTTTTTGTGCAAGTGTGATGAGTAAATGCATGTTCACATTTAGTCTAGAAGTACAGCGCCTCGCACTTACTCCCGATTTCTCTCTACATGAGAGTTGCAGTCAATAAATTGGAAAACAATGTAACTCAGATATTTCCTTGTAAATTAAAAAGTAATGCATTACTTTGCTAGTTACTTGAAAAAAGTAATCTGATTATGTAACTTGCGTTACTTGTAATGTGTTACCCCCAACACTGATAATCAGAGTTGAGTAGTAACTGATTACATGTAATCCGGATTACTTTAATTACTTACATTAATTACTCACCCTTGTGTCGTTCCAAACCCGTAAGACCTTTGTTCACCTTCAGAACACAAATTAAGATATTTTGGATGAAGGACAAAGCTGCATAGACAGCAATGCAACTGAAACGTTTTATGGCCCAGAAAGGTAGTAAGGTACTACAATTTTTTGTCTTGTAATTTGGAATCAGTAACTGATTACAATTTTCAAGTTATCTACCCAGCTCTGCCTAAAATTAGTAATCTAGATTACATTACTGACAACAGTTTATCATGCAATCTTTAATCAGTAATGGCCTAAAATTAATGTAATGTACCCAGCTCTTTGCGTAATTATTAAAGTATAGAACTATCACAGAAAAATAAGGTGCAGACAATGCAATGCATTTTTTCCCTAACATCACTGGTCCACTTTAACCAATCAGGGCTGAGTGTGAAGGATCTGACATCAATTTGCCATCTTGTGTTGGTGAGACATGAGTTTTTGATTTTAACACTATGGGACCAAATTTACTGTATATTCAAGTGGATGAACAAAATATTCTCATTGTACTTACCACCAATAAACGTATACTACACACATTCAGTAAATTAAAATAAAACAACATTTTATAATATTGAATGTCTTTAATGTGTCATTTTGTTAAACAAAAAACAGATTATTAAGATAAAATTTTTGGTACCAGCCTAAGAAGAGTAATCTCTGTAAATCAGGTAGAATTCCACATTTAGGTAACAAACAAACAAACTTGAACACTATTAGTGAACTGCAACAGAAAACAAAGTATTGCAGTGCATTTTATCCCTTTAAAAATCTCAAAGAAAGACAAAAGTGCCTTGCCTTGATCTAGAGTGCTAATCGAGCTTGCATAAATATATAAAATCTAAATAAATGATTACACAAACATGTGTGGCATTTCAAACTCTGTCAGGAAAGAATGCAAGGTAATCATTCATCTCGAATCACTTTACACTCTGTACATTAAAGGCACTGACACAAGAACATCATTTACAATCTACTAATTTCCACCGCAACAATTCAGACCCAGAGTTGTTTAACAATACAGCGATTGATCAGCTGATGAAATATCTTTCTCAGAAATAAAATATAATCATGGTATAGCAAACTGCACCACCAGCTCTTCATTGGCATCTACTTTGATTTGTGAGATGGCGCTGTAGGCGTACGCAGCAATCTTAGACACCTGAGGAAAGAAAAGCAATAAATCTGGCAATAAAACTCTGAATAATGTCCATTATTTCTAGTGAGAGACCAATAAATCAGCTGATAACAAATGCATAATTTGT
Source organism: Cyprinus carpio (assembly GCF_018340385.1). Lineage (NCBI taxonomy): Eukaryota > Metazoa > Chordata > Actinopteri > Cypriniformes > Cyprinidae > Cyprinus > Cyprinus carpio. Next base: position 22,995,971 of record NC_056586.1, on the reverse strand, counting down.
TATTTTTTATTATTATTTACTACTACACTACTGTTCAAAAGGTTGGGGACAGTAAATGTTCTGTTACTTTTTTGAAAGAAATAAATACTTTAAATCAGCGAGGATGCATTAAATGTACAAAATGTGACTTCATCATATCCAGTGACCTCCAGTAACCAGAATATTAAAAGACTTCTTTCAAATAAACGCTGTGTATTTGAACTTTCTATTCATCAAAGAATCCTGAAAACAATTATGGTTTCCCCAACAACTGTTTTCAAAACTGATGATAATCAGAAATGTTTCTTGAGCAGCAAATCAGCATATTAGAATGATTTCTGAAGAATCATGTGACACTGAAGACTGGAGTAATGATGCTGAAAATTCAGCTGCGCATCACAGGAATAAATTACATTTTTAAATATATTCAAAATAGAAAACACTTATTTTAAATTGTAAAAATATTTCACAGTGTTACTGTCTTTACTGTAATAAATGCACCCTCTCTTGAACATATTCTTCATGCATATACTTTGGCATGTCAAAAGCAGTCTAATGTAATGTGAGCTGGTCATTTGATAACAGCCAAGCGCATGTGCACAATGAGTCTGACCTGCTGTACATCTGCGTAGGAGACCAGGTCAGCGGCGAGCACCTGTTGAGGTTGGCTGCTCAGTGACGGGAGAGGAACGGGCTTCTTCTGAGACAGCGTTCTGTTCAACACCCCCAGCTTGGTGCTTTAACACAAACACATTTGATTCAGCTTAATACAGCTCTAAAGCACACACATAGACACACTGCAGGGACGTTTAAAAAGAACTACAAAGCAAAAGGTCCATCCAAAAATTTAAACCGTCATCATTTACTCCCCTTGTGTCATTGGAACACAAAATAAGATATTTTGAAGAATGTTGGTAAAGAAATGGTTTCGTCTCTCCATATCACTGTATGCTGTGTATGCTCTTCTGTGTCATCCGCGCCACAAGGATGAGCTGTTTCTATGTGTAGTAAGCTTTGATTTTAAAGAAAACAGAGCATCATTGTGGCGCGGATGATACAGAAGAGCATACGGTGATACGGAGAGACACAGAGGAGACTGTTGACAAAGGAATTGTTAAATAAAGTCGTTATTTTTGTTTTCTTCGCTTGCAAAAAGTGTTCCCGTCGCTTCATATAACCCAGATTGCACAACTGATGGCAGATGGAGTATTCTGACGATGACTTTCATACCTCTCCTGGACCTTGACACTGTTATTTATTTGTCAGTCTATGGGACAGTCACAAGCCTCCCGGTTTTCATCCAAAATTACTTAAATTGTGTTTCGAAGACAACAAATCTTTTACAGGTTTGGAACGACACAGGGATACGTGAATAATGACAACATTTTCATTTTGGGGTGGAGTATCCCTTTAAACTTTAATTTCAGTTTCTCAGGAAACTAGACTTCAATTTGCATCTAAAGTAAACATATCCTGATTTAAGGATGCTTAGATATTGTAAAACAAAAAATACAGCGTAAGTGCACTGCATGCAGCATCTTATGCGAAAACTGAATTTAAGACTCTGATTTAGGACCTTTTTATGCCTTAATGTGTGAAAGGAGCAATTAAGACTTTTTAAGACTCGCAGAGAACCTTTAAGAAAGCAAATCATACAGAATGGCATGAGGGGGGAGTAAATAATGACAAGGTTTTAGGGTGGACAGTCCCTTAAACTAATATAAATTTTAAGCTAAAACTTGACGTTGTTAAGAAAATAAATAAATAAATAAATAAATAAATAAATAAATAAATAAATAAATAAATAAATAAATAAATAACTGACATTACACAGCTAGTGTTGCATGTATATGATGTCACACCATTGGCATCAATGGCATTTCAGTAGTGTAACACACCTGTACTGTCTGGCTCTGTCCATGTATTCATGTTGTTCCAGGCCTTGAGAAATAACAGCCGACACGTCAATTATGTCCCTAACCAGAAGGACAAGAAAAGTGAGTTTTAATCAATCAACAGTGCACAGGCCAAACTCGACAGCCACAGTGAAAGGGAAGGTGTGTGTCGTACAGAGCGGTCCGCTGCAGGATGTCCTTGTGCAGGGTCTGTTCATCTGTGCAGCTGGACGGCAGGCTGTCTGTGTTTCGATCCGAGCCATTGGTGGGATTTCTGTCTAAGTTTGGGTCAGGAATCAATGGCTTCTTTGAGCCGTCCTGCACAAAAGAGCCAAACGGAGGGTGTTCAAAAGCATGATCATCACACCTCCTGAAAAATCAACGCTTCACTCTTTTAAGGAGGCAGTAGTAACCTAAAACAATAACTAAATGGCTATTTATGACAAAATAAATATGGAGAAACATGTGCAAAAGAGTCAATTTGATTTCATTTCAAATTAATCTCTGGTTGCTCCCGGTGAACTAAACATGTTATTTATATACTGCTATAAGCTGCTCTGTTCAACAACATCTGCTTAATGACTTCTTACATCATAAGCCCAAACATCAAATACTTACTAAATTACATCATATAACCAAACGCGAACCTGCCCAAAAGTGATTTATACAAAGAATACATTTCCATCACCAGTGTTGGGGGGTAAAACATTACACGTTCAGAACACTTTACTAGTGACTTGAAAAAAAGAAATGCATTACTTTTCATCTACAAGGAAATATCTGAGTTACTTTTTCAAATAAGTAACGCCAGATGCTTTGTTTTCCCATTTATTGACTGATAGCTCTCCTGTTCCCATGTTGAGAGAAATCGGGAGTTAGTGCAGAGGTCTTGTCATGTGTGTCTTTTTTACAGTCTATGGTGCAAACCTGCACTAATTAACTATATTAAATAACACAAACATCCTTTAAGTATTTAATCTCATTTTATTAACCAGTGTCTTTGCTGCTGACCTTCAATTATCCAGTTCAAGCAGCACTTAATACTTTAGATAAACATAACATTTGTTTAATTTCTTTCTTTCTTTTTTTATTGCTTAAGAGTGTTGAACTGTCTTCTCCTGCATCTTATTCTTCATGAAGGTTTGTTTGAGCTGCTCCCTCTACTGTACAGATGTGAATTTACATTTCCTTCAGCCTGAGGAATATTCATTTCACTTTTTGGTGTGAAAGCGCTTTTACATTTGCCAAAAATAATACGTTTTATATTAAAAACAAACATGCAAGCCCAGAACAGACAGGACAACTCGTTACATTCTATAAAATGTAACACGATTAGTTACTTTTTTTAGGGAGTAATAATGTATCATTTTTAAAAGTAACTTTTCCTGACACTGTCCATTACTTTAAGGATCTTTAATCGTTATAAAAGATATTAATAATAAAATACGCGTGAAATATTTTAGAGCTAAAAAAAAATAGGCATTATTGTAAGTTTATTGTAGTTTTTTAAACAGCACATATCAGATCTACGGTCACGAGCCTAAGTTCCCAACACTTATACTTTCAGTTTGTGACGGTTTACATGTCTACTCATTATGGCACCAGAAGTAAACAATTCTGATTAGAAAAGTAGGCTCATTTAACGATATTCGACTTTGTTGTAGTTTTGTAGTCTGTTCTTTAATAATACACACCAACATTAAATGTGTGTTGTGTGTAATGACTGTTGCAGGGACACAAACACCACATTCTGTTGTGTTTTATAGCTGTTTGCGTGTATATTGAATAAACCTTCTCTACCTGGTTGCTCCCGGTGCTGAAACAGCACCCCATGACAGCCGTCCAGCAGCTTCAGTCTCTTCTCTGTCTGAGTTTTTCGTCTTAGAAGCGGTTAGTTTCTCTGTTCGATGGAAAGAGCTTCGCTGGAAACGCAGGAACCATCACATGACCATCACAAAGCAAAAAAAGCGTACTGCGTTCACCAGCGACACACAGCGACACAGACACAGTCATTTCAACTGTTTTGCAATTGAATTTGTGCTTTTGAAAAATTAATATTTCACAGTTATTAACATTGCACACATAAGTGAATTTAAAAAGAAATTAATAATACACTTATTTGAATCAAATGTAATGATACATGATCTAGGCTACTGTAGCCTAATTATATTCACTGTAGGTTTTATATATATATATATAATATATATATATATATATATATATATATATATATATATATATATATATATTATATATATATATATATACAGGAGACTGAGTGTTATATATCTTGTTGTGAATTTATATATAGTTAAATTCAAATATTAATCATATTTAGCCCATCAGACATACTGTCTAAACATATACTGTGTTGGTATACTGAGCCACGTATTTAAACTATTAATAAAAGAGCTTAATTAGGCTGCAAATATGTAACGGAGACGTGCAGCAAAACAAAACACTGTAACTGTAATCAATTGAAGGTGACTAGAAAGTCGAAACTATGATGTGCAGCCAGAGATTTGTGGAGAAGAATGCTTTGAGACGCACTGAAGATACAAAGACGAGAGAAGAGCGAGAGACACCAGCTAAAAAGTGAAGCTGATTTTCTGTGTTGTTTTTAATTGCTCGTTTTTTTTTTTCTTACCAGGAGCATTCTGTATTTCCTAACAGCAAATATGTTCCCTTAACTTTTTAGAAAGTAAATTCAGTAACTTTATTTAGATTTCTCCAGATCTGGTCCTTTGGATCTCAGTATTGATCACAGTTCGCAAAGAATTGTCTGAAGTTATCACAATGAGCAAAGTGTATCTATTTATCTAGTTAGTTCATTTCCAGGTGCTTTATTGGCATGATAAATATTTGTACATTCATATTGTCAAAGTAACTGCACCATTTCTGCATGAGTAAAATTTAACAATTTACTCATATAGAGACACATTACAATCCCCATATCGATGGGATTTAAACATTTAGGGCTTTAAAAATGAGGAATCAAGGAAAATTTGTGAAGAACCAGAATCTAAAATCATATTGAGATATCTTTAATACTTAATTCCTGACTGAGATACAGGCACACAATCTTTGGGAAAAGCTTAAAGCGGTTAAGGGAACTTATTATTTTTGCTATATGAGTTTCAAGACATGCGCACTAGCTTTGACATCTAATGACAAAACCTGTCAGGCTTTTTGAGCTGCTAATTGCCAGAAGACCAGAAGAGCTTGCTACCCTGTTGAATTAACATTTGATAATCTGACATATTATATCATTTGAATAAATCGTTCTAAACATATAATATCAAAGTAATGTTTGTTTAGGTCCAACCACAATCAAACACACCTGATCCAGCTAATCAAGGTCTTCAGGGTTACTAGAAACTTCCAAGCTGGTGTGAGTTGGAGCTAAACTTTGCAGAGCTGCACGCCTCCAGGAATTGAGTTTGGCACCACTGGTATATAGTATTGAGACTGATCTCTCTCTCTCTTTTTTTTTCAATCAGTGCAAATAAATGCAAGTACTGGCAGTGCATCAGATGGAGGTATTTAAAATTTCATCAAAAGATGGCCGCTGCTCAATTTGGACAGAGATGGGGGAATAATAGAGTCTGCCCAAATGCAAACAAATTCCTCCAAAGGTATGTTCCAAATGTTAACATTTACCAGAGTTACCATTCATGTTATCAGTCTGAGATTGTCTGAATAACCATATGTGTCATTGTCTGTTCCCCTTTTTGTCTCTTTCTGTCAATCTGTACCTCTATTATTATACGCTTACTTGAGGAAGCTCTTGTGGGAAGGAACACATGGATGTTATGGGGTAATTCGTTGGGTAGTGCGTGGGGATGGCATGAAAAGAAATGGTGTAAGGCAACCCCTTGATCACTGTAAAGGTGACACTTAGTTGACATGCTTAAGTACATGTAGGCTTAACAAGGACACTGTAAAATAAATAAATAAATAAATAAATAAATTTATGTATATATAATATGTATATGTGTGTGTGTGTGTGTGTATATATATATGTATGCATGTATGTATGTATGTGTGTGTATATACAGTACAGACCAAAAGTTTGGAAACATTACTATTTTTAATGTTTTTGAAAGAAGTTTCTTCTGCTCATCAAGCCTGCATTTATTTGATCAAAAATACAGAAAAAATAGTAATATTGTGATATATTATTACAATTTAAAATAATTGTTTTTAAATTTATTATACTTTAAATTATCATTTATTTCTGTGATGCAAAGCTGAATTTTTAGGATCATTATACATGATCCTTTAGAAATCATTCTAATATGATGATTCATTATCAAAGTTGGAAACAGTTCTGCTGGTTAATATTTTTTCAGAACATGTGATACTTTTTTAGGATACTTTGATGAATAAAAAGTAAAAAAATAAAAAAAAAGAAGAAGCTATGTTTTTAAAATATAAATATTTTGTAATAACAATATACACTACTGGTCAGTAATTTGGGGTCAGTATTTTTTTTTCTTTCTTTTTAAATAAAATCAATACTTTTATTCAGCAAGGATGTGTTAAATTGATAAAAATGATAGTAAAGAAATATATTATTAGAATATATATTATTAGAATTTTTTTTATTTGAATAAATGCAGTTCTTTTTATCCTTTTATTCATCAAATATATTAGACAGCAGAACTGTTTCCAACACTCATAATAAATCAGAATATTAGAATGATTTCTAATTGATCATGTGATAGACTGGATGTTACATGTGACACTGAAGGCTGGAGTAATGATGCTGAAAATTCAGCTTTGCATCACAGGAATAAATATATATATTTTTTAAAAGTATATTCAAATAGAAAACTATTATTTTAAGTTGTAATAATATTTCACAATATTACTGTTTTTTTTATGTCTTTTTTATGTTATTAATGCAGGCTTGATGAGCAGAAGAGACTTCTTTCAAAAACATTAAAAATAGTAATGTTTTCAAACTTTTGGTCTGTACTGTATATATATTATATGTTTGTGTGTATATATGTATGTATATGTGTGTATGTGTGTACCATTTTGGGTTGGCATGATTGTGGCCCAATGCCAGTGGTGTCGACTTAGTTTTAGTACCCAGACTTGTCCCAGTACCGGCTAAGTTTTACAATTCTTGTCTGCATGATTGTGGCCCAATGCCGGCAGTTTTGGCAGCCGGACTCGGGCCAGTGTATTTGGGCCGATTCTGGGGCGTCATTCATCCCATGTCCATGCCGAGTTATTTCTTCCGGTGTGCCGGATTTGGGCCTTTATTGGGCAAAACTGTTTTGGCTACCTAGGATATTCATCAATATTTATGTTTGGCTTTCTTCATTAAAAATATGAACAAAACCAAAAAATTGAGTTGAAGTTTCTGAAATTTGGTCGATTTGACAAAAAATAAAACTATACTAAGGTCACAGGTTTGCACTGGAGTTGTTTCAGTGTTGTGTAGACCAGTGGTTCTCAATTCCAGTGCTGGTGTCTGCCTTATTTATAACACACCTGATTGAGATCATCAGCTCATTAGTTCAGTTAATGGCTCTTTCCCCTAACAAGCTGATGATCTCAATCAGGTGTGTTATAAATAAGGCAGACATGCAAAATGTGCAGAGCAGGGGGTCCCAGGACTGGAATTGAGAACCACTGGTGTAGACGATGACCAGTGAAATCTTTAGAATCGGTGGTGTGCCGAGTTTGTGCTTTGACTGTGTTAAAAAGGTGAGGACAGTACTTCCCAAACCTGTCCTGGAGGCCCCTGCCCTGCACCTTTTGCATGTATCCCTTATCTAACACACCTGATTCCACTCATCAGCTCGTTAGTAGAGACTGCAAGAACTAAATTTGGTATGTTTGATGAGGGAGACATACAAAATGTGAAGGGCTGGGGGGGCCTCCAGGACAGGTTTGGGAAGCACTGGGTGAGGAACATTCACATGATCCTACAGGACTGGTGTGGAAGCTGAAGAGGAGATCGACGATATGACCGTTCCAGAACTATCCAGGATAAACCATGAAGAACAAACAGGTTTGTGTCTATTCTTGATTCTTCATTGTTGACCGCTGACAAACATTAAAGCTTCTGTTAAAAAGATGTAATGCCTGATCATATAGACATTTTAATTTTATTAACAAGGAATGACAGAATCTTTGGCACATCAAAGATCTGATACTTGATACTCACAGATAAATATGTGACCACTTTTGGTTTCTGCTATTTAATCATGTTCACTTGAACTGATTTTAACCACATTATTTTTTTTATTTTATTTTTTAGACTGGATGGAAGTAAAACCGCAAAGACATGTGGTGAATGAAGTGGAGGAGGAATGTTGTAAAATCAAAACTTCAAGAAAAAAAGCCAAACAGCTTCACACCTGCTCACAGTGTGGAAATAGTTTCAGACAAAAAGGAGGCCTTAAGAAGCACATGAGAATCCACACTGGAGAGAAACCATACACATGCACTCAGTGTGGAAAGCGTTTTACTGATGCATCAGGTTTCAGTTATCATCTGCGCATTCATTCTGGAGAAAAGCCATTTAACTGTGATCAGTGTGGTAAAAAGTTTATTTCATCATCACATCTAAAAGCACACCTGACAGTTCATTCAGGTGAGAAGCCTCATGTGTGTTCTTACTGTGGAAAGAGTTTTTCACGGCTGGACAGTTATAAACGGCACCAGAAAACACATAATGAAGTGAAAGATCACATGTGTTTTGAGTGCGGGAAGAGCTTTACTAGAGTAACCCATCTGAAAGAGCACCAGAGGATTCATACTGGAGAAAAACCTTACAAGTGCTCATACTGTGACAAGAGTTTCACTTTGTCTGTAAATCTGAAAAGGCATGAGCGAGTTCATACTGGAGAGAAACCGTACAAATGCCCTCAGTGCGGAAAGCATTTTAGACATTCCAACTCTGTAGTGTATCATATGATAAAGACTTGTCTGAAGTCGTCATTATGAGCAAAGTTTGTCTATTTATCCAGTTAGTTAGTTTCCAGGTGCTTTATTGGTATGGCAGTTATTTGTACATTAATATTGTCAAAGCAATTACAATGAGAATAGTGCTAAACAACAAAGACAAAACAGTGTAACTGACAATTACTGAATTAATAGCCTGACAGAAACCACACGACTGTCATGTTTAACTGAGCTGCTGAAACTCCAATAGTTCTGTTTTCTTCTCATTCATTATGATGATGATGTGTGAGATCTTTTGTAAATTGGCACATTAAGATCATTTCATTGTGTGTCAACAGATCGAGACAAACTACAGGATCATCAATTTATATGATAATCACCTATTGATGTGTTTTCAATCTTTTACCCTTCATGTTAAAGTTCTTTATTACAAACACTATTAAAGGCTATAGAAACCGTTCCTGCACTCGTCATGTTTTTGACATTGACAGCATAAATTAGCATTTTCATTCAGCTTGTCTGCCAGTTTTGTTCAGACCAATTATATATTAATCATTATATATAATGTTTTGTTTTTGTTTTTTTTTCCACCGCTGATTTTATTGGTTAACTCAATCACACAATCACCTACCAACAAAGGACTTTACGGATTCAATTCACAGCTCTTTCTGATGAAAGAAATACACAGTGGTGGATGAAGTATCTAAAAGCCACACTCAAGTAGAAGTACAGATATCTTACCAGAAAATGACTTTGGTAGAAGTTGAAGTCACCGTTTAGAATACTACTTGAGTAAAAGTTTTAAAGTATGTGATATTTATTGTACTTAAGTATGAAAATATTTTTTTTATAATAAACATTTTTCACAATACATTAGCCGCGTTTCCACTGTCGGGCTTAAAGCGGGCGTGCTAGTGTGCCAGGGCCAGTCGCGTTTCCACTGTCACTTCCGGGGCTTGATCGTGCCTCGTCGGGGCTTCCTCGGGGCCAACGGTCAGGGTTTTTTGGCCCGACGAAAACCTTGGGCCAAAGCGGGCCAGCTGGGGCTATAGGAGTGGTTATGAACAAAGGCGGAGTTTCTCCGCGAGTGGAGAGCGTCAGAGCCGCGGATCATTTCAGAAAAATAACAGCTATAACATCAACATTAAAAACTTTTTAAAATAAGCTGAGCTCAAAACTCACTTTCAGTCAGCAGCGAGTGTTTGAAATAACACGATCCGATGTGGATTATAATCATCATAAAAGGCAGAAATATTATAAGCGATGTAAAAGACTATGCACGCTTAACATTAACGTTACCATAATAAACATGCTAAATGCAACCACTTGGAGAAAACAGACGTCAGCTTCTTATTCTCTATCACAATTGTGTATTTATTTAGTACCATATTTTATCTGTCATTAGTCTCGTCTCGATTATCATTCATTTTAAATGTGACGTCTACTGTGGCTACAAATAAACAGAAACAGTCTCGACTGAATAAGCAGGCTATTTTCATAAGCGTTAAAAATAAATAAATAAAATAGAAATACATTTATTTCTGTGTGATTAATTTTGAGTCCTGATAAATTGATTCATTATGCTCAATGTATCACTTATAGTAAAACGTAGATGCTTTTGAATATTTAACAAAGCATGCAAACAAAAGGTCGCTGTTATCATGTTCGTTTTGTGATAGTTCCAGTGAATTATTTATTAGTTTTTAGTGAAACGATGGGGTTGCATGACGTTGTTCCTGAGAGGCGTGTAAAGGGCGGGTTTTAGTGACGCGCAGCGGAGCAGCGCTATTCTGGCCTCGTGGTATTGGCCCGAGGCTATTAGCCCGCCCGGCCCGTTTTAAGCCCTGGCTCGCACTGGCCCGACAGTGGAAATGCGGCTATTGTTTCAGAGCAGCTTTACAGAAAATGCATGTCTGCATTACAATTTATAGTGATTTTTTATAATATAATAGAATAAGAGCCACTTGATCTGGTACGAAGACTCTTTCATTCCAACATGGTATCTGCATCTGAAGTAATTTACATGTATTTACACAGTTTAAGCGGGGACATTGATGCATTTAACCTGCAGTTACAAATGCATACATAATGCTTTGTTTTAAACATAAAATGCTAAAAAATAATATTTGAAAGGATTTAAAACATGAAAGAAAATAGTTGAAATGTGAAACTAAAACCGTCAATAGGAGCCAGCAAGTCACCTTAAACGAGTGAGTCATTGAGATTCAAACGATTCATTCAAACGGCTGATTCATTCAGGAAAGCATTTGACTGGTAATGAATGAGTCACTGAATCATTCATTCAACCAATTTATTCAAAAAGCTGATTCATTCAGTAAGGAAACACCATCCTGTGTGTTGTTCAGAGACGCAAAACAGCGCTGTGATCTTAGTTTGGAACAATTTTCATTAGCAAAATTGGGCAAAACAGACAATATTGTGTCTGAAATGTAAGTCACTTTAATTTTAACTTTATTAAATTTGTATAAAATCAATATTACATTTGTTATCATGCTGATATCTGGGGAAAAAAAACACTTTTTGTGTGATATTAACTATATCAAATGATACAGATATAAAAGACATACAGAGGCATTTTTGCAACCAATTTAGAATGCCTTTAATTTTGATCATTCTTAATGCATTTTAATATATTAAATCAGATCAGTTTAATAGACCTACCAGATATTGGTAGCTCTATTAAAATTAGTTTAGATATAATGCCAATGCTGATGCTTCAAAAATTGGGCAAAAGCAATTTTTTTATTTTTTTGCTGAAGTTTGCAGGCCTGTAACTCAAGAAGTATTAAAGCTATCTCAGTATCCTTTTATAAACTGGGTCTTAAATGTTTCTTTTGATATCTTCATTTTTAAGATCCTATATGGTTCATCTGGTTTGATAAGGAAAAAAAAAAAAAAAAACACAAGATGCATTTCTAGTTTCAAGATTATTTGTTCCTCAGACAGTCCTCTTTAAATAAGTAGCAGCTGTATAAAAATGAGTAAAATTCAACAATTTACTCATATAGACACATTACGATCCCCATATTGCTAGGGATTGAAACATTTAGGGCTTTAAAATGAGGAATCAAGGAACCATATTGAGATCTTTAATTCTTACTGAGATACAGGCACACAGTCTTTGGGAAATTATATTTTCTGCATTTAGACAGGTATATTCAATGCAGTTGTTCTAGTTTCAACATTATATCTTCTTCAGACATTACTCTTTTAAATAAAAAGTTATCAGCTGTGCAAAGTGACCCACATTTGTTTTCTGAACACAGAAAATTGAACAGGTGCACATATCCATTACTCTGGAATTGAAACAAGGCTTTTAAAATTCTTGAACTGTCACAATACAACAAGTATTGCTGAAGTCATCAGATTGTACTAATAGAATGAAAATTCTTTGTGCAAAAATAAAACATTGATGCTGCCATCTTTCTAAAGTTATTTTTAACCCTGTAATTTGGCCCAAAATTCCACATGAAAATTGTCATTTTGACTCACCTCTAAAATAATGGATTACTCAATTATCCATGACATTAAATATTTGGTAATTCTCACTTCTTATGTTTGGCTTTCTTCATTAAAAATATCAAGAAAACCAAAAATTTGAGTTGGGGAAGTTTCTGAAATTTGGTTGATCTAACACAAAAAAAGAAAACTATACTAAGGTCACAGGTTTGTACTGGATTTGTTTCAGTGTTGTGTAGGTGATCACGACCAATGAAATCTTCAGAATCTGTGGTGGGCGGAGTTTGTGCTTGTGTTAAAAAGGTGAGGGATATTCACATGATCCTATACAGGACTGGTGCAGAAGTTGAAGAGGAGATTGACGACATGAATGATCCAGAACCATCTAGAATGAATCATGTAGATACTGAAGAACAAACAGGTTGGTGTCCATTCTTGATTCTTCATTGTTGACCGCTGACAAACATTAAATCTTCTGTTAAAAAGATTTAGTGGCTGTGAAATAATGAGCAATAGGAATGATAAATTATCATCTAAATGATCATATCAACATTTTAATTTTATTAACAAGGAATGACAGAACTAACCTTTGGCACATCAAAGATCTGATACTTGATACTCACAGATAAATATGTGACCTCTTTTGGTTTCTGCTATTAAATCAGGTTCACTTTAACTGATTTTAACCACATATTTTGTTTATTTTAGACTGGATGGAAGTAAAACAGCAAAGACATGAGGTGGAGGAGGAACGTTGTAAAATCAAAACTTCAGGAAAAAAAGCCAATCAGCTTCACACCTGCTCACAGTGTGGAAATAATTTCAGAGAAAAAGGAAACCTTAAGAAGCACATGAGAATCCACACTGGAGAGAAACCATACACATGCACTCAGTGTGGAAAGAGTTTTACTGATGCATCAAGTCTCAGTTATCATCTGCGCATTCACTCTGGAGAAAAGCCATTTAACTGTGATCAGTGTGGTAAAAAGTTTATTTCATCATCAAATCTAAAATTCCACCTGACAGTTCATTCAGATGAGAAGCCTCATGTGTGTTCTTTGTGTGGAAAGAGTTTCTCTCGGCTGGACAGTTATAAACTGCACCAGAAAACACATAATGAAGTGAGAGATCACATGTGTTTTGAGTGTGGGAAGAGCTTTATTACAGCTGATCATCTGAAACATCACCAAAGAATTCATACTGGAGAGAAACCTTATAAGTGCTCATATTGTGACAAGAGTTTCATTCGGCCTGCACACTTGAAAACACATGAGCGAGTTCATACTGGAGAGAAACCGTACCACTGTACTCAGTGTGGAGAGAGTTTCACTCGGTCAACAAATCTAGTGACCCATATTAAAAAGCATTGTTCTGTGTCAGAATGAGCAAAAGTTTTCGACTGATTCAATATTTCAAGTAAATAATTGATTCAGATACAGTAAATATGAGATTAGCGCAAATGATTGGTTTTGCTGTGAAATGCCACAAGATTTCTGGAGATGTTTTTGTTTTCTGTTTTGTTGGAGAACTGCAAAAGTATTCAGTTACTTTAATCTTACATTGACGTTTTTTATTCTTTGATTGAAGCCTTCTCATTAAACATAGACAAAGAAACAACTAGAAACTGGAAAAATATGTAACAAAACCCAACAACCAGTCATTTTTCAGTGTTAGAAACAATTACCTGAACGAGTTTCTGACCTTGTTTTTGTTACATAATTGCAATATCATTATATATGCAGCATAAACATTGAATAGGCTCTGTATAATGATGCAAATAAAATTTCAGTATCACTGACATCTCTGATTATGTGTGATTTTTTTTTTTTATGTGTTAGTCCATTCTATTATTTTTGTTATGTTTAGTAATAGATTTTATTTGTGATGATCCTGTAGTTTGTCTCAGTCTGTTGACACACAATGAAATGAGATTAATGTGCCAATTTACAGAAGATCTCAGACTTCATCATAATAAATGAGGACAAAACAGGGAACTATTGGCTTTTTAGCAGATCATTTGATGATAGTCTTGTTATCAGGAGAGATTATTCAGTGCAGATCAAGTGAAAATAATGTAAAATATGTGAGAGTCCAGTGTTGAATTATTAGAAGTGTAATATTTTCACCGGATGAACTATATTTATAGTTTGCACGTGAGAGAATTTTCAGTTTTTCATGGCTCAACAGTTCACCAATAAAGGTTAGGAATATTTATAACATCCTGCAAGAGACAAACTCCAGAGGCCCATTTCAGAAAGGAGGTATGTTAATCTCTGGGTTTTCCATTTCAGAATGGGCAGGAAAGCAGGGTAAGTCAAACCTGTCTCTGAACGAGAGGTAACTTATACTCAGAGTCTGTTACCATGATAACTTACTCTGTGAACCTAACCTGGTCTGGAGCAGGTTTTCTCCATTAAACCCAGAGTTTCTTTCGGTCTCCTCGCAATGAACAAATTCCTTATGGGTATGGAATGTCATGAGGAGGAGTAATTAATGACAGAATTAATATTTTTGGGTGAACTAACACTAACAGACTCCAATATGTGCACATACTTACAACTTTGTCCAAGCTCTACAATGTGAAAGTCATTTCAATTTTGTCTGCATAGCACTTTGATGGATACAACTGCAGAAGGACTTGCTGCGGTCCATCCACAAGATCATTCCATTCTGCGCTGATCTTCAGTCTTTCCAGGATATCATAAACATAAAAAGCAGAGAAACACGTTAAAACAACAATATAAAATAATAAACATAAATATATAAATAAATCTCGAGAGATGAAGTCAAATGTCATGACAAGTTTATGTTTCAATTAAAGCTCTACTTCACAATCCAGACAAGGCTTTACTTAACACATGAAATTAGAACCAAAAAAGCTAATTTAATAAATCTGTGCCTTGTTGCTGTTTATACAAGATATAAGCGATTAATACTGTTAATCAAAACCCTATTTCTGAACATCTAACGCAATATACTTATGTTCACACAGCTTTAAATGGGTTCCGATGAGGCACTAAAGTAACTACTTCAGAAAACTGTTTGTAGAGTTTGTACCTTCAGAAGTTCATCTGAACACAGGTTATGTCAGCAGCAATATCGAATGAGGTGCTCGTGCGTTTCTCTTATAACGTGCATAAAAAGGGACAGTTCGAGATGATTAGCCTAGTTATATTTTTCCATAATTTTTCATTTATGTATAATGTAACTGACGAATGTCTTCAAGGGATTATCAGACGCGGTCAAGTTAAATCAAGTTCGTTTTCTTTTTTTTTTAATTCCCGCCATTTTGAAACCATACAGTTGTCCATTGCACTCGATCTGATTCGCGCTCTGTTTTAACGGTCTCTAATGCAGCACTGGGCTAAAATAAAATAGCCTACATCATAAATTGTATTATATCATTCTCTAGATAAGTTCAGCTCAGTACTGTATGGGAGAATATTTATTATAACATTTATGTGGAAAATACTGTGAAACCGCATGGCTTCACAGTGCCAAGAAACTAACACTGGCATACATATAACTAGAAAATCCATCACTTTAAACCATACTAGTACTCTTCTTAGACAACATTCTTAATTGTACACGTCTTCATGAGTTCTCGCGATAAGTGATGTTGAGAACGTGACATTGATTCAACACATTTTTTAAGTTGAGGGGGCAAATACTCAGTCATCAGAGGCTTCTCATCTGAATGATTTTTTTAGTTTTGATGATGAGATAAAATCTTTACCACACTGATCACAGCTAAATGGCCTTTCTCCAGAGTGACAGAGCAGATGATATGCGAAACATGCAGCAGTAAAACTCTCTGGAATTACTTTGACAATATAAATGCACAAATATTTGTCATGTCAGTAAAGTAACTGGGTGAATTGATAGACTCATTTTGACAACTTTGAATAAACGTTACAATCATTTCCGGGTGGATAAATGTGAAAATTAATGTGAACCTTGATTTAACAGCAGAAAAGGAGATCAGGTATCAGTCTGTGATTGTCAGATATTTAATGAGCCAAAGCTCAGTTCTGTCATTCACTTGTTACTGCTGAACCGGCTCATGATCATTTAAATGCATTACTGTATCATTAATCATACGCAGATCGATGGACAAAAGCCCGTTTGTTTCTCAGTATCTTCATGTGTTATTCTGGATGGTTCTGAATCACTCATGTCATCAATCTCCTAATAAACTAAATAGTATGTGTCAGATTTCAGCTGCTGGAGTTTGTTCCAAGAATGATGTAAATATTCCCAACTTTACAGATGAACTGTTGAGCCATGGAGAGTTGGATAAAGTCATACTCTGTGAACTGGAAATATCTTTCACATGCAAACTGTAAATTTAAATGAGCTGTAAATTTTGATGTATTGTTGCCACCTGGAAAATCCTGGTAACACACACATATATGTAGGGTTTTCACAGTTTATGAGGATTTTCTATAAATATAATGATTTCAATCTGTACATATTTTGATTTGCACAGAATAATCTCTCCTAATTACATG
Organism: Cyprinus carpio; assembly: GCF_018340385.1. NCBI lineage: Eukaryota > Metazoa > Chordata > Actinopteri > Cypriniformes > Cyprinidae > Cyprinus > Cyprinus carpio. The sequence continues at coordinate 22,979,182 of NC_056586.1, read as the reverse complement.
ACTATCATCAAATGAGCTGCTAAAAAGCCAATAGTTCTGTTTTCTCATTTATTAGGATGATGTCTGAGATCTTCTGTAAATTGGCACATTAAGATCATTTTATTGTGTGTCATCGGACTGAGACAAACTATAGGATCATCACAAATAAAATCTATTACTGAACAACTAAAATACTATAATGCACTAACACATCAATAAAAATCACACATAATCAGAGATGTCAGTGAAATTTACATTTTATTTGCATAATTATACAGAACCTACACAACGTTTATGTTGCATATATAATAATTATGCAGTTATAAATGAATAACTTTTGTTACATATACAAAAACATCAATATTAAAGTATTTAAATATTTTACTATTCTCCAACAAAACAGAAAAAAAAACATCTCCACAAATCTTGTTCACAGCAAAACTAATAATTTGTGCTAATCTCATATTTACTGAATCTGAATCTCACGTTATTTACTTGAAATATTGAATCAGTAGAAATCATTTGCTCACTCTGACACAGAACAATGCTTTTTAATATGAGTCACTAGATTTATTGACTGAGTGAAACTCTCTCCACACTGAGTACAGTGATATGGTTTCTCTCCAGTATGAACTCGCTCATGTGTTTTCAGATTTCCAGATCGAGTGAAAGTCTTGTAACAATATGAACACTTGTAAGGTTTTTCTCCAGTATGAATTCTTTGGTGATGTTTCAGATCGTGAGCTCTAGTAAAGCTCTTCCCGCACTCAAAACACACTTGATCTTTCATGCCACTATGTATTTTCTGGTGCTGTTTCATATTGCACAGCAGTGAAAAACTCTTTCCACACAAAGAACACACATGAGGCTTCTCGTCTGAATGAACTGTCAGGTGTTTTTTTAGACTTGATGATGAAATAAACTTTTTACCACACTGATCACAGTTAAATGGCTTTTCTCCAGAGTGAACGCGCAGATGATAACCGAGACTTGATGATGCAGTAAAACTCTTTCCACACTGAGGGCATGTGTATGGTTTCTCTCCAGTGTGGATTCTCATGTGCGTCGTAAGGACTCCTTTTTGTCTGAAACTCTTTCCACACTGTGAGCAGGTGTGAAGCTGTTTGGATTTTTTTCTTGAAGGTTCCTCCTCCACTTCATTCACCTCATGTCTTTGCTGTTTTACTTCCATCCAGTCTAAAAATAAACAAATTATGTGGTTAAATTCAGTTAAATGAACCTAATTTAATAGCAGAAACCAAAAGAGGTAACATACTCATCTATGAGTATCAAGTATCATATCTTTGATGTGACAAAGGTTAGTTCTGTCATTCATTGTTAATAAAATTGAAATGTTGATATGATCAGTTAGATTATATTTTTTATCATTCCTATTGCTCATTATTTCACAGCCACTAAATCTTTTTATCATCAGTTTTAATGTTTCTTGGCAGTCTACAAAGAAGAATCAAGAATGGACACCAACCTGTTTGTTCTTCAGTATCTTCATGTTTTATTCTGGATGGTTCTGAAACACTCATGTAGTCAATCTCCTCTTTAATAAACTCCATCTTTACTATAGTATGTGTCAGATTTCAGCTGCTGCACCTGGAGTCTGCACCAGTCCTGTAGGATCAAGTGAATATTCCTCACCTTTTTAACACAGTTAAAGCACAAACTCCGCCCACCACAGATTCTGAAGATTTCATTGGTCGTGATCACCTACACAACACTGAAACAAATCCAGTACAAACCCGTGACCTTAGTATAGTTTTATTTGTATAGTGTCAAATTACCCAAATTTCAGAATTTTCCCCAACTCAATTTTTGGTTTTGTTCATATTTTTAATGAAGAAAGCCAAACATAAATAGTTATAAAAGACTACATCTTTAACTTCATGGATATTTGCTGAGAAATCCATTATTTTGTAGAGGAGAGTCAAAATGACAATTTTCATGTGGGATTTGGAGCCAAATTACAGGGTGAAAAATGACTTTAAAGATGGCAGCATCATTATTTTATTTTTATATAATGATTGGTAATTATATTAGTACAATCTGTTGACGTCAGCAATACTCCCCAAGAATGGGAAATTCACTTTTTATGTTTTTATGTACTCTCTCAATAAGTATTAAAGATATCTCAATATTATTTTAGATTCTGGTTCTTAAAGTTTTCTTTGGGAATCCGCATTTTAAAGTCCTTTATGTTTCAATCCCTGTGATTGGGATCACAATGCAACTCTATGGGTAAATTGTTGAATTTGACTAATTTTCAGTGGTCAAAGACAAAAGGTGGATCATTTTGCATTCAGCTGATGCTTATTAAAGACGACTGTCTGAAGAACAAATAATTTAGCATTTTGCATTCCATTTTGTTTCGTTTCATTCTATTAAACCAAATTAACCATATAGGACTTTAAAAATGAAGATACCAAAAGAAAATTATGTTCAGAATCAATATCTTTAATGCGTATTGAGTTACAGGCATGCAAACTTAAGGGAAAAAAACCCCAAAAAGTGCTTTTTCCTAATTTTTTAAGTGTCAGCATTGACATACAATGCAACAAGTACAGCTAAACTCAACTGATTTTAATTGACATATCGGTGTGTAAAAATAAAACAATGATACTGCAATCATTCTAAAGTTGTTTTTCACCATGTAATTTAGCTCCTCTACAAAATACTGGATTGATGTATTTCTTTCAGTTCATGAGGTCTGCTGTTTGCTGCTGTTAAATCAAGGTTCACGTTCATTTTCCCATTTATCCACCCAGAAATGATTGTAACTACACACTATGTTTATCCAAAGTTGTCAAATAGAGCAAAATCTATCAATTCACACAGTTACTTTATTAACATGACACATATTTGTACATTGAGAGTTACTGCTGCATCATGTCTCACGTATCATCTGCTCTGTCACTCTGGAGAAAAGCAGTTTAGCTGTGATCAGTGTGGTAAAGATTTTATCTCATCATCAAAACTAAAAAAGTTCATTCAGATGAGAAGCCTCACTTGTGTTCTTTCCGTGGAAAGAGATTTCCACTGCAACACAATTTGAAACAGCACATTAAAACACAGAATGACCAGAAAGATCATGTGTGTTGTGAGTGTGAGAAGAGCTTCACTTCAGCTAGATATCTGCAACTTCACCAAAGAATTCACACTGGAGAAAACCTTACAAGTGCTCATATTGTGACCAGAGTTTCACTGAGTCTGCACACATGAAAGCACATGAGCGAGTTCATACTGGAGAGAAACCGTGCACTGCATTAAACCAGTGATTCTTATGACAAAGAATAAAACGCATAATGTTTTCCGAATGTTGTCCCAAAGAGCAAAGTCTATAGATATATCCATTCATCCAGTTAGTTTGATAGTTTTTCAGGTACTTGACTGGTGTGACACAACATTTGTACATTTGTATTGTCAAAGTAATTGCAGAATTTTTGCATATGATTAAATTTCGCAAACAACACAGTGTTACTGACAATTAGTGAAACAATAGTCTGACAGAAACAGAGCCGTCAAGTTTAACTGAGCTGCTGAAAAGCCAATAGTTTTGTTTTCTCCTCATTCATTATGATGATGTGTGAGATCTTCTGTAAATTGGCACATTAAGATCATTTCATTGTGTGTCAACAGACTGAGTGATAATCACCTCTATTAAAGACCACATAAACCATTCCTGCACTCTTTTTTTTTTTTTTTTTTTTTTTTACATGGGATTAGCATAAATTAGAATTTTCATTTAGGCTGTCTGTCGTTTTTATTTAAACCAGTTATATATAACATAATTGAAATGCAAGGTTTATTATTTTCTAAAATGTTTTGGTTTTGTCAATATATATATATATATATATATATATATATATATATATATATATATATATATATATATATATATATATATATATATATATATATTATTTTTTTTCCACTGATTTCATTGGTCAACTCAATCACTCAGTCACCCCTCAACAAAACTGTAGACTTCATGGATTCAGTTCAGAGCTCTTTCTGGTGAGAGAAATACATAAATGAAGAACAAGGACAAAATATTAAATGTCTTGGATGAATACGTACTGAGTAATCAATCAATTTTGATGAGCAGGGTATACATTTTAATTTTCCCCTGAGATTTGGAGCCAAATTATAGGGGGAAAGAATTACTTTAGAAAGACTGCAGCATCGTTATTTTATAGTTTTGTATAGAGATCATTTAGTAAAATCAGTTGAGTTTAGCAACAGCTGCTGCATTATTTGCTAATGGTGACACTTCAGTGATGGAAGATTCGAGTTTGGGGTAATTTGATTTATTTGTCACAAACTACAAACTGTATTAAAGTTTGTAATGGAATTGATTCAGTGTTGTGTAGGCAATCACCGTGATTGACACGACCAATGAAATCTTTAGAATCTGTGGTGGGCGGAGTTAGTGTTTTAACTGTGTTAAAAAGGTGAGGAACATTCACTTGATCCTACAGGACTGGTGCAGACTCCAGGTGCAGCAGCTGAAATCTGACACATACTATAGTAAAGATGGAGTTTATTAAAGAGGAGATTGAGGACATGAGTGTTTCAGAACCATCCAGAATAAAACATGAAGATACTGAAGAACAAACAGGTTGGTGTCCATTCTTGATTCTTCATTGTTGACCTCTTAATGATCATATCAACATTTTAATTTTATTAACAAGGAATGAGAGAACTAACCTTTGGCACATCATATATCTGATCCTTATCTAATATATGACCTTGTTTGGTTTCTGCAATTAAATCAGGTTGACAGATTTTTAACCACATCATTTGTTTGTTTTAGACTGGATGGAAGTAAAACAGCAAAGACATGAGGTGAATGAAGTGGAGGAGGAACCTTGTAAAATCAAAGGTGAACAGCCGTTCACATGCCCTCAGTGTGGAAAGAGTTTCAGACAAAAAGGAAACCTTAAGAGGCACATGAGAATCCACACTGGAGAGAAACTGTACACATGCCCTCAGTGTGGAAAGGGTTTTGCTGATGCATCAGGTTTCAGTTATCATCTGCGCATTCACTCTGGAGAAAAGCCATTTAACTGTGATCAGTGTGGTAAAAAGTTTATTTCATCATCAAATCTAAAAAAACACCTGAAATGTCATTCAGATGAGAAGCCTCATGTGTGTTCTTTGTGTGGAAAGAGTTTTTCAAGGCTATATAGTTATAAATGTCACCTCAAAACACACAATGAAGTGAGAGATCACATGTGTTTTGAGTGCGGGAAGAGCTTTACTGCACCTGTTCATCTGAAACAGCACCAAAGGATTCATACTGGAGAGAAACCTTACAAGTGCTCATATTGTGACAAGAGTTTCACTCAGTCTGTAAATCTGAAAACACATGAGCGAATTCATACTGGAGAGAAACCATATCACTGTACTCAGTGTGGACAGAGTTTCACTCAGTCAGGAACTCTTGTGACTCATATTAAAAAGCATTGTTCTGTGAGCAAATCTTTTCTAGATTCAGTATTTCAAATAAATTATTTGTGATTCAGATTCGGTAAATATGAGATAAGCTCAAATAAACTGGTTTGCTGTGAAATGCCACAAGATTTGTGATGTTTTTTTCTGTTTTGTTGGAGAACTGCAAAAGTATTTAGTCACTTTATTCTTACATTGATGTTGTTTATTCTTTGATTAAATGTCTGCTCTGACAAAGACACTGACAAAGAAACACCCAAATTAAAATGGAAAAATATGAAACAAAAGATATTTATTTATCAATGCATTATTATTATATATGCAACATAAAAGCTGCATAGGCTCTGTATAATCATGCAAATAAAAATGTATTTTTTTCTGACAAATCTGATTATGTGAGACTTTTATTGATGTGCATTCTAGTATTTAGTTGTTCAGTAAAATATTTTATTTGTGATGATCCTGTAGTTTGTCTCAGTCTGATGACACACAATAAAATGAGCTTAATGTGTTGATTTACAGAATATCTCACACATCATCATAATGAATGAGCTGAAAACAGTTGATGACAGTCTGATTGTCAGAATAGTTTATTCTGTGTAAACTGCGTGAAAATAATGTAAAATAATGCACGGTATAAAATCATTATGTCTATGCAAAATCCTTATAAACATGAAGCGGGGTGAAAGGTGGTGATGATTATAGGGGCCCATGGCTGTGGGGGCCCCCGACGACTGCCCAAAACCAGCATGAAATATGCCCAGGACAGTTGATGGGCCACTGCTACATGTCCTCATGAAAGCATATTATTTTCACATGTCTTTAAGCATTACCAATTAAAACATTCAAGAGATTTTATAGCATTTAGACACAGGAAGATGTGAAAGAACTCAACTGAGTATCAAACCGAGTTTTTCCTACATACAAAATTATGTTGAAGTTATGAATTGGCATGTATCTTATGTCTTAAGTGAACGTAAACAGTTGTGAAAGAAATCGCATGTGTATCATTATATTGGGTGCATTGTCTCTTAAAGTGACCGTGCCTAATTTACTAGCTGCTGTCGGTGTCCTTAATGTTAACTCAAGAAAATAAAAGACAGAAAATCACTTACTATAATATAATATAATATAAATATAAATAGGGTAAAGGGTTTGAAAATCAAATTCTTCAATACTGTTTGTGACTATAAATGATTACATAATCCTCATTAACATGATTAAAAATGATTCAAAGGGACACTTCACAAAAAAAAAACAAAAAAAACATTCTGATTTATTTTGCCCATATCTCAAAACTTTACAGTTAATTTAGTTTGACAATTATTGAGTTTGATAGTATATGGATTTTCAGCATCCATAAATTCCTGCCATTTTATATTTAAACATTAAGGTACAAATATGTAAGGGACAAATATGTACCTTACACCTCGAAAAGCTCACAATGTACAATGGAAGGTGCAAAATTGTACCTTAAAGGTGCACAATTGTACCTTAAAGATACATTTTTCTACTTTTAAGGGTACATATGCAAAGTTTGTACCTTAGGGAACAAAAATGGACCTGTATTGTACCTCTTTTTCTAACAGTGTATTGGGTGCATTGTCTCTTAAAGTGACAGCGCCTAATTTACTAGCTGCTGTCGCTGTCCTTAATGTTAACTCAAGAAAATAAAAGACAGAAAATCACTTACTGCTCTTGACTGAATTACTTTGTAGTTTTAACAAGAATTAATCTAGATTTAATTTATACAGTGAGGACTATGCACATTAAAGACCTAAAAAATGATGGCTGTGAAATATTGATCTGTATATGGATGATAAATGATACAGAAATGCATTTAAATGATCATGAGCCGGTACAGCAGTAACAAGTCTATGACAGAACTAAGCTTTGGGACATCAAATATCTGACAATCACAGAGTTAGTTAATTTCCATGTGCTTTATTGGCATGACAAATATTTGTACATTTATATTGTCAAAGTAATTGCAATTACTGCATGCAAATAAAACGAGAATAACGAAAAACAACAAAAAACTAAACAGTGTAACTTGACAATTAATTAATAATTGACAATTAATTAAAGCTGATGTTCCACGGGGCAACTTTTTAATCAATTTTGCTGACCATTGTTTTTTCAGCAGTGTTGCTTGGGCACTTTCCCATTGAGAATGGGTAACAAATTTCCTTTCTGGATACTTTAGTTCGGTTGTGGGCCCTGTGTCTCACCTGGTTGCCCATTGATGCAACGTTAGCCAAAGTTGCCCAGCAACATTGCTCAAAAAGTTGCCCCGTGTATCATCAGCAGAAACAGAGTCTTAATGTTTAAGTGAGCTGCTGAAAAGCCAATAGATCTGTTTTCTCCTCATTCATTATGATGATGTGTGAGATCTTCTGTAAATTGACACATTAAGCTCATTTCATTGAGTGTCAACAGACTGAGACAAACTACAGGATTAACACTTTATGTGATAATCACCTATTGATGTGTGTTTTTAATCTTTTTGTTAAAAGTACTATGCATGTTTTTGACATTGAAGCAGCATGAATTAGTATTTCCATTCAGTCTGTCTGCCGGTTTTGTTCAGACCAATATTATACGTTATATATAACGCTTTGGTTTTGTGTGTGTGTGTGTGTGTGTTTTTCAACAGATTTCATTGGTCAACTCAGTCACTCAGTCACCTGGCAACAAAAGACTTCATGGATTCAGTTCACAGCACTTTCTGCTGAAAGAAATATATAAATTAAGAAGAAAGCCAAAATATTAAATGTTATGGATGAATATGTACTGAGTAATCAATATTTTGTAGATGAGATAAATTACAGGGTGAAAATATAAATGATAAATATAATAGTTATAAAGTTAGTTATAAAGTTTTAAGGATTGTAGTTTTATTTTTTTTTTTTTAGTCATTGGTTGGTCTATGAAAATCAGTTGACTTTAGCAATGCTTGCTGCATTATATGCCAATGGTGATGGTTAAAAAAAAAGTTTGCAGGCCTACAACTCAATAAATATTAAAGGTATCTTAGTATCCTGTTAGATGCTGATTCTTAACATACTTTTCTATTGGTATCTTCATTTTTAAGCTCCTATATGGTTCGGTTTAATTGAAAAAAAGAACAAGATGCATTTCTAGTTTCAACATTATCTGTTCCTTAGACATTCACCTTTAAATAACTAGCAGCGGTATGAAAATAAGTAAAATTCAACAATTTACTCATATAGACACATTGTGATCCCCATATCGCTGGGATTTAAACATTTAGGGCTTTAAAACTGAGGAATCAAGGAAACTTTGTGAAGAACCAGAAAATAAAATCAGATTAAGATATCTTTAATACTTCCTGAGATACAGGCACACAATCTTTGGGAAAACAATATTTTTATTAGGTTTGTTTTATGCAGTTGTTTTGATGGTGTGTGCTTAAAAAAATAGAATATTGAAAGAAATGTTTTTAAAGAACCATTAACCACCTAAAAGGTCATTGAAATATCTTTAATACTTAAATATCTTTAAAAATTAAGATACAGGAGTGCAAACTTCATGGAAAAATAAAAACATAAAAAGTGCATTTCCCATTCTTGAACTGTCACAATGCAACAAGTATTGCTGAAGTCATCAGATTGTACTAATAGAATTACCAATCAATGTGTAAAAATAAAACAATGATGCTGCCATCTTTCTAAAATCATTTTTAACCCTGTAATTTGGCTCCAAATCCCACATGAAAATTGTCATTTTGACTCTCCTCTACAAAATAATGGATTACTCAGTAAATATCCATGACATTAAATATTTAGTTTTTCATATTTATGTTTGGTATGCAACAAAACCAAAAATTTGAGTTGGGAAAGTTTCTGAAATGTGCTTGATCTGACACAAAGAATAAAACTATACTAAGGTCACGGGTTTGTACTGGATTTGTTTCAGTGTTGTGTAGGTGATCACGACCAATGAAATCATTAGAATCTCTGGTGGGCGGAGTTTGTGCTTTAACTGTGTTAAAAATGTGAGGAATATTCACATGATCCTACAGGACTGGTGCAGACTCCAGGTGCAGCAGCTGAAATCTGACACATACTATAGTAAAGATGGAGTTTATTAAAGAGGAGATTGAGGACATGAGTGTTTCAGAACCACCCAGAATAAAACATGAAGATACTGAAGAACAAACAGGTTGGTGTCTATTCTTGATTCTTCATTGTAGACTGCTGAAAAACATTAAAACTGATGATAAAAAGATTTAGTGGCTGTGAAATAATGGGTAATAGGAATGATTAATTATCTTCTAAATTATCATATCCACATTATTTATTTTTTTTAAACAAGGAATGACAGAAGTAACCTTTGTCTCTTTTGGTTTCTGCTATTAAATCAGGTTCACTTGAACTGATTTTAATCACATCTTTTGTTTGTTTTAGACTGGATGGAAGTAAAACAGCAAAGACATGAGGTGAATGAAGTGGAGGAGGAAACTTCAAGAAAAAAAGCCAAACAGCTTCACACCTGCTCACAGTGTGGAAAGAGTTTCAGACAAAAAGGAAACCTTAAGAGGCACATGAGAATCCACACTGGAGAGAAACCATACACATGCCCTCAGTGTGGAAAGAGTTTTGTTTATGCATCAGGTTTCAGTTATCATCTGCGCGTTCACTCTGGAGAAAAGCCATTTAACTGTGATCAGTGTGGTAAAAAGTTTATTTCATCATCAAGTCTAAAAACACACCTGACAGTTCATTCAGATGAGAAGCCTCATGTGTGTTCTTTGTGTGGAAAGAGTTTTTCACAACTGGTCAGTTATAAACATCACCAGAAAACACATAATGAAGTGAAAGATCACATGTGTTTTGAGTGTGGGAAGAGCTTTATTACAGCTGATCATCTGGAACGGCACCAAAGAATTCATACTGGAGAGAAACCTTATAAGTGCTCATATTGTGAGAAGAGATTCACTCAGTCTGAAAAATGAAAGCACATGAACGAGTTCATTCTGGAGAGAAACCATACCACTGTACTCAGTGTGGAAAGAGTTTTAGACAATCATCAAAACATCTCACTCATATAAGAAAGCATTGCAAGTGAGCAACATTAATTTTCATGTCAAATACATTCAAGTAAATCGTCTGAAACAAAATATTGAGTTTGTCTTAAAGAAACAATATATCATCTAGTTTTGTGAATGTGGTTATGAAAACTTTTAGAACTATAGAAAGACTTAAGAGTGGAACTTTAGTCAACTTTTAGAGTGTGAATAAAATATTGTTGAAAAATCACATTTGGGTGCTATATAGGACTTCCTTAAAAATAGATATATTCATGTCATTTACAGTTTGCTAAGTGTAGAATTTATGAAAAATAAAACAGAAATCTTGCTGTGGGAAGAGCTTTATTGTGTTCTACAAAGTGATCTATGTCTGTGAGAATATAAAGAAAGCCTGATGTTGAGTATTTCAATTTTTTTATTAATTGAAATGTCTTGTAATGCTCTTTGATTTGTTGTCAACCAATGCAATGAAGAATGAAATACTAGTAGATTCACTGATTCATATGTAAGATGATAGTATATTTGCTCAGTACAGAGATGTGATTTACTTAAGAATATGTGGCCCTTTTATAAAGGCACAGCACGCACTGAGCATGCACAGAAAAAAGATAAGCGTGCGAGTCGAGTGCTGGTACTTTCAATAGTTATCAAATGAAGCTGTTAACAATTGTGAATAAAGGAGGATTTGTGACAAAACAGAAAACTTTAGGAGACAAAGAGGACTCTTCAGCAGCTCAGTTTAACATGATGGCCCTGTTTCTAGGCGTAAGATTATTGACAAAATCTAAATGTATGTGTGTTGATTGTTTGCAGTTGTGCAGTTCTCCTACATAACGCATAAAAAGGTGAAAGTGTATAATGCAACTATATATTAAATCAAAATCAGCAGGCCAGAATAACAGGATTTGGGTAATTTATTCTCTTTTTACATACGCATGCTCTGTTTGAAAAGACTCTAATGCAGCACTGGGCTCAAAATCAAATATATATCAAACTGTATCTTTAACGTTCTCCAGATAAATTTAGCTCAGTACCACATTAGAGAATATTTATTATAATATTTTAGTGGAAAATAGTGTGGAACCGCATGTATTTTGAGGCTTCATAGTGTTGCGAAACTAACACTGGCATACATGTACCTAGAAAATACGTCTCTTTAAACCATACTTGTACTCTTCTTAGACAACATACATATTTTCACACATATTAAACCAATAAATGTACTAACTAAATTTGTTGAATGAGAAAGTTTCCAAACTTTGTGGAGAAGCTCGCAAAGACGTCTGACCAGTGTCTTCTGTCTGCAATGGTCTTCACGAGTTCTCATAAGTGATGTTGAGCATGTGACATCGGTATTGAATTGATTCAATACATTTTTTTAAGTTGAGAGGACACATACTCTAGTTCAGTCAACTTACAAACTAGTTGAGACAGTGAAAATTTAAAATGTTAAGTTACAGTTTTTTTTCAATTGCTAACAAGCGTTTACCAATACTTAAAGTACTTTTTCTAAACTCTTAACACAGCAACACAACTACATCACACACTTAGCCAAATAGTTAATTTTCTGGCCAAAACCACATTTTGTTAAATAAATGCAAACTCTACATTTCAAAATGCTGAATACCTATTTCTACATATACTAACTCTATCAAGACACAGCGAACACAATTCAAAATCGAGTCATTCGGACAAAACATTAGCACTACTTTTCTATCCAATACAAACATATAGTCAATCATAGCACAGTGACTGTCAAAATACTAACATGCAGTAACTGCATTACTTTCTTCTACATGTTTGACATAGATGTTTCAGTTCTACTTGCATAGACAATATAAAAATTGTTCATTGTTCATTGTGCAAAAATTCCATTGCTTTTTGTAATTTAGTTGCATTCAACTGAAAACCATTTAAATTTTTTAAGTGTTGAATGTGTTCATTCTTGGGAACATACTGTCTAAAACTGAATGAGTCATTACTTCATAGAATGTACAATAGAAAAAATGGGGTCCTCTATGCAGAAATTCAATCTTGATTGAAATTGCTCTCCAGTGGGTGGGGGTTGGATGTGAATGCTAGCTGATGTCAGTGATCAACAAAAATTACAACATACATGACCTTTGGTTACAGTTTTTTACAGACACTAGGACACATTTATCAATACTTAGTTCACTTTTGCAAAACTCTTCACACAGTTCTCCTAACCAACTTTCACATTCAAAATGCACTACAACTACCAAAACACTTTATTCAGGTCTCAAATCAACTCATTCTTCCAGAACACTAGCAAAGGTTGACAGCCGACAAACACACTTTGTCACCCACAAAACAATGACCTAAAAAACACTAACAACATGTAGCATTATACAGCGTTTTCTTGTGTAAAACAAGGACACATCTCTGTTTATAATTCACTGCAATATGTTACTGGAATGAATCAGACATGTTTACATCACAATACAAAACTATTCAGCAGTTGTCTCCTTTTGTAATGCAATTGAAAGAGTAACACCTGTGTAGATGTTCATCTACAATGAGTATCAGCTGTGGCTGGTCCAATTGTCCAATTGTTTTTATAGCATTTAATTTTAAGATTTAAAATATATTTCATTTAAATATTACTGTAGAAATGTAGCAAATTGCTGTCTTATTCAGTTTTGTATTATGTTATTGTTTTGAACATCAGTTTAACAGTTTTGAAAGCAGTATGTAAGCATGTGCAAATTGGCCTGTACGTACAAAGAGTTTTGGCAGTTGTTGTGTCTGAGTGAGAAAAGAATTCATGAAATTTGAGAGATGTAGTCATTGAATGCATTTTGTGCCAAAGCAATGATAACTGATCCTCAGTTTAGCCCACATAGACTTCTGTTGTGCTCACTGTGTGAAGAGTTTTGCAAAAGTGACCTAAGTATTGAGAAATGTGTTCTAGCGTCTGTAAAAAACTGTAATATGCAAGCTTGTTTCCGTCACAGGATAAAAAAAGTAAAAACGGTAATTGTGAACGTTTTTATCTCACAATTTGGACTTCTGTTCGTGGAATTGCGTGTTTACATCTTGCAGTTCAGACTTCAGATTCACAATTGCAAGAAATTAAAGTCAGAACTGTGAGATGAAACAAAGTCACAATTACCCTTTACCCTTTATATTCCATGGCAGAAATAAGCTTTCATAGGTTCCACATGTGTAAGAGGGAAAAACAGACAAACAAACAAACATAACAAATATACAGTCCAGCACTCATTCTTACACCCTGTCTTACCGTTTCTTCTCCCTTACCTATCTTCTTCTGATCCAACTACTCCTATCCCTCCTCCAACTATTCCTCTTCCTCTTCCAGACATCATTTTTTCTCTCTCTGATTCTTTTTGTTGCTCTGCACCCACAAAACCAATTCAAAGAGGTATTTTTTACTCTATGTTGATGTAATGGAAAGGGCATCAACACCCGACTATTCCTCCAACTGATACTGGAGCTATTTCTAAATATTTTTGTGATCTGTTACTTAAAAATTCTTATCAGTTGTTACAATATTTTATATAGAAATATTTTTTCAATACTTTTGAGTTGCTGTTTTTGCAGAAGTAGAGGCTTTACACTATATTTAAAGTTTGGAACATTATGTCCTCATTTCTGTCATGCTGTGTTTAAGCATTTGTAAAAAAGTTAAGAAGGATCTATGATTTTGGTATGGGGTAAGCTTGTGTGAAAATAAAATTTAAGCATTTTAGAAACGTGTTAATTTACTGAATATTGTGTGAAAACAGCATGATTTGTGTTAAAGGTATGGTCACAACAAACTGATGTTGTGCTAATTGTGTATAGTGTTTTGAAAATGTGACTACAGATTGGACAAAAGGATGTTAGCAATTGAAAAAAACTGTAAATGAACAAATTCAAAAGTTGTAAGTTGTGTCAAAAAAATCATCAAAACAACTTAAATGCGAGATCATTTTACAGTGTACAAATAGTTGTCATGCCAATAAAGTAACTGGGTGAATTGATAGACTTTGCTCATTTTGACAACTCTGAATAAACATATTAAGTTACTTTCATTTCAAATGTGAACATGAATGTGAACCTTGATTTAACAGCAGTAAACAGCAGAGATCAGGTATCAGTCTGTGATTGTCAGATATTTAATGAGCCAAAGCTCAGTTCTGTCATTCACTTGTTACTGCTGAACCAGCTCATGAACATTTAAATGCATTACTGTATCATTAATTGTATGCAGATCGATGGACAAAAGCCTGTTTGTTTCTCAGTATCTTCATGTGTTATTCTGGATGGTTCTGAATCACTCATGTCATCAATCTCCTAATAAACTAAATAGTATGTGTCAGATTTCAGCTGCTGGAGTTTGTTCTAAGAATGATGTAAATATTCCCAACTTTACAGATGCACTGTTGAGCCATGGAGAGCTGGATAAAGTCATACTCTGTGAACTGGAAACATCTTTCACATGCAAACTGTAAATTTAAATGAGCTGTAATGTATTGTTGCCACCTGGAAAATCCTGGTAACCCACACATATGTAGGGTTTTCACGGTTTATGAGGATTTTCCATAAATATAATGATTTCAATCTGTACATATTTTACATCATTTTCATTTGATCTGTACTGAATAATCTCTCCTGATAACAAGACTATCATCAAATGAGCTGCTAAAAAGCCAATAGTTCTGTTTTCTCCTCATTATTATGATGATGGCTGAGATCTTCTGTAAATTGGCACATTAAGATCATGTCATTGAGTGTCAACAGACTGAGACAAACTACAGGATCAACACTTTATGTGATAATCACCTATTGATGTGTGTTTTTAATCTTTTACCCCTCAGGTTGAATTTCATGATTAGAAGTACTATTAAAGACTACAGAAACCATTCCTGCACTCATTTTATTTTAATATTTTTTTTACACTGGATAATCATAGATTAGAATTTTCATTCAGACACTCTGTTGTTTTTATTTAAACCAGTTATATATAACATAACTGAAATGCAAGTTTTTTTTTTTTTTTTTTTAATAAAATGTTTTGGTTTTGTGAAAATATATATATATATTTTTTGTTTTTCCTGAACTAGTTTTCCGCTGATTTCATTGGTCAACTCAATCACTCAGTCACCCCTCAACAAAATTGTAAACTTCATGGATTCAGTTCACAGCTCTTTCTGGTGAGAGAAATACATAAATGAAGAACAAGGACAAAATATTCAATGTCTTGGATGAATACGTACTGAGTAATCAATCAATTTTGATGAGCAGGGTATAAATTTTAATTTTCACTTAAGATTTGGAGCCAAATTACAGGGTAAAAGAATTACTTTAGAAAGACTGCAGCATCGTTATTTTATAGTTTTGTACAGAGATCATTTAGTAAAATCAGTTGAGTTTAGCAACAGCTGCTGCATTATTTGCTAATGGTGACACTTCAGTGATGGACGATTCGAGTTTGGGGTAATTTGATTTCTTTGTCACAAACTAGCCCTATATTAAAATTTGTAATGGAATTGTTTCAGTGTTGTGTAGGTGATCACCGTGATTGACACGACCAATGAAATCTTTAGAATCTGTGGTGGGCGGAGTTAGTGCTTTAACTGTGTTAAAAAGGTGAGGAACATTCACATGATCCTACAGGACTGGTGCAGACTCCAGGTGCAGCAGCTGAAATCTGACACATACTATAGTAAAGATGGAGTTTATTAAAGAGGAGATTGAGTACATGAGTGTTTCAGAACCATCCAGAATAAAACATGAAGATACTGAAGAACAAACAGGTTGGTGTCCTTTCTTGATTATTCATTGTTGACCTCTTAATGATCATATCAACATTTTAATTTTATTAACAAGGAATGAGAGAACTAACCTTTGGCACATCATATATCTGATCCTTATCCAATATATGACCTTGATTGGTTTCTGCAATTAAATCAGGTTCACAGATTTTTAACCACATCATTTGTTTGTTTTAGACTGGATGGAAGTAAAACAGCAAAGACATGAGGTGAATGAAGTGGAGGAGGAACCTTGTAAAATCAAAGGTGAACAGCCGTTCACATGCCCACAGTGTGGAAAGAGTTTCAGACTAAAAGGAACCCTTAAGAGGCACATGAGAATCCACACTGGAGAGAAACTGTACACATGCCCTCAGTGTGGAAAGAGTTTTGTTGATGCATCAAGTCTCAGCTATCATCTGCGCATTCACTCTGGAGAAAAGCCATTTAACTGTGATCAGTGTGGTAAAAAGTTTATTTCATCATCAAATCTAAAAAAACACCTGATATTTCATTCAGATGAGAAGCCTCATGTGTGTTCTTACTGTGGAAAGAGTTTTTCAAGTCTATATGGTTATAAATGTCACCTCAAAACACATAATGAAGTGAGAGATCACATGTGTTTTGAGTGTGGGAAGAGCTTTACTGCAGCTGTCCATCTGAAACAGCACCAAAGAATTCATACTGGAGAAAAACCTTACAAGTGCTCATATTGTGAGAAGAGATTCACTCAGTCTGTAAATCTGAAAACACATGAGCGAATTCATACTGGAGAGAAACCATATCACTGTACTCAGTGTGGAAAGAGTTTCACTCAGTCAGGAACTCTTGTGACTCATATTAAAAAGCATTGTTCTGTGAGCAAATGTTTTCTAGATTCAGTATTTTAAATAAATTATGTGTTTCAGATTAAATATAAGATTAGCTCAAATAAACTGATTTGCTGTGAAATGCCACAAGATTTGTGATGTTTTTTTTTTTCAGTTTTGTTAGAGAACTGCAAAAGTATTTAGTCACTTTATTCTTACATTGATGTTGTTTATTCTTTGATTAAATGTCTGCTCATTAAGACACTGACAAAGAAACACCCAAATTAAAATGGAAAAATATGAAACAAAATATATTTATTTATCAATGCATTATTATTATATATGCAACATAAAAGCTGCATAGGCTCTGTATAATGATGCAAATAAAAATTTATTTTTTTCTGACAAATCTGATTATGTGAGACTTTTATTGATGTGCATTCTAGTATGTAGTTGTTCAGTAAAATATTTTATTTGTGATGATCCTGTAGTTTGTCTCAGTCTGATGACACACAATAAAATGAACTTAATGTGTCGATTTACAGAAGATCTCACACATCATCATAATGAATGAGCTGAAAACAGTTGATGACAGTCTTATTGTCAGAATAGCTTATTCTGTGTAAACTGCGTGAAAATAATGTAAAATATGCACGGTATAAAATCATTATGTCTATGCAAAATCCTTATAAACATGAAGGGGGTGAAAGGTGGTGATGATTATAGGGGCCCATGGCTGTGGGGGCCCCCGACGACTGCCCAAAACCAGCATGAAATATGCCCAGGACAGTTGATGGGCCACTGCTGCATGTCCTCATTAAAGCATATTATTTTCACATGTCTTTATGCATTGCCAATTAAAACATTCAAGAGATTTTAAAGCATTCAAACACAGGAAGATGTGAAAGAACTCAACTGAGTATCAAACCGATGTGAAAGAGTTTAATTCAGCACCCGTCCATTCAAGCGCAAGAAGAGTTTTTCCTACATATAAAATTATGTTGAAGTTATGAATTGGCATGTATCTTCAAAAAACTGTTTCTTATGTCTTAAGTGAACGTAAACTGTGAGTGAAAGAAATCGCATGTGTATCATTATATTGGGTGCATTGTCTCTTAAAGTGACCGCGCCTAATTTACTAGCTGCTGTCGGTGTCCTTAATGTTAACTCAAGAAAATAAAAGACAGAAAATCACTTACTGCTCTTGACTGAATTACTTTGTAGATTTTAACAAGAATTAATCTAGATTTAATTTATACAGTGAGGACTATGCACATTGAACACCTAAAAAATGATGGCTATGAAATATCGATCTGTATATGGATGATAAATGATACAGAAATGCATTTAAATGATCATGAGCCGGTACAGCAGTAACAAGTGTATGACAGAACTAAGCTTTGGGACATCAAATATCTGACAATCACAGAGTTAGTTAATTTCCATGTGCTTTATTGGGATACAAATATTTGTACATTTATATTGTCAAAGTAATTGCAATTACTGCATGCAAATAAAACGAGAATAACGTAAAACAACAAAAAACTAAACAGTGTAACTTGACAATTAATTAATAATTGACAATTAATTAAAGCTGATGATACACGGGGCAACTTTTTTAGCAATTTTGCTGGCCATTGTTTTTTTCAGCAGTGTTGCTGGGGCACTTTCCAATTGAGAATGGGTAATACATTTCTATCTGGATACTTTAGTTCGGTCGTGGGCCCTGTGTCTCACCTGGTTGCCCATTGACGCAACGTTAGCCAAAGTTGCCCAGCAACATTGCTCAAAAAGTTGCCCCATGTATCATCGGCAGAAACAGAGTCTTAATGTTTAAGTGAGCTGCTGAAAAGCCAATAGTTCTGTTTTCTCCTCATTATTATGATGATGTGTGAGATCTACTGTAAATTGGCACATTAAGATCATGTCGTTGTGTGTCAACAGACTGAGACAAACTACAGGATTAACACTTTATGTGATAATCACCTATTGATGGGTGTTTTTAATCTTTTACCCCTCAGGTTGAATTTCATGATTAGAAGTACTATTAAAGACTACAGAAACCATTCCTGCACTCATTTTATTTTATTATTTTTTTTACATTGGATTAGCATAAATTAGAATTTTCATTCAGGCTGTCTGTTGTTTTTATTTAACCCAGTTATATATAAAATAATAAAAAAAATGCAAGGTTTATCATTTTCTAAAATGTTTTGGTTTTGTCAATATATATATATTATTTTTTTTCCACTGATTTCATTGGTCAACTCAATCACTCAGTCACCCCTCAACAAAATTGTAAAATTCATGGATTCAGTTCACAGCTCTTTCTGGTGAGAGAAATACATAAATGAAGAACAAGGACAAAATATTCAATGTCTTGGATGAATACGTACTGAGTAATCAATCAATTTTGATGAGCAGGGTATACATTTTAATTTTCACTAAAGATTTGGAGCCAAATTACAGGGTAAAAGAATTACTTTAGAAAGACTGCAGCATCGTTATTTTATAGTTTTGTACAGAGATCATTTAGTAAAATCAGTTGAGTTTAGCAACAGCTGCTGCATTATTTGGTTATGGTGACACTTCAGTGATGGAAGATTCGAGTTTGGGGTAATTTGATTTATTTGTCACAAACTACAAACTGTATTAAAGTTTGTAATGGAATTGTTTCAGTGTTGTGTAGGTGATTACCGTGATTGAAAGAACCAATGAAATCTTTAGGGAATGTGGTGGGCGGAGTTAGTGCTTTAACTGTGTTAAAAAGGTGAGGAATATTCACTTGATCCTACAGGACTGGTGCAGACTCCAGGTGCAGCAGCTGAAATCTGACACATACTATAGTAAAGATGGAGTTTATTAAAGAGGAGATTGAGGACATGAGTGTTTCAGAAACATCCAGAATAAAACATGAAGATACTGAAGAACAAACAGGTTGGTGTCCATTCTTGATTCTTCATTGTTGACCTCTTAATGATCATATCAACATTTTAATTTTATTAACAAGGAATGAGAGAACTAACCTTTGGCACATCATATATCTGATCCTTATCTAATAATATGACCTTGATTGGTTTCTGCAATTAAATCAGGTTCACAGATTTTTAACCACATCATTTGTTTGTTTTAGACTGGATGGAAGTAAAACAGCAAAGACATGAGGTGAATGAAGTGGAGGAGGAACCTTGTAAAATCAAAGGCGAACAGCTGTTCACATGCCCTCAGTGTGGAAAGAGTTTCATACACAAAGGAAACCTTAAGAAGCACATGAGAATCCACACTGGAGAGAAACCGTACACATGCCCTCAGTGTGGAAAGAGTTTTGTTGATGCATCAGGTCTCAGTTATCATTTGCACATTCACTCTGGAGAAAAGCCATTTAACTGTGATCAGTGTGGTAAAAAGTTTATTTCATCATCAAATCTAAAAAAACACCTGAGAGTTCATTCAGATGAGAAGCCTCATGTGTGTTCTTACTGTGGAAAGAGTTTTTCAAGGCTATATAGTTATAAACGTCACCAGAAAACACATAGTGAAGTGACAGATCATGTGTGTTGTGAGTGTGGGGAGAGCTTTAATTCAACAGTCTTTCTGAAACGGCACAAAAGAATTCATACTAGAGTAAAACCTTACAAGTGCTCATATTGTGGAAAAAGTTTCACTCAGTCTCCACACATAAAAGCACATGAGCGAGTTCACACTGGAGAGAAACCATACCACTGTACTCAGTGTGGAAAGAGTTTTACCCAATCAACGAATCTAGTGACTCATATTAAAAAGCATTGTTCTGTGAGCAAATGATTTCTACAGATTCAGTATTTCTAATAAATTATGTGTGATTCAAATTCGGTAAATAAGAGATGAGCTCAAATAAACTGATTTGCTGTGAAATGCCACAAGATTTGTGATGTTTTTTTTTTCAGTTTTGTTAGAGAACTGCGAAAGTATTTAGTCACTTTATTCTTACATTGATGTTGTGTATTCTTTGATTAAATGTCTGCTCATTAAGACACTGACAAAGAAACACCCAAATTAAACTGGAAAAATATGAAACAAAATATATTTATTTATAAATGCATTATTATTATATATGCAACATAACAGTTAGTTGCATAGGCTCTGTATAATAATGCAAGTAAAATTAAACATTTTCACTGAAATATCTGATTATGTGAGATTTTTATTAATGTGTTCTAGTATTCTAGTATTTTAGTTATTCAGTAAAATATTTTATTTGTAATGATCCTGTAGTTTGTCTCAGTCTGATGACACACAATAAAATGAGCTTAATGTGTCAATTTACAGATCTCAGACATCATCATAAATGAGAAAACAGGGAACTATTGGCTTTCCAGCAGCTCATTTGATGATAATCTTGTTGTCAGGAGAGATTATTATGTGTAAATTACGTGAAAATATTGTAAAATATCCACAGTATAAAATCATTATGTCTATGCAAAATCCTTATTAACATGAAAACCCTGTGTGTGTGTGTGTGTGTGCGCGTGTGTGTGCGTTACCAGGATTTTCCAGCAGGTGGCAGCAACACACTAAAGCGTTTCAAGGTTGCCAGATACAAATACAAAAGAGAGAAATGCGGGAGTCCAGTGCTGAATTTTCTAGAAGTGTAATATTTTCACCGGATATCGTATATTTCCAGTTTGCATGTGAGTGATGTTCCCAGTTTACAGAGCTTGACTTTATCCAGCTTTTCATGGCTCAACAGTTAACCAATAAAGGTTTGGAATATTCAGGGCCGTCACTAGTGGGGTGAAAGGTGGTGATGATTATAGGGGCCCATGGCTGTGGGGGCCCCCAACGACTGCCCAAAACCAGCATGAAATATGCCCAGGACAGTTGATGGGACACTGCTGCACGTCTTCACGAAAATGTGTATTATTTGCACATGTCTTTAAGCATTGCCAATTAAAACATTCAAGAGATTTTAAAGCATTCAAACACAGGCAGATGTGAAAGATCTCAGCTGAGTAACAAACTGATGTGAAAGAGTTTAATTCAGCACCCGTCCATTCAAGCACAAGAAGAGTTTTTCCTACATACAAAATTATGTTGAAATTATGACTTGACATGTATCTTCAAAAAACTGTTTCTTATGTCTTAAGTGAACGTAAACAGTTGAGAAAGAAATCGCATGTTTATCATTATATTGGGTGCATTGTCTCTTAAAGTGACCGCGCCTAATTTACTAGCTGCTGTCGCTGTCCTTAATGTTAACTCAAGAAAATAAAAGACAGAAAATCACTTACTGCTCTTGACTGAATTACTTTGTAGTTTTAACAAGAATTAATCTAGATTTAATTTATACAGTGAGGACTATGCACATTGAACACCTAAAAAATGATGGCTGTGAAATATCGATCTGTATATGGATGATAAATGATACAGAAATGCATTTAAATGATCATGAGCCGGTACAGCAGCGACAAGTGCATGACAGAACTAAGCTTTGGGACATCAAATATCTGACAATCACAGAGTTAGTTAATTTCCATGTGCTTTATTGTCAAAGTAATTGCAATTACTGCATGCAAATAAAACGAGAATAACAAAAAACAACAAAAAACTAAACAGTGTAACTTGACAATTAATTAATAATTAACAATTAATTAAAGCTGATGATACACGGGGCAACTTTTTAATCAATTTTGCTGACCATTGTTTTTTCAGCAGTGTTGCTTGGGCACTTTCCCATTGAGAATGGGTAATACATTTCTATCTGGATACTTTAGTTCGGTTGTGGGCCCTGTGTCTCACCTGGTTGCCCATTGACCCAACGTTAGCCAAAGTTGCCCAGCAACATTGCCCAAAAAGTTGCCCCATGTATCATCAGCAGAAACAGAGTCTTAATGTTTAAGTGAGCTGCTGAAAAGCCAATAGTTATGTTTTTTCTCATTCATTATGATGATGTCTGAGATCTTCTGTAAATTGGCACATTAAGATCATGTCATTGTGTGTCAACAGACTGAGACAAACTACAGGATCAACACTTTATGTGATAATCACCTATTGATGTGTTTTGAATCTTTTACCCCTCAGGTTAAAGTTCATTATTAAAAAATACTATTAAAGACTACAGAAACCATTCTTGCATGTTTTTGACATTGAAGCAGCATGAATTAGTATTTTCATTCAGTCTGTCTGCCGGTTTTGTTCAGACCAATTATATATTATACATCATATATAACGCTTTGGTTTTGTGTGTGTGTGTGTGTTTTTCAACAGATTTCATTGGTCAACTCAGTCACTCAGTCACCTGGCAACAAAAGACTTCATGGATTCAGTTCACAGCACTTTCTGATGAAAGAAATATATAAATATTTTTTTGGGGGGGCGGTTTGTGGATGTTTTAGTTGTTTAAGACAAAATGAAACTGGAGACCTGTTTTACTTCCTGTAAAATGTTACATCTTTGATCCTCCAATAAAGAGATTTGTATAAAAAGAAATATATAAATTAAGGAGAAAGCCAAAATATTAAATGTTATGGATGAATATGTTCTGAGTAATCAATATTTTGTAGATGAGATAAATTACAGGCTGAAAATATTAATTATAAATATAATAGTTATGAAGTTAGTTATATAAATAACTTAAAGACTGCAGCATCATCATTTTATTTTTACTCAGATATTTGTCTATGAAAATCAGTTGACTTTAGTAATGCTTGCTGCATTATATGCCAATATTGATGCTTCAAAAATCGGGGGAAAAAACACTTTTTGTATTTTCTTTTCCTGAAGTTTGCAGGCCTGTAACTCAATAAATATTAAAGATATCTCAGTATCCTGTTAGATGCTGATTCTTAACGTACTTTTCTATTGGTATCTTCATTATAAGGTCCTATATGGTTTGGTTTGATTGAAAAAAGAAGAAGATATATTTCTAGTTTCAAGATTATCGTTCCTCAGACATTCCTCTTTAAATAAGTAGCAGCTGTATAAAAATAAGTAAAATTCAACAATTTAATCATAGACGCATTGTGATGTCCATATCACTGGGATTGAAATCAAGGAAACTTTGTGAAGAACCAAAAAATAAAATCAGATTAAGATATCTTTAATACTTCCTGAGATACAGGCACACAATCTTTGGGAAAATTATATTTTTTGGTATTAGGTTTGTTTTATGCAGTTGTTTTGATAGTGTGTGCTTCAGTGATCCACATTTGGTTTCTGAACACTGAAAATGTAACTATTTCATATCTCCATGTCTCTAGAATTGAAGTATGTAATTAAAAATGTGAATATTGAAAGAAATATTTTTTTAAGAACCATTAACCAGCTAAAAGGTTATTGGGATATCTTTGATACTTACTTAGATACAGGAGTGCAAATTTCAGGGGGAAATAAAAACATAAAAAGTGGATTTCCCATTCTTGAACTGTCACAATGCAACAAGTATTGCTGAAGTCAACAGACTGTACTAATAGAATTACCAATCATTGTGTAAAAATTTAATAATAATCCCGTCACCTTTCTAAAGTCATTTATTCACCCTGTAATTTGGCTCCAAATCCCACATGAAAATTGTCATTTTGACTCTCCTCTACAAAATAATGGATTTCTCAGTAAATATCCATGACATTAAATATTTAGTCTATCATCACTATTTATGTTTGGCTTTCTTCATTAAAAATATGAGCAAATCCCAAAATTTGAGTTAGGGAAGATTCTGAAATGTGGTTGCTCTGACACAAAAAACCAAAACTATACTAAGGTCATGGGTTTGTACTGGATTTGTTTCAGTGTTGTGTAGGTGATCACGACCAATGAAATCTTCAGAATCTGTGGTGGGCGGAGCTTGTGTTTTAACTGTGTTAAAAAGGTGAGGAACATTCACATGATCCTACAGGACTGGTGCAGACTCCAGGTGCATCAGCTGAAATCTGACACATACTATAGTAAAGATGGAGTTTATAAAAGAGGAGATTGAGGACATGAGTGTTTCAGAACCATCCAGAATAAAACATGAAGATACTGAAGAACAAACAGGTTGGTGTCCATTCTTGATTCTTCATTGTTGACTGCTGACAAACATTAAAGCTTCTGTTGAAAATCTTCAGTGGGTGTGAAATAATGAGCAATTTGAATGATAAATTATCATCTAAATGATCATATCCACATTTTAATTTTTTATTTTTTTTAAACCAGGAAAGACAGAATTAACCTTTGTCTCTTTTGGTTTCTGCTATTAAATCAGGTTCACTTGAACTGATTTTAACCACATAATTTGTTTATTTTTTAGACTGGATGGAAGTAAAACATCAAAGACATGAGGTGAATGAAGTGGAGGAGGAAACTTCAAGAAAAAAAGCCAAACAGCTTCACACCTGCTCACAGTGTGGAAAGAGTTTCAGCGAAAAAGGAGTCCTTAAGACGCACATGAGAATCCACACTGGAGAGAAACCATACACATGCGCTCAGTGTGGAAAGAGTTTTGTTTATGCATCAGGTTTCAGTTATCATCTGCACATTCACTCTGGAGAAAAGCCATTTAACTGTGATCAGTGTGGTAAAAAGTTTATTTTATCATCAAGTCTAAAAACACACCTGACAGTTCATTCAGATGAGAAGCCTCATGTGTGTTCTTTGTGTGGAAAGAGTTTTTCACGGCTGGACAGTTACAAACTGCACCAGAAAACACATAATGAAGTGAGAGATCACATGTCATTTTTTCTTGGGGTGAGCTTTATTACAGCTGATCATCTGAAACAGCACCAAAGGATTCATACTGGAGAAAAACCTTACAAGTGCTCATATTGTGAGAAGAGATTCACTCAGTCTGTAAATCTGAAAAGGCATGAGCGAGTTCATACTGGAGAGAAACCGTACTACTGTACTCAGGGTGGAGAGAGTTTTACTCAGTCAGTGACTCTTGTGACTCATATTAAAAAGCATTTTTCTGTGAGCAAATGTTTTCTACAGAGTCAGTATTTCAAATAAACTAATTTTGCTGTGAAATACCACAAGATTTGTGGAGATGTTTTTTTCTGTTTTGTTGGGGAACTGCAAGTATTTAGTCACTTTATTCTTACAATGATGTTTTTTATTCTTTAATTGATTGCCTGCTCATTAAGACACTGACAAAGAAACACCCAAAATTAAACTGTATTTAACAATATTTATTTATATGCATTATTATTAGGTTATATATGCAACATAAAAGTTGTATAGGCACTGTATGAAAATAAAATTTCCATTTCACTGACATCTCTGATTATGTTTGATTTTTATTGATGTTAGTCCATTCTAGTATTTTTGTTATGTTCAGTAATATATTTTATTTGTGATGATCCTGTAGTTTGTCTCAGTCTGTTAAAACACAATGAAATGAGCTTAATGTGCCAATTTACAGAAGATCTCAAACATCATTATAATAAATGAGGTGAAACAGGAAACTATTGCCTTTTTATCAGCTCATTTAGGCTAATGATAATCAGGAGAAATTATTCAGTGTGTGAAAATAATTGAAAATATGCACAGTTTAAAATCAGTGGACCTCATTCATTCATGTCAAATAGACACCAGTGATTTATGTGTGCTATCAGGAGTGTAACTGACAATTAGTGAAACACTAGTCTGACAGAAACAACACGCCCGTCTGAGCTGCTGAAAAGCTCATTCATTACGATGATGTGAAGAACCATTAACCATTAATGGGAACCATTATACACCGAAAAGGTTATTGAGATGTCTTTAATAGCCTACTTATTGAGATACAGGAGTTCAAACTTCAACTCAATCACTCAGTCACCTGCCAACATCTAGACTTCATGGATTCAGTTCACAGCTCTTCGATCCAGGTGAGAGAAATACATAAAAGAAAAATGACAAAATATTAAATGTCATGGATGAATATGTCAATAAATAATCAATACATTTTGTTGAGCAGGGTAAAAATGTAAAATTTCCCCTGAGATTTCGAGCCAAAAAATTACTTGAGAAAGATTTCAGCCCCATTATTATATTATTGAACAGAGATTTGGAGGTCATTTAGTAAAATCAGTTGAGTTTATGCCAATGCTGACACTTCAAAGATGGAAAAATGACTTTTTGTATTTTTTTTTTTCTGTAGCCATTTGGCTCCAAATCTCAGAAGAAAATTGTAATTTTGACTCTCCTCTACAAAATAGTGTATTACTCAGTAAATATTCATCCATGACATAAAATATTTAACCTTTCTTCAGAAAACAATATGAACAAAATCAAAAATTCAAGTTGGGGAATTTTGGTTGCTTTGTCACAAACTAACCCTATACTGAAGTTTGTACTGGATTTGTTTCAGTGTTGTGTAGCTGATCACTGTGATTGACACGACCAATGAAATCTTCAGAATCTGTGGTGGGCGGAGTTTGTACTTGTGTTAAGAAGGTGAGGAATATTCACATGATCCTATACAGGACTGGTGCAGAAGTTGAAGAGGAGATTGACGACATGAGTGATCCAGAACCATCCAGAATGAATCATGAAGATACTGAAGAACAAACAGGTTGGTGTCCATTCTTGATTATTCATTGTTGACTGCTGACAAACATAATTTAGTGGCTGTGAAATAATGAGCAATAGGAATGATAAATTATCATCTAACTGATCATATGCACATTTTAATTTTATTAACAAGGAATGACAGAACTAACCTTTGACACATAAAAGATCTGATACTTCATACTCACAGATAAATATGACCCTTTTTTGGTTTCTGCTATTAAATCATGTGCACTTTAACTGAATTTAACCACATAATTTGATTATTTTAGACTGGATGGAAGTAAAATAGCAAAGACATGAGGTGAATGAAGTGGAGGAGGAACCTTGTAAAATCAAAACTTCAAGAAAAAAAGTCAAACAGCTTCACGCCTGCTCACAGTGTGGAAATAATTTCAGCGAAAAAGGAGGCCTTAAGAAGCACATGAGAATCCACACTGGAGAGAAACCATACACATGCACTCAGTGTGGAAAGAGTTTCAGAGACAAAAGAAACCTTAAGAAGCACATGAGAATCCACACTGGAGAGAAACCATACACATGCACTCAGTGTGGAAAGAGTTTTGTTTATGCATCAGGTTTCAGTTATCATCTGCACATTCACTCTAAAACAGAAATCTTGCTGTGGGAAGAGCTTTATTGTGTTCTACAAAGTGATCTATGTCTGTGAGAATATAAAGAAAGCCTGATGTTGAGTATTTATATTTTTAAATTAACTGTCTTATTAAATTAAATGTCTTGTAATGCTCTTTGATTTGTTGTCAACCAATGCAATGAAGAATGAAATACTAGTAGATTCACTGATTCATATGTAAGATGATAGTATATTTGCTCAGTACAGAGATGTGATTTACTTAAGAATATGTGGCCCTTTTATAAAGGCACAGCACGCACTGAGCATGCGCAGAGGAGATAAGCGCGCGAGTCGAGTGCTGGTACTTTCAATAGTTGTCAAATGAAGCTGTTAACGATCGTGAATAAAGGAGGATTTGTGGAATATTTTCGCCAAATGCCGACCTTCACATGAAAGAATTTCATTCGAGTCAGTACTTAAAGTTTAAATAGCCTACTAATTTAATGGAATACATTATATTATTAACTAGCGCCTAATATGTTGGCTGAGAATGTGCCAGTTTACAAAGATCTCAGACATCATCATCATCATAATGAATGAGGTGAAAACAGAAAACTTTAGGAGACAAAGAGGACTCTTCAGCAGCTCAGTTAAACATGATGGCCCTGTTTCTAGGCGTAAGATTATTGACAATATCTAAATGTATTGTTCTTCATTGTTGTTCTTTGTGTTGATTGTTTGCCGTTCTCCTACATAACGCCTAAAAAGGTGAAAGTGTATAATGCAGTTATAAATTAAATTAAAATCAGCAGGCCAGAATAACAGGATTTGGGTAATTTGTTCTCTGTTTACAAACGTAATTGCAAATGCTATACACTTAAGCAGGTGGCTCAAATGTGCGTTAAACCGCCATTAAAGGTAAATAAAGTTGTTATTTGCCATAAAAATATACAAGGGAAGAAACAGAGGAACACAAACAAATGAAAGAATAAATAAATATAAAGAAAAAATATAGATGTTGCTCCCACATAACCATCAACCATTTTTTTTTCTGCATGAAATGAATCACTTCATTTTGATTTATCTTCAATTTTGAGTTTTTGCCATTTTTTCACAAAAAGCTCCTATAGGCTGTCTGATTATGTATGAAGCACTTATAAATTAAGTCAAACTGGGCAGGATTTGGGTCATTTATTCTACACTCCAGTATGTGGCACAAATGCACCTTAAAGTGGTTTACAAACTACCACATAATGTCCTGAGAATAAACAAGAGGAGAAATCGACTGAAATATAAAAATATGAGAAATATGGAGTTTGTTAAAGTGGAGATTGACGGCACAAGTGATCCAGAACCATGTAGATTTAAACATGAAGTTACAGAGAAACAAACATATTGGTCTCTATTCTTGATTTGAGCAATATATGTGCCATAAATTATACAGAAAATGCCTTTAAATGATCACAACCTTTTATAGCGGCAACCATCCATATTTTAATTGTATTAACAAGAGAATGACAGAACTAACCTTGAAACATTTAATATTTGATACTTTATACAGAGATCTCTGTTGCTTGCTGATATTAATTCTGATTTTAATCACATAATAATTTTATTTTAGACTGGATGGAAATGAAACAGCAAATACATGACATGAATGACGTATTTTTATGGGAATGTGTCTTGGATCGTGTCTCGGGGAGAGGTACCTATAACTTTAAACATCAAAACTAGTAAGTGAACTTTCTGAGAGAAATGGTCATAGGAGAAAATCTTTATTTATTTGAGCATTCATTTTTTTATTTAGTTTTTTATAGACAAAACGTTTGGCTCAGTGGAGTTTAAGTTAGATCTTTGAGAGTCATTTATTTAGCGCCTTTGAAGGAAGCGAGTGATATTTCCCGCGAAATGCGACACCAGCAGGATGTTTACGACAGTGAGAGCGTGTTTCCGGCTGCATCACGGCGGAGTGCGGTGTGCGTTTTATTCCCTTATTCAAGATATAAGTGGCTTTATTGACAAAGTTAAAAGGCTTTACGTTTCTAAAGTTTTGGTAACGTTAAATTACAGACAAAAACATATTGTGTTTGTAACTATACTGTGCGGAATAACTGTAAAGCTGACAGACGTCTTTTCTTTGAAAAAACACTAAAATATGCGATTTCTGGATGACTATTTATAAGGACAATCTTATTTAGTTAACTTAAAGAGCCTAGAATAATGTTTTTTTTTTTTTTAATATGTATGTTTAATCCATTATAAAATGAAAAGGTTTATGTAATTATTTAATCGAGACTTTATCAAATTTTGAAAAACAAAATTGTATTTATAATTTGTATTTATGCATACTATGTTTTTTGTTTTTTTGTTATATTGACTTCCAGTGTGTTCATATTTTGGTTCACTTCATTTGAGGGGGTTTTAAACAAAGTAATGTAGAATAAAATGAGATTCAATAAAAGACAAGATAGATTGTTTATGGAAATACAAAATTAATACAGTGAAAAATAATACCAGAATAACTAAAATAGGAAATAATGTAATAGTTATGCAAAAATAAATTCAGCAACTTATTCTGTATTTTTGCCGATTCAATTTTCAATCCCTTTTGCATTACATAAAGATTCACACAGTTTCCAGAATATTGATACTTGATACTTGAAGATGTTTGTGTCCGGTCTTATTCAGATTATTTAAGAACTATAGAGTAATGAAGTATCCAAAGCGTCCTTGATTAATTTCCGCTGTTCAGTTTTATTAAATGTAACATTCTTGATTTGATTTTTAATGATTTTATGTTATTTTTAGTTGCTCTGATGGAAGTGAAAGAGGAAAGTCAGGAACTGAATGCATTGGAAGTGGGCAAGAAACCTTAAAGTTTTTTTAACTGGAGAAGAAACCGATAATCGCTATATGAAATATGAAAATTGTGAAATGTCTCCACAACTTGATAAATTTTGTAATTTTGAAAGGCCAAAAAAACAAAAACAAAACAATGTTCAGAATCAGAAAACGGATCAGGCTCAGTTCATTGGAATCATTTCCGATTGGGGAAAAATGAGTGCATGTAAATATCCAGTAGTTGGCAGCAATACACTAGCTTTATAGTTTACTACACAAATCCAAATGAACAATCGGAGCATGGGCAGATGAGTAGCGCTATACACAAGTACTGAAAGTTTGAAGTTTGACGAGTTCGAATGCTGGTTAATATTAATCGAAGAGCTGGATGTCTTATATTTTCAGTCTGTGTGTTGCCACATGTGAGAGATGACATGAAATATGTTCACTTAATTTCAGTATAATTGAAGTAGTTCAGTATAAATTGAGTCACTTTTTATTTATTTTTTTCAGATGTGGGTCTCATTATCAGAACACAGTTCACACCTGCACAACAATTCACCAATAAAAACTGAATATTCACATCATCCTACAAGAGCAGGACAAACTCCGGGTCCAGCAGCTGAAATCTGTGACTGTTAAAGATGGAGGTTGTTGAAGAGGAGATTTATGCGTGTGATACAGAACCATCCAGAACAAATCATGAAGATACTGAGGAACAAACAGGTCGGTGTCCGTTCTTGATTTTTCATTCTTGAATGTTTTGGTAGTAATTCAAATGTATTGGTTTGATTGTCACATGTTTTGCGTAGACTGAGCTGTCCTCATCTTTGCAAGAGTTCGTTAACATACGCGTGCACAAAGTTCAATGCTACGCTTTTTCAGGAAATCATGGAAAGATGAGCGAGATTCATGATGCATTGAAACAACTCACTGCATGATGTAGCCAATGAAAAGCAGTTATATGGCCCTAAATTTCAAAAGATTGAGGCAAAAATGGCCCTGCATATGATGTTTGTATTATTGTGTTTGAGATGAGTCGGAGTTCGCTTTGGGGAACGTCTTCAGCGAGACCGGCTCTGAATCATGTGTGTAATCAGACCAATCTGACGTCATAGGTGGGTGACGTCAGAGACCAGGAAGCTTAAAAGCACTTGCGGTGAAACCGGCATTTAGCCTTCTGTCTTCAGCAAGCGCTCTGTGTGTGTGTCAGTCGCTATCTGTTTGTGAGTCTTATTTAGTGTTCTTTGTCCACTGTTAAGCTCCATTTGTCAAAGCTTCAATCAAGAGAAGTCTTGGGTGAGAGCAGGCAGCATTCAGGCTTTGTGTTTTCCCTGCCCAAAAAAAAAAATAGAAAAAAAGGGGTAGGGACACACGCGGTTTGATGAGCTCACCAATTGCACAAGCATCAGTTACACAAGCATCAGTTACACAAGCATATTATGCCTGATTTTATAATGAGCAGCTTTAATAAGGAAGGGGAGCTCACGCAGTCGGCTCTCGGGGGGCTGATTGTGCTTTTCTCGCTGTTAAGCGCTCCGCTCTCGCCGGGCATGCTCCGAGGATCTTGTGGTTGTGGTCCCGCTGCTGCTGAGCCACGGCAGCGACCGAGATCACG
The DNA here is from genome assembly GCF_018340385.1 of Cyprinus carpio. NCBI lineage: Eukaryota > Metazoa > Chordata > Actinopteri > Cypriniformes > Cyprinidae > Cyprinus > Cyprinus carpio. Next base: position 22,946,562 of record NC_056586.1, on the reverse strand, counting down.
GGAATCGCACATGATCTGGTGAACGGGTTGAAGATGGCTCGTCCTATCTCCACCCGTGTTTCCTAGATCTGGAGCTCATTCTCGAGGTTTGGAAGCCCGCGTTGCGGTTTCTTCCCCCTCTGAGGCAGAGCTCGCTGCAGCATTCATCTTTCTCTGAGGAGATTTTTGTTGTTTGTGTTATTTTGTGTATTATAATAGCAAAAAAAAGTGCGCTGCCGAGGCAACGTGTATATTTCATTGTTTCGTTTTGATGTGAATCTTTCTACACCAAACTGTGTTTACTCGTCTGGTTATTGACTACATTTAATTCTGAGGAATAAATTGAAATATTTATCTGACTATGACAGTTAGATGTACAGGGGCTCCTGGGTTGTAATTTATTGATTTAGAACACGTGTTTACCTCTCTTCCTCTGAGGAGGTTAAGGCGGTCAGGGGCTGCTGGGCGGAGCAGTCCCAACCCTACCAACCTAACCCACTGACGCTAGAGTTAGAGTGGTGCTCCCAGGCCGAAGGCTTCTAGTGGAAAGCGGTTCTGTGGACTGTCATTTTCGCTGGAGAGCCTTCGTCATAACGTCCTGACGCATAAGGCCTAGGACTTTTTGTGGGCCAGCTCCCTCTGGGGAAGTGCGGTGTACACCGCATTACACGGTGCCCGTCTCTCCTCAGGCTCCTCAGGAGATCGATCTGCCAACCCTTCCCGTGTTCCAGGGCACAGTGGTCTCCGGCGAGCACTTCTCTCAGTTACCGCCCGGAAACGTAGCGGTGCTAAGAGGCTTGCGACCCCTACAGAGGTCCCTAGAGCAGCTAGTACGGTCATCCCCTGCTGGTCCGCCGCTTCAGGGCACCGAGCTAGTGGCTCTAGGCGCACCTGAGGCCAGTCTCGCGAGACTGGTTCCCCTACGAGGTCACATGGCGGTATGGGAGTCCCTGCCAAGTGTACTTCATGGGGTCCTGCCCCGAGCAGGATCTGGTCTAGTCTTCCTAACAGACGACGTGGGTCTGAGGAGTTTGCTGTTGCTCAGGACCTCAGAGCTCGCTGCAGCATTCATCTTTCTCTGAGGAGATTGATGTTGTTTGTGTGACTGAGTGCCAAAAAAAAGAAAAAAAAAGTGCGCTGCCGAGGCAACGTGTATATTTCATTGTTTCGTTTTGATGTGAATCTTTCTACACCAAACTGTGTTTACTCTCGTCTGGTTATTGACTACATTTAATTCTGAGGAATAAAATGAAATATTTATCTGACTATGACAGTTAGATGTACAGGGGCTCCTGGGTTGTAATTTATTGATTTAGAACACGTGTTTACCTCTCTTCCTCTGAGGAGGTTAAGGCGGTCAGGGGCTGCTGGGCGGAGCAGTCCCAACCCTACCAACCTAACCCACTGACGCTAGAGTCAGAGTGGTGCTCCCAGGCCGAAGGCTTCTAGTGGAAAGCTGTTCTGTGGACCGTCATTTTCGCTGGAGAGCCTTCGTCATAACGTCCTGACGCATAAGGCCTAGGACTTTTTGTGGGCCAGCTCCCTCTGGGGAAGTGCGGTGTACACCGCATTACATGGTGCCCGTCTCTCCTCAGGCCCCTCAGGAGATCGATCTGCCAACCCTTCCCGTGTTCCAGGGCACAGTGGTCTCCGGCGAGCACTTCTCTCAGTTACCGCCCGGAAACGTAGCGGTGCTAAGAGGCTCGCGACCTCTACAGAGGTCCCTAGAGCAGCTAGTACGGTCATCCCCTGCTGGTCCGCCGCTTCAGGGCACCGAGCTAGTGGCTATAGGCGCACCTGAGGCCAGTCTCGCGAGACTGGTTCCCCTACGAGGTCACATGGCGGTATGGGAGTCCCTGCCAAGTGTACTTCATGGGGTCCTGCCCCGAGCAGGATCTGGTCTAGTCTTCCTAACAGACGACGTGGGTCTGAGGAGTTTGCTGTTGCTCAGGACCTCAGAGGGCAGGCCCCTCTGGGGAAGAGTGGTATACACCGCATTACACGGTGCCCATCTCTCCTCAGTGCCCTCAGGAGATCGATCTGCCAACCCTGCCGGTGTTCCAGGGCGCAGCAGTCTCCGGCGAGCGCTTCTCTCAGTTACCGCCCGGAAACGTTGCGGTGCTAAGAGACTCGCGACCTCCTGGGAGGTTTCCAGAGCAGCTAGTTTGGCCATCTCCTGCCAGTGCGCCGCTTCAGGGCACCGAGCTAACTGCTCTGATGACACCCGAGATCAGTCTCGAGAGGCTGATTCCCTTAGTAGACTATTTGGCAGCGTGAAAACTACCGCCAAATGTGTCTCAGTGGGTCCTGCACACTGTAGTGAGAGGCCACAGAATCCAGGTCGGTTCTCTTCCACCTCAATTCATCAGGGACCTTTCCACCCAGGTGGGCCCCGAGCAGGCTCTGGTAATGGAACAGAAGTAGACACTCTCTAAAGATGGAGGCCATTGAGGTGGCCCCTTCTCCCATTGCAGAATCTGAGTCCTACAACCGGTACTTCACTGTTCCGAGGAAGGATGAGGTGTTGCGTCACATGAAAGAGCTGGGGTTAAGACTTAACTCCAAGAAAAGTGTGCTTTCTCCAGTACACGTATGTCACCTGCGCAGATCGAGTCGATCCTCAACGCAGTCGCGAGAATGAGAGAAGGCCGGTCACTCACTGTCAAGCAGTCTCAGAGATTGCTGGGTCTGATGGCAGCTGTGTCCAACGTGAATACTATTGGCCTGCTGTACATGAGATCCCTACAGTGGTGGCTCAAGACCAAAGGGGTTCTCCCCGAGGGGAAACCCACTTCGCATGCTAAAGGTCACGTGGTGGTGCCTACGTGCCTTGGACATGTGGAGAAAGCCTTGGTTCTTGTCTCAGGGCCCGGTGCTGGGAGCTCCTTGTCGCCGCGTGACGCTAGCAACGGACGCGTCCCTCACCGGCAGGGGTGCGGTCATGAGTGGCCACCCTGCCCGCTGTCTGTGGAGTGGTCGCCATCTGACATGCCTGGAGATGCTGGCTGTGCTTCGAGCACTATAATATATTCTCCGGACCTAAGAGGTCACCATGTGTTGGTGCGCACCGACAACACAGCGGTGTTCTCTTACATCAACCACCAAGGAGGTCTGTGCTCACGCTGTTTGTACAAACTAGCGTACCAGATCCTTGTGTGGTCCCAGGACGAACTCCTCTCTCTGAGAGCAGTCCACACTCCTGGGCATCTAGTATGGGAACAGACATCCTGTCGAGGCAGGGGCCGAGGCCCGGGGAATGGCGGCTTCACACCGAGGTGATGAAGCAGAGTTGGAGAGGTTGGCCAGACTCGGGTGGATCTGTTTGCGACTCAAGAGACATTGCACTGTCCCCTCTGGCTTCCTCTGACTCATCCAGCTCCACTGGGGCTGGACGCCATGGTACAGAAGTGGCCGAGGCTTCATCTGTACATTTTTCCCCCGATTGCTCTGCTCCCGGGAATTCTGGAGAGAGTGTGCCTGGACGGAGTCCAGCTGCTGTTAGTAGCCCCGTTCTGGCCGGGACGGGTATGGTTCTTGGGCCTGATTTCTCTTTTTGACGGCACTCCATAGGAAGGTTCCCATCAGGAGAGATCTCCTCTCGCAGGCAGAAAGTGCGTCCCCGCATGGAGCTTAGAGGCTGTAGGTATGGTCTCTGAGGAGGCACAACTCTTAGCTTCCGGTCTCTCAACTGAGGTTGTTGAGACTGTTCTCCAATCCAGAGCTCCCTCAATGAGGAAACTGTATGCCTTGAAGTGGAAGCTTTTCACTTCTTGGTGCGGGGACCGCCAGCTCGACCCAGTTAACTGCCCGGTTGGTACAGTGCTGGAGTTCCTGCAGGACCTTCTCTCCGCAGGGTTGACCCACTCCACCCTGAAGGTCTACGTGCTGGCCATTGCGGCCTACCGCGCCCCTCTCGGTGGCCATTCAGTGGGCAGACACCCTCTGGTTGCATGTTTCCTCCATGGTGCGCTGAGGCTGAGGCCTCCGGCCAGAAGAAGCTTATGCTAAGCGGTGATCAGGTTGCTATCCTAAGCCTCGAGGCCTCTGACCTCCCCTCTCTTGGGGGTCAAGACTCACTCCTCTGAAGTAGGGGTGTAACGATTCATCGATATGGATCGATACATCGATACTATGTCTGACGATACGATGCATCGATCCCACACGTAAAATATCGATATCTGTAGTATAAATAGGCACCTTATTTGGCGCTTGCTTCATTCCCACAGGCTAAATGCCAGTTTCACCGCACATGGTTTTAAGCTTCCTGGTCTCTTATGTCACCCGCCTATGACGTCTTGCCCATCCATTGGTCTGATTACACACATGATTCAGAGCCGGTCTCGCTGAAGGCGTTATTTCAGATAACACACGTACGTCTGCAAGATGTCTGTTAAAGATCGCTTCAGAGATTAAAACATTTACTGCCACACACTGGCAGTCTTACTTTATTTAGAGTATCATTTCATGTAAAATTTTATTTAATATTTACATATTAAAAAAAACAATAAAGGAATAGTTAACCCAAAAATTCAAAATGGAAAAAGAAACATTTTTTTTTCTAAAGCTACTTTTTGTAATATCTATTTCATGCTTTTGCATGTAACACAATAATGTTTTTAAATTATCTTTTTTGTTGCCAATTTCTCAGCCAGATTTGATGTGTGATTAAGATGTGATTAATTAATCACCACATTGTGTGATTTAGATAAAAAATAAAAAAATTTAAATGATTGACAGCCCCATACATATTTTGTTTGTTGCCCCTCATTTTAAGATAGGACGCCCCAAAAATTAAATTCTGACTATGCCAATGTTGTATAGCAGTTTGCACATCATAGATCTGATACTTGATTCTCTGTTGCTTTCTGCTGTTAAATCAGGTTTCACTTAAACTGATCCTAACTTATTTTAGACCAGATGGAGGTGAAAGAGCCAAGAGATGAGGTGAATGAAGCGGAGGATAAACGTAACTTCAAAACTCAAAGAACAAAATCCAAACAGCTTCACATCTGCTCACAGTGTGGAAAGAGTTTCAGACACAAAGGAAACCTTAAGAAGCACATGAGAATCCACACTGGAGAGAAACCATACACATGCCCTCAGTGTGGACAGAGTTTGACTACAGCATCAAGTCTCAGTTATCATCTGCGCATCCACTCTGGAGAAAAGCCATTTAACTGTGATCAGTGTGGTAAAGATTTTACTTCATCGTCAAATCTCAGCAAGCACCTAAGAATTCATACAAACGAGAAGCCTCACTTGTGCAGTTTTTGTGGAAAGCGTTTTTCACGACTGGACAATTATAAACAGCACCAGAAAAAACACAATGGAGAGAAACCATACCACTGCCCTCAGTGTGAGAAGACTTTTGCACATGGAGATAGTCTAAAATATCATCTGCGCATCCACTCTGGAGAAAAACCATATAACTGTGAGCAGTGTGGTAAAAAGTTAATTTCTTTATCACATCTAAAGGCACACCTGACAGTTCATTCAGATGAGAAGCCTCATGTGTGTTCTTACTGTGGAAAGAGTTTTTCACTGCTGAGCCATTGTAGACGGCACCAGAAAACACATGATGAAGTGAGAGATCACATGTGCTTTGAGTGTGGGAAGAGCTTTACTACGGCTAGTCAACTTAAACGGCACCAAAAAATTCATACTGGAGAAAAACCTTACAAATGCTCATACTGTGACAAGAGTTTTAGTCGGTCTGAAAACTTGAAAACACATGAGCGAGTTCATACTGGAGAAAAACCGTACCACTGCCCTCAGTGTGGAAAGATTTTTGCACATACCAATAGTCTCAAAAATCATCTTCTCTGTCACGCTGGAGAAAAGCCATTTAATGGCGATCAGTGCGGTAACAAGTTTATTTCATCACATCTAAAAAAACACCTGAAATTTAATTCAGATGAGAAGCCTCATGTGTGTTCTTACTGTGGAAAGAGTTTTTCACGACTGGACAATTGTAAACAGCACCAGAAAACACATAATGAAGTGAGAGATCACATGTGCTTTGAGTGTTGGAAGAGCTTTACTACGGCTAGTCAACTTAAACGGCACCAAAGAATTCATACTGGAGAAAAACCATACCACTGCCCTCAGTGTGGAAAGATTTTTGCAGGTACTGATAGTCGCAAAAATCACCTTCTCTGTCATGCTGGAGAAAAGCCATTTAACTGCGATCAGTGCGGTAACAAGTTTATTTCTTCTTTACTTTTAAAAAAACACCAGAAAGTTCATACAAACGAGAAGCCTCACTTGTGCACTTTTTGTGGAAAGCGTTTTTCACGACTGGAGAGTTACAAACTGCACCAGAAAACACATGATGAAGTGAGAGATCACATGTGCTTAGAGTGTGGGAAGAGCTTTACTACGGCTAGTCAACTTAAACGGCACCAAAGAATTCATACTGGAGAAAAACCTTACAAGTGCTCATACTGTGACAAGAGTTTTAGTCGGTCTGAAAACTTGAAAACACATGAGCGAGTTCATACTGGAGAAAAACCGTACCACTGCCCTCAGTGTGGAAAGATTTTTGCACATACCAATAGTCTCAAAAATCATCTTCTCTGTCATGCTGGAGAAAAGCCATTTAACTGTGATCAGTGCGGTAACAAGTTTATTTCTTCATCACATCTAAAAAAACACCTGAAAGTTCATTCAGATGAGAAGCCTTATGTGTGTTCTTACTGTGGAAAGAGTTTTTCACAACTGGAAAATTGTAAACAGCACCAGAAAACACATAATGAAGTGAGAGATCACATGTGCTTTGAGTGTTGGAAGAGCTTTACTACGGCTAGTCAACTTAAACGGCACCAAAGAATTCATACTGGAGAAAAACCTTACAAGTGCTCATACTGTGACAAGAGTTTTAGTCGGACTGAACACTTGAAAAGACATGAGCGAGTTCATACTGGAGAAAAAACGTACCACTGCCCTCAGTGTTGAAAGATTTTTTCACATACCTATCGTCTCAAAAATTATCTTCTTTGTCACGCTGGAGAAAAGCCATTTAACTGCGATCAGTGGGGTAACAAGTTTATTTCTTCATCACATCTAAAAAACACCTGAAAGGTTCATTCAGATGAGAAGCCTCATGTGTGTTCTTACTGTGGAAAGTGTTTTTCACTGCTGAAGTACTGTAATCAGCACCAGAAAATACACACCGGTGAGAGAGATCATGTGTGTTGTGAGTGTGGGAAGAGCTTTACTACAGCTGCCAAATTAAAAATGCACTTAAGAATTCATACTGGAGAAAAATCTTAAAAGTGCTCATATTGTGACAAATGTTTCACTGTGTCTGGAAACCTGAAAATACATGAGCGAGTTCATACTGGAGAGAAACTGTACTCTGTGTGAAAAGAGTTGTTCTGTGTCACAGTGAGCAAAAAAAAAAAAAAAAAAGCAAAAAAAAAAAAACATAATAGTGAGATTCAGATAACGCAAACGTGAAGTTAAAATAACCTTGTGTTCTGTGACAGTTTTGTGTTGTTTTATTTTGAAGGTAGCTGCGAAAAACGTTTGTTTGTTCCTCGTGTAAGAGTTCTGTATAATAAAAAACCAAAATGACAGTTTCATTGAGAACTACTTTGTTTTTGTCTGATTTTTGAAGTAATGTGTTGGTCACTTAAAGCATTTTAGTCTAATGTTTAACCTGTTCTTCTAATTCAGAAGCAGGAACAGATTTGGATTTAAAATAGATTTAAAAGGCAATTATCCTACAGTTCATCTCAGCCTGGTGGCGCCAATGAAATGTGATTAACTTATGTACAGAAGATCTCAGACATCATAACAGGGATCTATTGGAGTGAGACAAAGTTGCTTTAACAGGAAAATGTTATTTAAAACTTTTTTTTTTTTGTTATTAATAGAAACAGACTTTGATACAGGGCCATAGGTGTATACAGGTGGTCTGGGCGTGAGTCAGGTGATGCTATACACCTGCAGGGGGCGGGGCCTGTGAGTGCCACGCCCCTCTGTATCTCTCTCGCTGTTCAGAAATGATAAACATCCTCTACAAAGAGAGGCCACAATATGACAGCATAAACAGTATAAGACAGTTCACTGCACTGTAAAATGTCTCCAGAAAGATCCCCTTACAAGAGTGATGCTTGAAGCTTCATCAGAAAATAACTCTTACAATGTAAATAATAATTTATATCTTTCCTCCTGGGTGATTCATTTGTTAAATGTGTCAGGCTGGACTGTGTGTTAAGCAGGTCTTGCTTTAATAAGACATTTAATTTACTTGTTTTCTATATTGTGCTTTGATTGTACATGAGTTGAGAATTTTTAATCAAGAAATCAGTTGAAAAAATAAAGTCGATTGTTTTCTTTATTTATAGATGGTTTTTAAATGCAAAGTTAAAAGACAATAGTAATCGTGTATAATTTGTTTTGAATAATGCAAGGTCAATGATTATTAGCTATCTGAATCAGCAGAGTCTCTTGTTTAATTAAATAATTTAACTTTTAATTTAATTTAAGTGTGGAAAGAGTTTCAGTCAGTCAAAGACTGATTCATGTTGAAAAGCTTTGTTCTGTGTCACAGTGAGCAAACGTTTTCTTCATATCCAATATTTCAAGTAAATCATGTGAGATTTAGATAAAGCAATTAGTTAAAATAAACTAGTTTGCTTTCAAATGCCACACGTACAGTTTGTGGAGGTGTTTCTCATTAACTAAAAACTAAACGCAAAAAAAAAAAAAAAATTGAGGAAACTTTTAAAATTTACATTTTGAGTTTGATACCAGTTAAATTGAATTGAGCTTGATCCCACTGAGGGTCAATATTTACTAAAAAAAAAAAAAAAAAGAAAAAAAAAAAAAAAAGAGGCTCATCTCACATATATGTCTCCTGCCCTGCGCATGCGCTGAAATTGCACATGTATATGCAAATCGTATTGTAAAGTTTAGGGTTCATATAAATGAATTGAATATAAGATTGTGATGCAATTTTAATTTCAAAATGTTTTAATTTTTTAGTAACTGCTTTTTGTTTGTAAGAAAAAAAACCCATAAAATATGAAAATTGTGAAATGTCTCAACAACTTGCTATTTGTGTAGTTTTGAAAGGTCAAAAAAATAGAACGTTCAGAATCTGAAATCGGATCGGAATCAGTCTTTGGAACATTAGTGCATGTAAGTATCTAGTAGGTGGCAGATACTCTAAAATGTTTTATAGTTTGCCACACAAATCCAAAAGTTTAAAATGCTGGGTTACATCACGATGAGATTGCTTCTTACAGAGCTGTTTATATATACAGCTTTACTTAAATATGTTCAGTAAAGTTCAGAATAAACTGTTTTTGTGGGTCTCAGTATCAGGCCGTGATCAGTGAAGCCCCTCCCACAACAATACTGGTGAATATTCACAACATCCTACAGTTTTTGTAAAACATCTAGTTTTTGAAATATTTAATGTTATGCAAACATTAAAGAAAATATTACGGGCAAGTTTGCAAATAATGTGGCATTTTAGATAAGATGCTAACTAAATTGAAATTAATGTAAGAAAACATAGTTTTTTATGTAGCCTGTTATTTTATGTGTTAATTATATTTTCCTTTACTTAAGCTTTTATTTATTTATTTTTTTTCCAGTTTCAGATTCTTTTTAATTTTGGTTGATATCTGAGGGAGTTAGTGAGATGAGACAGAAACAAACGTTTGAGAAAAATCTTCATGTATAAAGCAAAACTTTGCATATTATTGCATGTCATTTCAGATAGCTAATTTGAAATCATGCACTGATTTAAAATCAATTGTTCACTGTTTTGTCTCGATGGGAATAAAATAATAAATATTAAAACTATTATATCTTTAGTTTGCAAACGTCTCCTTATGCATTTACATCTGCAAGAGTGTTTGCTTATCTGCAAGACGTCTAGGTTTCCATATCAGATGTCAAATAGATGTTTATGATTTAGAATGCATGTAAAACTGACATCTTAGAGACGTCTATCAGATGTTTGAACACAGCAGATGCCTTCCAGATGAAGCGATCTTTAACAGACATCTTGCAGACGTACGTGTCTGGGTCCAGTAAAATTAATGTTTGAGATTTGAATTCACATCAAAGGAGTTTTATCTATCCGCGCCCCCTGGAGGAAGACGAGCGAATAACAGCTGCTGCTCAAAGAGACACGCGCATGCGCGCTACGCCAGATGTTCACGACAGTGGAGAACGCGTTCGCGTCAGCAGCATGAAAACTGCAGTTCTGACATATTATGATAAAGATGGAGTTCATTAAAGAGGAGATTGACAATATGAGTGATGCGGAATCATCCAGAATGAATCACGAAGATACTGAGGAACAAACAGGTTGGTGTCCATTCTTCATTCTTCATTGTTGACGTCCACTGAAGAGCATCAAGGTAAACAAAACATAATAGAAAATCATAGTAACTGTCAAATAATAATATAGAGATAGATAAATAAAATGCATTACAATGAACATAACCTTTGCAATTACCTACCTTCACATAAATGCCTGACAATGGAAGCCCGTTTTCACCACAAAATAAAAAAGAAATGGTTATTTCCACAATTTCTGAGTATATATCTTACGATTCTGACTTTTTCTCGCAATAATTACATTTTTTTTTTCAAAAAAATTTGAGATATAAACAGGTTTAAAAAGTTTTAATTGTTCGATAAAAATGTGTTATCTTTTTAAAACCCAATACAAATCCACAATTCTCAGATTTGCAAGATATAAACTCATTTCTGAGAAGAAAAGTCTGTATTTAAAAAGTTTATTTTTTTAGAATTGCGAGAAAAAAGTCAGAATTGTCAGGTATAAACTCATAACTGTAAAAAAAAAAAAAAAAAAAAAATTCACAATTGAGGTCATTGAGATAAAAAAGTCTATTATTTTTCATCCCGTGGCAGAAACAAGCTTCCACACTTGACCTCTTTCTACTATATTCACATTTTCATTTAAAGATGAAAGATGAAAGATTTATTTCATATGTTAATCTTTAGAACTTAAGGAAGTGAAGGAGGAACATTTAGAACTGAACGAAGAGGAAAATAATTTCTCCCAAAGAACAGAAGCCAAAAACCCCTTCACCTGCCCTCAGTGTGAAAAGAGGTTCACACAGAAAGGAAGTCTCATTAGTCACATCAGAATCCACACCGGAGAGCGTCCGTACACGTGTCCGCAATGCGGGAGGAGCTTCACGCGTAAATACAGCCTGAATGTGCACCTAAGAGTCCATACTGGAGAGAAACCATACAGTTGTCCTCAGTGTGCGAAGACTTTCACGCAAAAGGAACACCTGAATAATCACATAAGAATTCACGCTCGAGAGAAACGCTTCGTGTGTCAGCAATGCGGAAGCGGTTTCACACGCAACGACAGCCTGAAGAACCACTCCAGGATTCACACTGGCATAAAGCCTTTGATTTGCCCTCAGTGTGGAAGGAGTTTTAACTGGGCTCACAATTTCAACAGCCACCTGCTCGCTCATGCCGGAGCGAAGCCTTTCAGCTGCGATCGGTGTGGCGAAAAATGTCCATCCGCGTCTGCTCTAAGATACCACCTCCAAGCTCATGCAAACGAAAGGCCTCACTTGTGTTCTTCGTGCGGAAAGAGTTTTGCGCGGCTGGACTCTTTTAAAGTGCACCAGAAGTTGCATAGCGGCGTGAGACCTTACGTGTGCTCAGACTGCGGCAGGACGTTTAATAAAGCCACCAACCTGAAAGAGCACCAGAAGATTCATACTGGAGAAAGACCGTACAAGTGTTCGCATTGTGACAAGAGTTACAGCCAGTCGGGATCCCTGAAAGCACACGAGCGGGTTCATACTGGAGAGCGCCCGTATCGCTGCGCTCAGTGTGGGAAGAGTTTCTTCAAATCCAGTCATCTGTTGGCACACACAGAAATACACTGTCCAAAGGCTTCACAGTGATTTGGATCAACCAAAAGCAGACTTTGAACTGTCTAAGAAGATATTGTCTGGTATAAGTGCAGTGTTTTGATGTAAAGAAATGTAAAAAATAAATGTATGCATGATAGCTGAAATAACATAAAGAGACGTAAAAACGCACTTTTATTTTAAAGCAAGACACTCAAACAAGTTTTTTCATGCACTGGTCAGTTTTGAGATTTTGGGTTTTCATAGCATGTTGTTTCAGACAGAAATGATCCGAAATGCACCTTTAAGTGTCTATTTTATTGCACTTTATATATTTGCTTCTGATTTCAAATACAGCGTACAGTTTTTCCCCTCCGCTTGAGCTGCACTTTTACACACACACCAAATTTTATTTCTATCTATATTCTGATTGTTTTTACAGAGGGGTTTGTTCATATACCATTCGCCTGATATATATTTAACATTTTATTCCTGAAAACATGATGAAAATTATTTATTTTCTGGCTTTTGACTGTTTCCGGATTCATGGAGTGATAAAAAGAGTGATAAAAACCTCTAATGTGTCAACAAAATGAAAGGAATTTTTAACCCGGCTCTATCCAGTGTTCAGATTTGTATGAAAATGAGTGCAAATTTAATTAGATAAAGCATCATAAGATTTTTAGAAAACTTGTAATACAAAAAAATGTTTGCAATATTTAATGTATCATCAGGGGAAGTATGGTGATAAATATTAGTTAAGTTTTACCATATTCATCTGGGGTGTTTTGCCTTATACTTAAAAAAACTGTTTGAAAATAAATATGAAAATAAATTATTCTTTTTTTTTTATATTGTAATCTGATTGTCATAGGACAATCATTTGTTCGTGCTTGAATGATATATTATTGCAATTTATATACTTTTTCTTATTTAACTGACAGAATAAAAAAGCCTGTTGATTGAGTCAAAAAGAAGAATTTGCATAAAAGTATAATCAACAGGATTATTTTTGGCAGTGTAGTAAATAAACCATAATGTGGAAAAAATGCTGAAAAGCCTGCTGAAAGCCTCTTTGTCTCATTAAAAAAGAAAAATCCATTGCAAAAAGTTTTTCAAATCTGTTTACTTCAAATATATTTTTAATTAGTCTAATTAATAAATCAGGTTGTTTTTCTTATATATATGAAACAAGAAGGATTTGACAAGTTATGTTTGTAAGTTATACCTTTTCTTTAGATTTATGTATTACTTCTTTATTTTTATATTCAAATAATATTGTATCTATTTTCATTATTTCCTCATCTTTCTTTTTATGTACCTCATGCATATAATGAAATATTTTTAGCCAAACTATATCTGTAGATAAATGTAGGTGCTATAATGTTTTTGTTTTTGTTTTTCTATAATGGTTTGTCTTTTGTTTTTTTGTGGAGAAGAAACATCAGAACAGGGGGGTATTCCAGAAAGCAGGTTATGTGACATACCCGGGTATGTTTAGGAGTAAGTAAGTGTATAACCTCAACTTTCGGTTCCAAAAATGGAGGTAACTTTCAGGGTATGTTAGTAGTCATAGCAACTCACTCTCTGAACTTAACCTGCTCCGGAGCAGGTTATGTTCCAGGGTTAGTTCACTACAGCGAGCCTTCAGTGGGCGTGACAGATAGCGCACAGCATTATATAATATTACAATATGTAATATAGCTTATTATATATATATATATATTATATATATATATATATATATATATATATATATATATATATATATATATAATATATATATATATATATATATATATATATTATTTTGTTTTGTTTTTTTTTTTTTTTTTTTATATGTTAATGAGGAAGCACTAATATAAGTAATAAATAAGGTAACATTATTCTAATATGATTATTTCTTTTATTGCCATATATAAGAGTTATCTATATAAAGAAACAACCCAGAATTTTTTAAAGTGTGTTAATTGGCCAAGCAGTGGTTAATCTGACTGGTTGAAGGAGTTAGTTGTGGATTACTTCTGTAGCTGAACTGACATTGAACTGCCTGCAGGGGGCGCAAACAGTCCACAATGCATTGATACTGTAGCTTTATTGTTTATCCTGGAACAAATCAGGTCTTGACATTTAGCTGAAGTACATGGTCATGTGCAAATTTGAATGATAATGGTTGTGATTAATTAATTAATAACATTCTGCAATTTGTGTTTATAGAATATGAGGTATTATGTAAAAGGTGCAAATTAGAGGAAATGCTTTGAGTGTTGTGGAACAAATAATATTGTTTCCTCCCTTTTATTTCTTTTTACAGTAAGTTCTCATGCTCTTTGAGTGCCCTGACCAACACAAAAGCAATCTGGTGTTGAATCATTGCAAATGATGATATATGATCACCTATAAATTAGTTTGACAGTCAATGAAAAAAGTTCCTGTCCAGAAAAGTAAAGCTTTCTTTCTGTGTCTTTCTAAATACTGTCAGGGTTGATGTTTTTCCTCCTAATGATGATTAGCAGGTGAATATAAACATCATTGATCATCACTCTGTTTAACAGGATGGTCAACTCTGTGCTCAGGTGATAACAGACGCGATCAGCCGCTCTATTTTGTTGCAATTGAATTATTTTCTGTCCTTTAAAAATGTGTTTGAAGTTGCTGTAATAAAAGTCAACATTATTTCCTTATTTTATTATTTCCTCTCTTCCTCTTTGCTGTTTTGATTGCTTCTTGTTTGTGAGGGAAGACCAGTGGTTATATTTAACTAAAATTGTAAAAAAAAAATCTTGGTAAAATTTTGGTAATTTAAAGAAAGCTGAAGTAAAATCAAATAAAAATATTAGATGACAAACATAAACTTGAAAATGTTAAGCTTGAAAATCTGAAATAAAGTACTAAAATTACTAAAACTTAAATAAATTAATGTTAAATAGATATATGAAAAAAGATTAATAGAAATTACAAAAGTGCATAACAAAATTATAAAAAAATTAAATGTTAAACTAAAAATATAAAATTAAAATATAAATTTATAAATTTTATAAAATAAAAATAAATTAAAGCTAAGTATAAATATGAAAACTATTAATAAAAATAACAAGCACTTAAAAAAGTAAAAAAATTTAAATTGAAAATATAAAAATAAAAGTTCATTTAAAAATTGCATAAATTAAAACTACATCGAAACATTTAAAAAACAATTAATAAAAAATGACAAAACCGCATAACAAAATTGCAAAAAACAAAACAAAATTTAAAATGAAAACTTAAAATATCAAAATAAAAGTTAGTTTTAATAATTGTGTAAAATTAAAGCTAAATAGAAACTTAAAAAACAATTAATAAAAAATGACAAGCACATTAAAAAAACTAAAATGCAAATGAAAACTGAAAATATAAAAATAAAGTTAATTTAAAGATTTTATAAATATTATAATAGAGTTTAAATAATTCTACAATATTACTGGGGGAGACATTTGACAGTTTGGACTGAAATGCTAGCATGTGGCACTGTACTTTTAAAATATACGTGAAACAGTATGCAGTGTACAATGCTAAACGTTTCAGACAGTAGTATGCTGTTTCACTATGCATCACTATGTTGTATGTTCAATCCATTGAGGTCGTCTCATAAATAAATATGCTGCTTATGCTGCATTTTTTGACCGTACTGCACATTTGATGAAATCTAGGAGGTCGTGCAGGTTGTTTGTGAAAATAGAAAATTCACAAACTGCAGAAATAGTATGAGAGTAGTTTGCTATTGCAAACGTAGTCACTGATGTGTCCAGATCTCAACACACACACTGTGTCTGTTATCTATCTGCTAGCTGTGTTGGGATTTCTCTGTGCACACATTTGCCTTAGTCTGCCTTAACTCTGACAAACCTTTATCACCTTATGCAGCAGATAGGCCATGTCAGAGGTCAAACTGCAGCATGAGCCCCGTTAAAGATGACAAGAAGCCCAAATATTGAGGATGAATCATAATGTAACTTCAGATCTCTTCTGCTCAACAAGGCTGCATCAAAAATACAGTAATATTGTGAAATATTACTTTTTCAAATACCTGTTTTCTATTTGGATCTATTTTGAGGTCTAATTTATTTCTGTGATTCAAAGCTGAATTTTGAGCATCATTACTCCAGTCTTCAGTGTCACATGATCCTTCAGAAATCATACTAAATGCTTCGAAAACATGTTCATCTCTTCACACTGTATTCACATTTTATGTTTGTTTTTTGCACACGGGAGAATACAGTAAAAAACAAGAAAAAGAAGAAAGAGAAGAAAGCAAAGAAGAGCCAGAAAGAGAAGAAGAAAGCTAAGAAAGAGAAAAAAGACGAGGAAGATGCATCTTGTGACAGCTCTGAAGTACGTCCTGGGATGTTTTGGCTTTTATGTTTAGTTATAGTTAAAAAAAATTTGATTTGATTAGGTTTTGTTTTTAAGGTCATGTGATATTAGGTTGAGTTTGTTTTTTTTTCAGATTTGGAGAAATGTATCATTGCATCAGTGTCTCATCAATGGATGCTCTGCAGTGAATGGGTGCCGTCAGAATGAGAGTCCAAACAGCTGATAAAAACATCACAATAATCCACAGCACTCCAGTCCATCAGTTAACATCTGGAGAAGACAAAAGCTGAAATGAATCCAGCATTAAGATGTTTAAACTTCAAACCGTTTAAACCATAATCTATAATAAATCCATTATAAATCCTCCAGTTTTTGTCTTCTTGTGATGTTTTTGTGATGTCAAGGCCTGGAAGGCGGAGCATGAGACCACACCCACTGCTAACTAAGCCAGTACTAATTAGATCAGTAATCTCTCCCAATATCCCCAAAATCTCAGAAATATTATTTTGCTTTCAGTAAGAACAGATTTATGGCGTATGTAAGTCTCTCTTGTGTTCTCCAGAATTAATGGAGGCGGTTTGTCACACAGCAGTTCAATGTGATCCGATTACTATCATTGCTGTGCTCTGTAATCACAGTCTTCAGAAAGTCATGGAGATTATGAGAGAGCGAGAGAGAGTGTGTGTGTGTGTGTGTGTGTCAGAGTGGGTGATTGTTGTCCTACACAGTAAAGCCACTTGTGGAAACTTCAATACTGTTATTAGTTGAATTGAAGAGCTCTCTCTGAGCGACCAGAAGTCATTTGTTTTCAGTGAGGGCTGAAGCCTTGTGTGTGCCTCCAGTGACGTGGTGAAGATGCGTAAGGTTCAACTTTGCATGAATGAGCCGAGATGCACACAAATGCTTTTCTGTCCTCAAGAATAGTTATTTGTAGACGCAATAAAATTAATTGTGGGTCAAAATAGAATTTTACCAGTTTTTTTCTTATTAGTGATGTCTCTCATTTATGAAGAGATTTTCCAAAACGCAGACTATGATCAAGAATGGTCTATTTTTTATAGCCTTTGTCTGTTTGACCTTTCCTAGAGAGACGAATGGATGACCTTTGACTTCCTGGCGGAGAGACGAGCGCAGAAAGAAGCAGAAAAAGAGGCAGAGAGGCAGAAAGCGCAGTCTATCGAAGAGGTGAGCGATGTTTGTGAAGGTTCATGTAGACGTCAGTCTAACAATCTGTGAAATTAAAAGATGCTCTTTCCAGTTTAATAACACTGCCCTGCATCATTTCCTAATGAGCATGCTGCTTTCAAAAATATCTATTAAAAATCCATCACATATGAAGATTTTTCATATTTTATCCCAATAACAAAAGCAGTCAGCAGTTTTGATTTTAACTGACTGGACATTAAACATCTTTTCTTTTTTTTTTTATCCTGTTTTTCATCTTGAAAATAGCCTTGAATGCTGGTATAGCATTAAAACAAGCAAGCAAACGGTTTGTGAAACTGAGCTGCTGGTATTAACATATAATTGACCTATTTTAGCAAAACGCTTTCCTCAATGCTGTGCATCTCTGCAGAAATTGCATTTGTGAGCGTTTTGCATTGCTTGCATCTTTTGCACAGCAATTTGTATTGCAAATGCTTGCAGTTAACAATGATTCGTTGTCCATTGGTTTATATTTCATGCGCAGAAAGCTGAGAAAGTATCTCTTTCAGACCAAGCAGTCAAAGCAAGTGTTAAAATAAGCACTTTTGTGGTGGGTTTTTGTTGTTTGAGGAGAGAGTGTGTTTGTGTTTATGACGTGTGTCTCTCTCTTTCTCTTTCTCTCAGGCTGGTCTTCACAGGTTAGAGCTGAACCCTTACTGGAAGGATGGAGGAAGTGGTCTGCCTCCGGAGGACACCTCTGGTAAATCAAGTGTGATGATCGGACACGGTCAGACTCCAAGATTATTTTTGTCTCAGCTGCTGTAGGGGGTACAGTTTGTGTAAAATCCCACACACTGTAAAAAAAAAAATAAAAAATGTTAGTTTTTGCAAAAACTGTTCAAACAAAGATTATTGGAATATGCTTTATAAGAAAATACTCTTTCAGATGTTGTATTTCATAATTTCATGTTTAATTGTTACTCACTATTTCTGAGTGAAAATTATTTCAAAGTAAACCCTACATCAATGTCCTTTGACATTTTTGGTATTATTTTGTATTATTATTATTATTAGACACTCTTGAATTCAGTTGATTAGACATCCTTTTTGACTATTAAAATGTAATTAAACTATTGAAAATGAAATCGAGAAAAATGCATACATTTTTTATTTATTTATTTTTTTTTTGCAATTTTTAATTTTTTGCATCTTTTGCGGAGCGTCCATGCAATTTGTGTTGTGAATGCTTGAACCAAACAACAATTCATCTTCCGCTGGTTTATATGTCATGTGCAGAATGCTGAGAAAGTATTCAGGTATCTGTAATATCAGATCAGATTAACGTGGGCCATAAAAACCCATTTTCTCAGTCTCTTTTCTCTCAGAGTTGTGTCCAGTTTCATGTAATTCAACCCTAAATGTCACAAAGAAGACAAATTGGTATTTACATGTTGGTTAAATAACCTCTTTGTCTTTAAATGGGCTGTTTGTGGCAAAAATAAGGTGCGATATTCACCAGACTATGCAGAAGTTTGTAACCCATGCTCATAAAGCTTTGTTGGCTCTGACAGTTTAACACTTTAAGCCTTTTTCATTTTTCATGATTCTTTCCATGCATTTCCTTTTTGTCATTTAAATATACTGTTTCACTTGTCATGTTATTAGAATGAGGAGTTAAAACGGCGTTTGGCGTTGACGGTAAGCTGACGGTGCAGTCGGAGCCGCTCGCTCTGTGTGTGCGGAGTGTTTCTTTCACAGATGTTTTACACTGATTTCTCTCCGTCTCAGCTGGAGTGGTGAATGATGGAGGGGTGAGCTGGCTCAGGAAGTCATATCAGAGGATGAAAGAGCAGGCCGACAGAGAACAGTGCAGTCTGGAGAGCATGGTGGTGGAGAGATACAGGGTGAACACACACACACACACACACACACACACACACACACACACACACACACACACACACACACACACACACACACACACACACACACACACCTCTCTGTACTTCAACACACTGAAAGTTGCTTCCCTTCTGTGATAGATGCATAGCAGTGTTTCCTAATTTGATTCAGATGAAAAGAACTAGCTTATAATAGTCATTTGTTCATGAAACTGAGCAAATCATGGCTGTGTGCAACCAGTTAGGACATGTGAAGCAATATTGTTGTATAAATTTACACTGGCCAGTTTTTCTCTCTAGTCACATTTGCTTCAGACTGCAAGAACGTAACGCATCCAAAATATAAAATCTTGCTTCGTGAAACTCTAGATTCTGTAGCAGAGTGTTTTGCCATTTTTTTTTATATGCTCTAAAATTAATTAGACTTTTGAATCAAGCATTACAGATTTTGATTTGAAGTAAAAAAAAAAAATGTTTTAAAAAAGTAAAAAATAGAAAACTCCCATGAATGTTACACAAATAAAAAAAGCACAATATAAAATATTGATTTATATTTATTAAATATACGTTTAAAATACAATATATTTTACTTTTATTGCAAAGTAATATATTTAAATGTTATTTTATTATATGATGTATATATGTATACATAATATACATATATGATGTGTGTATATATATATAATACTAATATATTAATATATTTTATATTTATTGCAAAATAATTGCACGCATATATTTACATTTATTACAAAATAGTATATTTGAAAAATGTTTTATTAAATATATTTTAATATAATGTTATATTTTAATATGTAAATATATATACTAATAATATAATAATGTAATCTAAATTTATTGCAAATTGTATATATATATATATATATATATATATATATATATAATTTGCAATAAATTTAGATTAGATGGTCTTCATATATATATATGAAAACCATCTTGAAAATATTTATGATTTATGATCATGTAGTATAATGTATACTAATATATTTATATATAATTAATTAATATGTTAATATTATGAATATATTAATTCATATATTTTACATTTACAAAACAATCATATACACACACATATATATATATATTAATAAATAAATTAATAAATATATTGAATATATTGAAAAAAATATATTATAATAATGTATTTAAATATACAATTTGTTTGCATAAAATATATTGTAAAAATGCATTCATATATTTTATATGTATTGCAATATAATGGTGTTTTTTATTTTTAGGATTCATGGGTAGTGTAGCTTTTTTTTCATTCAATTAAAATTATTTTATTTAAATTACACTGACTGATTTCTTTAACAGAATCATATACCATTTGTTAATACTTCTGGAACCTGACTGCCAAAAACTTATTTGCATATTTTGAGTCAGACAGTGCCTTTCAATGCCCCATTCACATTGTACTGAGTTTATTCTGCTTTGAGTGGAAACTGGCCTTGATGATGCGTTTTGATGCTTCTCTCTTCCTCCTGTAGTCCATGGAAGAGTTCCAGAAGAGACTGCGAGAGGCAGAAGAGGCTGCGTATGGAGAGAGGAGTGAGAGGATAGGAGACCGGGAGAGATGGAGGAGAGATGACAGAGAAGAAGGGAGGGAGAGATGGAGAAGAGGAGACCGGGAGGAGAGGTGGAGAGACGGATCTCCACACGCTGAGAGAGAGAGAGAGAGAGAGAGTCCCAGAGACACACAGCACTTCCTCTCTGTCCAGCCTCAAGTTCTTCAAACCCTCAGAACCTGATGAGGATATGAGTGGAGGGGCTGGGTTCAGGAGGGCGGGGCCGAAAGCCTCTGCGTCCAATCAGAGTGCAGGATTTCAAGAAAAACCTGTTGATGATGATGATGGTGGTGTTGTAGCTGCTGGAGGAAGTGCAGTGCTGTGCAGGATCCAAAGGAGATGCCAACCCCACAGAAACACACAGAAAAGAGCGCCGCCCTGCTGGAAGACAGCAAAACAACAACAAAAGTGAGCATGTCAGAATGAAAGGGTTTTGTGATTTTATAATAGATTTCAATGTCATTTTGACCTTCACACCCACATTAGAAGACAGTTTTTCAACATTTCACTTGTTGTCTAAAATATAACAAAACAACTAAAAACAGGATATTTCTTGCTTTAATTCAACCCCTTAACAGCTGTTTTTTTTTTTTCTTTGAAGAACCAGGATTCCCATTGTGTTAAAAAACTGGATAAATGAGGAAATCTCATTTAATGTGATTTCTAGACCTGGGAAAGTCATGTAAATGAATGATTTTTTTTTTATAATGAATATTTTTTATATATAATTTACACACACACACACACACACACACACATATATATATATATATATATATTATTAATTTTTTTGTCAAGAAATATGTATATATTATTACAAAAAATATATTTCATAAAATTATAAATATTTATAAATTATATTTTAACTAGACTGTATATTAATATGTAATACATTGTAATAATATATTTTACATTTATTGCAAAATAATTGTGTTTATAGGGGGCCTTGGTATCTGAAAATTATTCAGCTCACCTCCTACAATCATTTAAAAACACACATCACCCTTCATTTGTGAATCAATGAATTAAAAACGATTTTTTTAGGAATTTGTATCCAGTAACTGCAAATGAATTGGAAACGTCATGAAGTCAGGGAAACGTATTTGTTCTATACAAGTTCTTGACATTACAGTACTTTACACTTCCTTTTGTGAAATGTTACTAAAACTGATTGGGTTTGTTTATCTCCTAGTTCTGAGAGTGAGGAAGAGGAGGAGGAAGAGGTGATCCTGACAGATGAAGAGATGAATAAAACTGGGAGCCAAAACTCGTCAAGGCAGAACTCATGGGAAAGCTCGGTTAGCTCATCACAACTCTCCTGGAAACCATGTGACCTAGATACTGATGCCCACAAAATGCTGTCTAATTAGGAAGCTCCTAGGTGTTGAGACTGTCTTTGTGTGCTGCTAGTAGTAGACACAGATAGGTGATGGTGATGATGATGATGTTTTTGATTGTGTGTGAATAATCACAGGCCCTGGAGGAAAAGTCTAAAGGCTCAGATGGAAGCGGTCCGTCGAGCTCAAAGAAAAGACCAAAGAAAGACCAGAACAAACAGGTTTCTGCACCAACAGACTCAGAAAAGGAAGTGGTTCTGTTCAGGGACCGACCCATTGGGGACGAGCCTGGCCAGTTAAAGCCCTGTCCCAACCACAGGAGCCTAGAGGAGGAAGGAGGAAGCAGAAAGCGGTGAGACGCACATTCACATATACAGCTTTGCAGGGTAGTTATAGCTAACTAAAACTAAAACCATAGACAGAAAAATTAATGTTAGTTAAAATAAATAAAATAAAATAAAACTACTTGAAATAAAATAAAATAATAAATAAACATTTAAAAAACTAATTCAAAATTATAAATTAAAACTGAAATAAATATATTTATTTAAAAAAACAATAACTAATAAAAAGTGGCAAAAACACACTGCAAAATTACTAAAACTAGTATAATAAATATATTGATATCACTACAACTTTGTTTCTATTGATTGTTTCTCATGACAAATATTATGTGTGAATTAGCTTTTATTTTTATATTTTACGTTTTCATTTTAATTTTAGTTTACTTTTTAGTCATTTTATGTGCTGAGTTTTTTTTATCTTAATGTTTAGGAGTGTAATTTTTATTTCAGATTTGATTTTAGTTCAGTTTTCATTTTTTTATTTATTTATTTAATGTATCTATTTATATATTTATTTTTATTAATTAATTAATTTATTTATTTATTTGATTAATTATTAAATGCATTTAGTAGTTGAATATTTTATTAATTAATTAATTTTTTTAAATTCTTTTAAAAATATGATTAAAATCTCCATTTGATTTTTCAATTGTTTAATTTATTTATTTTATTATTTAATTTAAGTTCAATTAAAATGTGAAATTGGTTTTATCACTTACATTTATTTACATAATGAAATACAACTTTTTTGCAACTTTGTTGTTTTTTGTTTTGATTTATTTAGCTTATTTATTTATTTGATTCATTTCAATTTTAAAATCACTGCAACTTTGTTTCTATTAATTATGTCTAAAAAAATAACAGAAATAAAGTATGAAAATGTTTTGTTTCAGCTAGTTGCCAATGTAGCATTATTTCATTTAAATTTAGTTTAAAAAACTTGATGTACTAAAATAATTAAAACCGAAATATTAATCCAAATTTAAATTTAAATGAATGAAGACTATATAGAGGACTTTTAAAACAAACATTATTGTTCAGTTTTCGAATTTCATGTAATTGAAATAACGAAAAATACAGCTGAAAAAAAAAGTAAACTATAAAGAGATAAAAACAAATGAAACAAAAAATCACCAAAATTACTAAACACTTTAACATTGACTGGATGTCATTTATTTTTAATGCTGATGCGATGCAGTAAAACTTGACCTTTTTTAGCTTTATGCAAAATGACAGCACAATGGAATTAACTATTATTAGCCTGAAGATAGTAAAAACACTTGATTTTTAAGCCCAATGTTGTAAAAAAAAAATACAATCAAATGCATGCTGTATAGAAATATGCAGCCCCTTTAATATATCAGGAATGAGTTTCTGAACAAACAGCCTGCGGTTTGTATATTTGTCTGAGCTGGTCTGTGCTCGTAAGACAGACCTGGCATCAGCAGAGGGTGGCGGTGAGGATCAATCTCTCTCAGTCTGTCCTCCTCTCTGGGCTCCGATGTGATTTTGGTGTTTCTCTGATATTTCTACTAAAATCCATTTTAGCGTCAACTATAAGAAACTGAGACTGTCACATGGTCGGTCGCCTTGGAGACGAGAAATATAAAAGGTGACAAAACATTTGCAACATTTTTAGCGGCACATCTCCTCCGTCTCTCTCTCTCCTGCCAAGTTAACCATGGGCAAGAGCAGCAAAAAAAGTGTTATTAAATATATTTTATTTCCCCCAATTTCAATCAGTAGCCCCCCCCCCCTCAGCCAAAATCATTGGTGTGTGTGTGTGTGTGATAATGTGTAGAGTGTGTGTTTGTGTAATTGCAGTGCATGTAGGGGCTGCGTCATATTGCATTCATTTCAGCTGGAGCAGCGACTCCATTCAAACTTTTGTAGAGAACCTTTTTTAGAACACTGACCTCACATTTATAGAATGTTTCACTAAAATCTGAACTGAAAGCGCTGATGTCCATTGAAACATTTGCATACAGAATTAACAACTGGTTTTCTTCCCTAAAATGATTGCCTGCTTGTATCTTTTTTTTTTTTTTTGCATCCATTTCTTCATCGTCATCATTGGTTTTATGGAACATGTTTAAGGCTTAAAAAAATAATAATCAAGATTTTAGTTTGTACATCTCTCATTGACTCACATTAATAGAATGTACACAAATCATGAAATATAACCAAACGGCAATCATGTCATTGTAATATTTGCATGATTACTGGTTTTCCTCTCCTTTCCGGCTCAGCTTTTATTTGCAAAATGATATGTGCAAGAAATCGTTTTTGGGCAAACTTTTTCACGTTCTGTTTTAGGATGTAGGATTTAACTTTATTTATAGTAACGTAACGCATTACAAAAGGTTCAAGGGATTAGTTACTACAGGAGTTTTTTTAATGCATGAACTAACATTACTAACAAGAGCAATTGTTAAAGTATTTAATTCAAGAGAGAGAGGAAGAAAAAGAATGGGGGAGGGGAGAGGGGGGGAGGATTAAGGAGAGGGAAAAGGGAGGGGAAGGGGGAAGAAAAGAGAAAGTACGAAAAAAAGGGAAAGAAGAACAAGTGTAGCTTTTTTTTCATCCACAATTAAAATATTTTATTTAAATTACACTGACTGATTTCTTTAACAGCAACATATACCATTGTGTTAATACTTCTGGAACCTGACTGGCCAAAAAAACTTATTTGCATATTTTGAGTCAGACAGTGCCTTTCAATGCCCCATTCACATTGTACTGAGTTATTCTGCTTTGAGTGGAAAATGGCCTTGATGATTGCGTTTTTGATGCTTCTCTCTTCCCCTGTAGTCCATGGAAGAGTTCCAGAA
This sequence comes from Cyprinus carpio, assembly GCF_018340385.1. Classification (NCBI taxonomy): domain Eukaryota; kingdom Metazoa; phylum Chordata; class Actinopteri; order Cypriniformes; family Cyprinidae; genus Cyprinus; species Cyprinus carpio. The sequence continues at coordinate 22,921,215 of NC_056586.1, read as the reverse complement.
GAGACTGCGAGAGGCAGAAGAGGCTGCGTATGGAGAGAGGAGTGAGAGGAGAGGGACCGGGAAGAGATGGAGGAGAGATGACAGAGAAGAAGGGAGGGAGAGATGGAGAAGAGGAGACCGGGAGGAGAGGTGGAGAGACGGATTCTCCACACGCTGAGAGAAAGAAGAGAGACGAGAGAGAGTCCCAGAGGACACACAGCACTTCCTCTCTGTCCAGCCTCAAGTTCTTCAAACCCTCAGAACCTGATGAGGATATGAGTGGAGGGGCGGGGTTCAGGAGGGCGGGGCCGAAAGCCTCTGCGTCCAATCAGAGTGCAGGATTCAAGAAACCTGTTGATGATGATGATGGTGGTGTTGTAGCTGCCTGGAGGAAGTGCAGTGCTGTGCAGGATCCAAAGGAGATGCCAACCCCACAGAAACACACAGAAAAGAGCGCCGCCCTGCTGGAAGACAGCAAAACAACAACAAAAGTGAGCATGTCAGAATGAAAGGGTTTTGTGATTTTATAAGAGATTTCAATGTCATTTTGACCTTCACACCCACATTAGAAGACAGTTTTTCAACATTTCACTTGTTGTCTAAAATATAACAAAACAACTAAAAACAGGATATTTCTTGCTTTAATTCAACCCCTTAACAGCTGTTTTTTTTTTTTTCTTTGAAGAACCAGGATTCCCATTGTGTTAAAAAACTGGACAAATGAGGAAATCTCATTTTAGGGTGATTTCTAGACCTGGGGAAAGTCATGTAAATGAATGATTTTTTTTTTATAATGAATATTTTTTATATATAATTTACACACACACACACACACACACACACATATATATATATATATTAATTTTTTTGTCAAAAAATATGTATATATTATTACAAAAAATATATTTCATAAAATTATAAATATTTATAAATTATATTTTAACTAGACTGTATATTAATATGTAATACATTGTAATAATATATTTTACATTTATTGCAAAATAATTGTGTTTATAGGGGGCCTTGGTATCTGAAAATTATTCAGCTCACCTCCTACAATCATTTAAAAACACATCACCCTTCATTTGTGAATCAATGAATTAAAACGATTTTTAGGAATTTGTATCCAGTAACTGCAAATGAATTGGAAACGTCATGAAGTCAGGGAAACGTATTTGTTCTATACAAGTTCTTGACATTACAGTACTTTACACTTCCTTTTGTGAAATGTTACTAAAACTGATTGGGTTTGTTTATCTCCTAGTTCTGAGAGTGAGGAAGAGGAGGAGGAAGAGGTGATCCTGACAGATGAAGAGATGAATAAACTGGGAGCCAAACTCGTCAAGGCAGAACTCATGGGAAGCTCGGTTAGCTCATCACAACTCTCCTGGAAACCATGTGACCTAGATACTGATGCCCAAAAATGCTGTCTAATTAGGAAGCTCCTAGGTGTTGAGACTGTCTTTGTGTGCTAGTAGTAGACACAGATACTGATTGTGGTGATGATGATGTTTTGATTGTGTGTGAATAATCACAGGCCCTGGAGGAAAAGCTAAAGGCTCAGATGGAAGCGGTCCGTCGAGCTCAAAGAAAAGACCAGAACAAACAGGTTTCTGCACCAACAGACTCAGAAAAGGAAGTGGTTCTGTTCAGGACCGACCCATTGGGACGAGCCTGGCCAGTTAAAGCCCTGTCCCAACCACAGGAGCCTAGAGGAGGAAGGAGGAAGCAGAAAGCGGTGAGACGCACATTCACATATACAGCTTTGCAGGGTAGTTATAGCTAACTAAAACTAAAACCATAGAAAAAAATTATTGTTAGTTAAAATAAAATAAAATAAAATAAAACTACTTGAAATAAAATAAAATAATAAATAAACATTTAAAAAACTAATTCAAAATTATAAATTAAAACTGAAATAAATATATTTATTTAAAAAAACAATAACTAATAAAAATGGCAAAAACACACTGCAAAATTACTAAAACTAGTATAATAATATATTGATATCACTACAACTTTGTTTCTATTGATTGTTTCTCATGACAAATATTATGTGTGAATTAGCTTTTATTTTTATATTTTATGTTTTCATTTTAATTTTAGTGTACTTTTTTAGTCATTTTATGTGATGAGTTTTTTTTTATCTTAATGTTTAGGTGTAATTTTTATTTCAGATTTGATTTTAGTTCAGTTTTCATTTTTATTTATTTTATTTAATGTATCTATTTATATATTTATTTTTATTAATTAATTAATTTATTTATTTATTTGATTAATTATTAATGCATTTAGTAGTTTGAATATTTTATTAATTAATTAATTTTTTAAATTCTTTTAAAAATATGATTAAAATTTGAAAGTCTCCATTTGATTTTTCAATTGTTTAATTTATTTATTTTATTATTTAATTTAAGTTCAATTAAAATGTGAAATTGGTTTTATCACTTACATTTATTTACATAAACTTATTACATTTATTTAATAAACTTTTTTTGCAACTTTGTTGTTTTTTGTTTTGATTTATTTAGCTTATTTATTTATTTGATTCATTTCAATTTTAAAATCACTGCAACTTTGTTTCTATTGATTATTTCTAAAAAATAACAGAAATAAAGTATGAAAATGTTTTGTTTCAGCTAGTTGCCAATGTAGCATTATTCATTTAAATTTAGTTTAACTTGATGTACTAAAATAATTAAAACCGAAATATTAATAAATTTAATTTAAATGAATGAAGACTATATAGACATTTAAAACAAACATTATTGTTTAGTCGAATTTCATGTGTTGAAATAACTAAAAATACAGCTGAAAAAAAAGTTAACTATAAAGAGATAAAAAAAAAAAATGAAAAAAAAAAAAATCACAAAATTACTAAAACTTTAACATTGACTGGATGTCATTTATTTCCAATGCTGATGCGATGCAGTAAACTTGACCTTTTTTTAGCTTTATGCAAATGAGCAGCAATGGAATTACTATTATTAGCCTGAAGATATTAAAACACTTGATTTTTAAGCCCAATGTTAAAAAAAATACAATCAAATGCATGCTGTATAGAAATATGCAGCCCCTTTAATATATCAGGAATGAGTTTCTGAACAAACAGCCTGCGGTTGTATATTTGTCTGAGCTGGTCTGTGCTCGTAAGACAGACTGGCATCAGCAGATGGTGGCGGTGAGGATCAATCTCTCAGTCTGTCCTCCTCTCTGGCTCCGATGTGATTTGGTGTTTCTCAGATTTTCTACTAAAATCCGTTATAAGAAACTGAGACGTCACGGTCGCCTTGGAGACGAGAAATATAAAAGTGACAAACATTTGCACATTTTAGCGGCACATCTCTCCGTCTCTCTCTCTCTCTGCCAAGTTACCATGGCATAGCAGCTGAAAGTGTTATTAATATATTTATTTCACCAATTTCATCAGTAGCAGCAGCCAAAATTGTGTGTGTGTTTGTGTGATAATGTGTAGAGTGTGTGTTTGTGTAATTGCAGTGCATGTAGGGCTGCGTCATATTGCATTCATTTCAGCTGGAGCAGCGACTCCATTCAAACTTTTGTAGAGAATTTTTAGAACACTGACCTCACATTTATAGAATGTTCACTATTCAAAATCTGACTGACAGCGATGATGTCATTGAAACATTTGCATACAGAATTAACAACTGGTTTTCTTCCATAAAATGATTGCATGCTTGGTATCTTTTTTTTTTTTTGCATCCATTTCCTCATCCACATCTTGGTTTTATTACATTTTATGCTTAAAAAAATAATAATCAAGATTTAGTTTGTACATCCTTTTATTGATTCACATTAATAGAACGTACACAATCTGAAATATAACAAACGGCAATCATGTCATTGTAATATTTGCATGATTAACTGGTTTTCTCTCGCTTTATTTGCAAAATGATATGTGCAAGAAATCGTTTTTGCAACTTTTCTGTTTTATGTAATTTAACTTTATTTATAGTAACGCATTACAAAAAGGTTCAGTTAGTTACTGTTTTTTAATGCATGAACTAACATTTACTAACAATGAGCAATACATTTGTTAAAGTATTTATTCATCTTTTATAATGTGTTAATACAAATGCTTATTGTTAGTTCAGCTCCAATTAAATAATATTAATAGTTACAACTTTTAATTTTAATAATGTACTAATAAAAGTTAAAAGTAACACTAACTAAATGTAATAAATGCTTTACAAGTATTTTCATTGTTAGTTCATATTAACTAATGTAGTTTATTAATGTTAACAAATGAGACAATAATTGTAATGTTACCTTATTTAATAATAATTATTAATAATTAAATAATAATTTATTTATTTGATTAATTATTAATTAATTTATTAGTTTGAATATTTTATTATTTATTTAATTAATATTATATATATTAACTAAATATGTATATATATATATACAGTTAACTATAATAAAAAAGTAACTGTTTTTAAATTATTTTAAAAATATTATTAAATTTGAAAGTCTCTGTTTAATTTATTTATTTGATTATTTAATGTAAGTTCAATTAAAATGTGAAATTGGTTTTATCACTTACATTTATTTACATAATGAAATACAACTTTTTTTGCAACTTTATTGTTTATTGTTTTTATTTATTTAGCTTATTTATTTATTTGATTCATTTAAATTTAAATTTGATTATTAAAATGTGGAATTAATTTTAAAATATGATTAAAATTTGAAAATCTCCCTTGGATTCAAATAAATAGAATGTAAACCCTGCTATGATGATGTTATATTTGCATACAAATTTTCAAGATGTGTGCTGAAAACCTGCATTCGAATGAAACTGAAAATGTAAATCTAGTTTTTAGTGTGTTTATCTCCAGTCTGCTGTATATGTAGTCCAGACAGACTCGCAAGCAAACTATCCTTAAGATCTCAGCTCCGTCTAGGTTTTTTATTTGCATTTCAGCTGGAGTCAGAAAGCATCAAAGCAGAGAATAAACACAGAATTGAAAGCGCAGTCTGAATTCAGCCAGACTCTACAACACTCTCGCTCTCACCTCGGCTCCTCTCCATCTGTCAATCAAACATGCCAGTGTGAACAGACACGCCTCCCACACAGATCACCCGTTGCTACGGATACATTGCCTCTTTGTCTGCTTGTTGTAGCACACTGTTAAACCTCTCTCACTCTCTCGTGTGTTAGAGAGACACACGTATGCTCTGTTAGCGTAATCCCTGCTCCCCGGTCGCATCTGCTGCTGTTTTGTGGATTCTGCTACAGATAATGACCCGCAGGTTTGCCAGCAATTAACAGTGAATCCGCACCTGACCCACAGTCAGATCACATGATCACCTGCCGCCCAATCAGATCATCTGAATTCTGTTCCACTCGCAAAAGTGCATGGCTCCTTGCAATGCCCTTCTAACCGCTTAGAACACCTTATCAACTGCATAGCAACAACCTAGAACACCTTAGCAAGCACTTAGCAACACCCTGGTAACCACCGGAAACACCTTAGCAATCTCATAACAATGCCCCAGCCTACTAACCACTTAGAACACCTTAGCCACAGCATAGCAACAACTTAAAACACAATAGCAACGCACTGGCAAACACACAAAACACCTTTAGCAATCTCATAATAAAGCCCTACCACACTAACCACTTAGAACACCTTAGCCACAGCATAGCAACGCCCTGGCAACCACCTATAACACCATAGCAATCTCGTAGCAATGCTCTAGCCTACTAACCACTTAGAACACCTTAGCAACTGGATAGCAACATCCCAGACCACCTGAGCAACCACATAGCAACGCCCTGGCAACCACCCACAGCACCCTAGCAACCTTATAGCAATGCTTTAATAGTAGCTTAGAAAACTTTATCAACTGCCTAGCAACCACCCAGAACACCATAAAATGCCTTGGCAACCACCCAGAACACCTTAGCAACCTTGTAGCAATAACCTGGAACACGTTAGTAACTGCATAGCAATGCCCTGGTAACCACCCAGAACATCTTAGCAATCTCATAGCAATGTCCTACCCCACTAACCACTTAGAACTCCTTAGCAACTGCATAAAAACAACCTAAAAGCCATAGCAACACCCTGACAACCACCCAGAACACCTTAGCAGCATCATAGGAGCACTGCATGCTTAGAGCACTGCATGACTGCATAGCAACAACCCCAAACAACTCGGCAGTCAAAAAGTAATGCCCTGGCAACCACTTAAAACACAAACACACACACACACACACACACACACACACACACAAACAAACACAATTTGCTTTAAATATCATTTTAGCTCATGCTGTCCGAAAACACTGTATATCTGCGTCAAATAAAGCTGAATCTCTCCAGCAGCAGTCTGTATGTTTCGGGTGATGGTCTCGAAGAGGATTCCTCCTGATGCTCAGTTCATCCATGTGCAGCTGGGACAACAGGAGATAGGCTGCGGGACAGGCTAGAGGTTTTAGCGTGCTGTCCTCATTAATCACATGACGTGTTTGTTTTCTCTCATGCAGGTGTACTTGTGTCTGCCGAACAGCGTGTCTCTGACCGAAGGTCACTGTTTGATCGTCCCCATCCAGCATCACACAGCGGCCACGGGTCTGGACGAGGACATCTGGAGCGAAATACAGGTACAAACATTACAAACACATGCGCTCATCTATATATACGCATCCATTTGTGCTTCAGACATGAATAATGCATAAGCAACCACCCCAAACGCCTTAGCAACTCCCTAGCAACCATCTAGAACATCAATAAAGCACAAATAAAAGACAGTCAGGATGTGCTTTCTGCCATCTTGGTCTCCAACCCACCCTCAGTATTTAAGTAATTAAATGAATATAAACATTTGATTAGTCGACTAATAGATTGAATGAATGACCACTAATGCGCACTCTCTCTCTCTTTCTCTCTACCACTCTCATTCACTCTCTATCATAGATGTCTCTTTGGTCCGCATGTTCGAGTCTCAGGAGTCGGACTGTGTGTTTTGAAGACTCATATGAATCCGAAGAGACAGTTGGACATGGTGTACGAGTGTGTGCCGCTGCCCAGAGAGCTTGGAGACATGGCACCCATTTACTTTAAGGTAACTTGGACCAAACAGCCTCAAACTGACATCACAACAGAGCACAAAAGTGACTGTACAAATTTTTTTTAAGTTTGAATTAATCTGTTATGATAACAAGTTTTTATGGTGGCCACCATTTAAATGTTTATATAATAAATTGGTGTAAAAACTTAAAAAAATACATTTATATAAAACTAAAAAGGTTTATATAAAACTTCTTTAAGTGCAATTTAAATGTTTGTACATTTCAGTTTTTATTTGAGTGTTGATTATTAAATACATATGATGAATTTATTTTTAAATAAACTTTTTTTTTCAGTTTCAGTTTTCACTCAAAACACCAACTTTATAGTTATGCCCTAATAACTGTATGGAAAACGTTATTAATGGCAACCACTGAGAACACCATAGCAACTCCCTGGCAACCACCCACAACACCTTAGCCACAGCACCCAGGCAACCACCCAGACCTCCGTAGCAACTTCATAGCAATGCCCTAGTAATTGCTTAAGACTATTATGCAACTGCATAGCAACAACACTTTAGAAGCCTTACAGCAATGCTCTGGCAACCAGCCACAAAACCTTAGCAACCACATAACAATGTCCTGGCAACCACCCAGAGCACCTTAGCAACTTCATAGCAATGCCCTAGTAATTGCTGAAGACACCATAGCAACTGCATAGCAACAACACTTTAGCAGCCAAACTGCAATGCCCTGGCAACCAGCCACAACACCTTAGCCACAGCACCCTGGCAACCACCCAGACCTCCGTAGCAACTTCATAGCAATGCCCTAGTAATTGCTTAAGACACTGTAGCAACTGCATAGCAACAACACTTTAGAAGCCGTACAGCAATGCCTTGGCAACCAGCCACAAAACCTTAGCAACCACATAACAACGCCCTGGCAACCACCCAGAACACCTTAGCAACTTCATAGCAATGCCCTAGTAACTGCTTAAGACACTGTAGCAACTGCATAGCAAGCAGCCAAACAGCAATGCCCTGGCTACCACCCACAACACGTTAGAAACAGCATAGAAACTCCCTGACAACCACCCACAACACCATAGCAACAACCCAGAACAACTTAGCAGCCAAACAGAAATGTCCTGGCAACCGCACACCGATAACTTTAACCAATGCATAGCAACATCCTGGTAACCAGCCACAATACCATAGCAACAAACCAGAACACCTTAGAAACTGCACAGCAACACCTCAGCAACCACCTAGCAATGGCCAGGTTCTGCGTGGGGTGCCGTACTTCTCTGTGGATTTCAGATTGCAGGGCAGCTTTGCGCACATCTTTGTGTGTGTTTGGGAGTTATTGAGATTTTTCGGAAGTTTAAACACGACAATAGTCTTACTGTGCAGCTCTAAAAACAAGCACAGCAAAACATTTTTTTTTTTAAATCATACTTTAAATTGCAATTTTTTAATGAGAATAATTGCAGTTAGATTTTCTTTCCAAAACTGTGCAGCCTTAAGTTAACTTAGTGACTGAGATTTGTTCTGTCTCCATCAGGAAATCCTGGGCGGGATGCTGGACCTGGAACCGAGACGATACGCGAGAATTTCGACGACCAGCGTAAGAAGGTTCTGAAGTTCTGAAGTTTTTTTATTTTAGAGCACTTGTCATATGTAGAAAAATGTCTAGAAAATTGTAAAATCTAAAGCAGGCATGTTTTATCTGGTATGAAGACTTTTGTGGGACCCTTTTTATTTTTCAAATGTAGGTAAATGTTTTTTTTTTTTTTTATTAAATATCAACCCAGGAAAATTTTGGTTTCCTCCTTAATCTAATTTTAAATTATTTTTGTGTGTGTATGTCACAGTCTTCAGCTGGTGTGCCCGGGAGGGCCACCAGATGACACTGTCTTTTTGTGAGTGTTGTGTTTGTTTGGTGCCATGTGCTCTCTCCTGTCTATTTTCTGTCTGACCCCGCCCATCTTGTTACGTCATTATTGTTTCAGTTGCTCCATCTGTGTTTCTCCCTTTCCTCTGGACTCCATTCCCCTAAACTCCACTCACCTGTTCTCTCGTTACCTTATTCCTTGATTCAATTTGTCCCAGCTGTTTACCTGATTGCCTCTTCTTTATAAGCTTCCTGTGTTTTCTGTTCTGGGCTCGTTTGTCTCATGTATGTACCGGTTCGTGCCTTTGATGTCTGGCTGCCCTGTGTTCAGTTTATGACGAGTTGTAACCATGAATGCTACTCTGGTTTTTTCCCCTTCGGGGTGGTTTCAGTTGTGTTTTTGTTTACTTTGGTGATTTTCAAATAAAGAATCCTCATCTGCATGCACTTGAGTCTTCGCCTCTTACGATCCGTGACAGTACAAACGAGCCATTTGAAGATTCAGCGGCGATGGGGATTTTCTTATACCCAGCTCCCGGACGACTGAGGATCCAGACCCCTGCCAATGGGCCGCATCCCTGCCCACAAGACAATCGCCCCTTCGGGCTGTATGCTGAAGACCTCTTCGATGCAGTCCAGGGGCTAGGGCTTGAGGAGAGCACCCTCATCCACCTTTTTTTAGCAGGCCTGGATGATCCTGTTAACTGGGTGGAACTGGGGGAGCTAGATACTTGGTCCTATTGGGAGATGGTCCACCACATTATTGATTTAAAGGAGGTGGAACTGCTGGAGGGTGCCCCCCTCCCAGTATGGGCTGCTGTTCCAGGACCTCCTCAGGTCATGCCGGCCAAGTCCAGTTTCTTGGGGTCATTCTCTGGGCACCTTGGGCTTAGACACAGGGTGCAGGATCCTCCACTGATGTCGGTGAGGGAGGCAATGGCTGCACACGATCCTCCCGAGGCGCTGGTGTCCGCTCACAAGGTCTCCGAGGCGGTGGTGTCCGCTCACAAGGTCTCCGAGGCGGTGGCGTCCCCTCACAAGGTCTCCGAGGCGAGGCGGCTGCTCACGATCCTCCCGAGGTGTTGGCGTCCGCTCACAAGGTTTCCTCCGAGGCGGTGGCGTCCCCTCACAAGGTCTCCGAGGCGGTGGCGTCCCCTCACAAGGTCTCTGAGGTGGCGGCGTCCGCCCACGACCCTCCCGAGGTGGCGGTGTCCACTCACGACCCTCCCGGGGCGGCGCCGTCCGCTCACGACCCTCCCGGGGCGGCGGCGTCCGTTCACAATTCCCCCCGAGGTGGCGTCCGGGAGCGCCACCAGATGACACTGTCTTTTTGTGAGTGTTGTGTTTGTTTGGTGCCATGTGCTCTCTCCTGTCTATTTTCTGAACCCGCCCATCTTGTTACATCATTGTTTCAGTTGCTCCACCTGTGTTTCTCCCTTTCCTCTGGACTCCATTCCCCTAAACTCCACTCACCTGTTCTCTCGTTACCTTATTCCTTGATTTAATTTGTCCCAGCTGTTTACCTGATTGACAGTGTACTGCTGTCATGTGTAATGCTCAGTCCAGTTTTACCTGCTCTTGTTCAGTGTTGTAAATCATGTTTGCCTGAGCAATTAAACTCAGAATAAAATATTACAAGACCTCCAGCCGCTCAGCTGATTATGTGCTCTGGCTTTATAATCTGATTGCTTAGATGACGTTTCGCTCAATTTTGCACAATTCCAAGATATAAACAATTTTTCCTTTTTCCTTTGAACTTGAACCTTTGAACTTCTGTTCCCGTCATTACATAAAACATTTTTTTAATTGAGATTGTGTAATTAGCTCACAAGTCAGACTTTTTTCCTTGCAATTCTGAGTTTACATTTTGCAGTTCTGACCTTTTTTTCTCATAATTATGTGTTTGCATATCGCATAAATTTAAGTAACTGAGACTTTTTACTTCACAATTCTGACACTTTTTCTTTTGGACAATTTGGACTTTTCTTCTCAGGATTAAGGTAACATCTCACAACCCTGAGTTTATGGAAAAAAACTAGTCATTGTGAGATAGAAACACAGAATTGTGAGAGAAAAAAAGTCATTATTTAAACATGTATTTTTTTTACAGTGGGAGGAAAGACGGCTATGTAAAGGTCATTCTGCTTGAACAGTTATAGGCATGTTTTGTATTTAATGTAATTGCATCAGGAGAGCAGCTGTTGTGTTGGGGTCAGAAGGACAGCAGGACGCGGTCTGTAACAGCAGACGAGCTGATGGTTTATGAGGGTGTTTAACAGCACTATCACAGCTCGCTCAGGGGTCACAGGTGAGAGTGGAGGTCGCGGTGGCGTGACCTCAGAGCTGCTATAATGTGGGTGTTTGATTGTTCAGTCATGTGGCATTACAGACATTAACACACACACAGAAATAATTACATCGCTGAATTGCACAATTTGTCACACAGCGCTGCACAGACACAGACTGCCAGAGATCTCCACTGGATTTACAATGGAGGCATTTCTCCAGTAAATGCCACACACAGGTAACACAACTAATAAACAGCAGTGTAGGACTGTGAATATTGCTAAATGTGAATGATTTGAGCAAATCTGTTTATATAATTAATGAGCTGTAAGATTTAATTGCAGGTACTGAATAATTTTGTCTTAGTCTTCAGATTGATTCATTAATATATGTGTGTATATATATATATTAATGAGCTGTAAGATTTAATTGCAGGTACTGAATAATTTTGTAATAAATATATATATAAACTGTATGTATATATATATATAAACTGTATATATGTGTGTGTATAGATATATACACACACACTATATATATACAATCAGATTATAATTATATAATCAGATTTGCATTCCTTCTTATTTTTACAGTTGGCATGAAATTCAACCTATTTTCTTAATGCATATTATAGGACAAAAATAGGGGGGGACAATTCGTCCATGTATATGTTTACTTTTTTTTTTTTTGGAACATAATTTTTAAAGAAAATGTCAAAGAGCTCAACTTTAACCCCCCAGGATGAAATTAAGTCTTGTGCTACATTTTTGTCCTTGTTGAAATATCACCTTGCAGTTTATAAATGGAATCCATTACTAAAATAATGATTGTTTCCAGAGAGGTTTCCAAACAGGTCCTGCAAATACACAGCTCCAAAAAGCACAAATAGCAATAGAATTAGGTGGCAGGACTATCAGTTCTTGAACAATTGCACATGGAAACCTGTTTGAAAACAGTTGTTTTTGCAATACTGATTGCTGATACAAACAGAAATTACACACTTTATTTCTAATGTTTGAATCCACTTGCTTAGATTGTCATTGCATCCATGCACAATAAATGTTAAATAATGTTTTTTTCAGTATGTTTTAAAAACATTTTAACAAACAAATGGCGCTGTGTTAGTTTATTTATACCCACACAGACAGACACAAGGCTGTTCCTGTGTTAATATGTGAATAAAAACAGGCAGAAGGGGGAAAGTGGGTCAGACTCAGGAGCGGAAAGAGAGATGCTGGGAGAAGAGTGAAGGACGAAAAGAGAGAAGAGAAATATCCTGAAGGCATCGGAGGGAGAGAGAGAGAGGCACACAGTCTTCAACCTTCACCCCTGCTAACATGACCTGACTCTCTCTCTCTTGCTATGTGGGTGAACAGAACACTGCCTGTGAAGGGTTTTAATTATCCAGGTCAATGTAGCATTTAAACACACATGGTTTTAAATGATCATTTAATATGTGATGTTAAACATTATATTTTTATAATCAGATAAAGAAATTTGGAGAAAAGTAGCATTGCATCACTTGCTCAGCAATGGATGCTCTGCAGTGAATGGGTGCCGTCAGAATGAAAGTCCAAACAGCTGATAAAAACCACGATAATCTACAAGTACAAGTGCTTCCGGCTAAAATACTAGTCCATAATTCATAATAACTCTTCCTTCAGTGAAAAAGTCAATCTCCTGTTGTTTCTCACATCAAAATTCACCCACATATTTGTTTGGAGCTGTTTTGGACTGTTTTCACGTTTAGGAAATGTTATTATGGATAGAGGTCTTGTATTTTAACAATGGTTTGAAGTTCAAATGTTGGAATGATGGATTTTTCCCCGTACAAACATGCAGCTTTTGTCTTCTGCAGATGTTAACTGATGGACTTGAGTGCTGTGGATTATTGTGATGTTTTTATCAGTCTCTCTGCTTCAAAATGTCATGTTTAATACAGTGTGTTACTTATTATTCTGCAAAATAATTGAATCAATTAGTTAATCTCATTCATGCCCTTGACAACAACACATGTGAGTGCAAAAATATAGGTCACAAGATTCCTAAGGTGCTTTTGTCTATCTATTGATTTTTTTTTTTTTCATTTAATGATTTTAAACAAAAGGTCTCTGACTCTCTGCATCACTCCAAAACATGCTGCTCTGATCAAGCTTTTCACAAAAAACCTTTATCACGAAGCACCCAGAGTTATTTATAAATGTACCCAAATTCTGATTAATATAGGCCTGTTTTGATTTTTTTAAATCATGATATTAGAATAATGGTTAGTGCATGCCATTACAACATGTTCAGTGTAACCTAAAATCTCTTGAGTAATTACAGTGCCTATACTTGCCATGTTTAACATGACCACTGTAATATAAAGTGTGAACAGCATTGCGCGCTCTCTCTCTCTGCGCTCTCTCTCTCTCTCTCTCTCTCTCTCTCTCTCTTTCTCACTCTCTCTCTCTCTCTCTCTCTCTCTCTTTCTCGAGGCTTTTTGCTGTATGTTAACCGATTGGCTGTTTATTAGTTCTGTGCGCCCTGTACGTGGAATATTTCTCGTCTTAACGCGCATCTGGATGCGTCTCTCCCCGCGCCAATCCCACACTGACGGACGGATCATGAGGTCTCCGGGGGTCTGCATCGGTCTGCGGAGCTGCTGGGTCACCGACGGGATTCGGTAATACGAACACCCCGCTTCATCTCACCCCACACCCACGCGGACAGAATCTGGGTTTTGCGCACTTGGTGATCCGGCGGTCCCTCCGAGCGCTGCTGCTGCTGCATTCATTCGGGATTCCTTCGGGGCTACCGCGCACGTCCCGGTTCCGCGATGGTTCTGTGTCGCCTGCGCGTCTGATGAGTCCGCCCGCATCGGCAGCAGCATGTCCTCGCGGAAGATCTCCTCCGAATCCTTCAGCTCCATGGGCTCGGACTACCTGGAGAGCCCCGGGGAGGACGGAGAGTGCCCGTTCTCGCGCGTCTTCTGGAACGGCAGGAGCCCCGTGGAGACGCTCTCGTGTCCGTTCGAGGACGCGGCTGTCAGCAGGAGGGTCGCCCGGCGTAAACGCGTCAATCTGGACTCGCTCGGGGAGAGTTTGAGACGCCTCACCTCACCGACGGTACCGAGCCTTACCTTACATTCAACACTCACTCACCCATCCACAACACACACAAGAGAGTAATGCACATGTGCTGTATATATAGGCTATATATATATATATATATATATATCTAAATGATGCATGTCTCTTAAGAGAAAATGGTGTGGGTGTTTATATACAATAAAATCACAGATGATTTATAGTGTATGTTTGTGCATAGATGGATGGATAGATGCATACACATAGTATGTACATATATTTTAAGGCATAAAGCACATGTTTTCCTGTTTAAAAAAATATAGAATAGACTGCATATAGTATAGATAAATAGATGGATTGGTGGTTTCCTTTTATTTGTTTTTTTTTTTTTTTTTTTTTTTTTATTTGTTTGTTTTTTTTTTAGTTTGACTGTAGATATATCGTTTTATTGTCCTATCGTCACATGGAGAATATTCATGGAAACTGTAAGGGTTGACATCAACCATCACCAGCAAAAACATCCGCTCTCTCTAACCATTTACACTAGTATTACTAGTGTAGATGCTGTTAGAGAACTGATGATGATGATGGATTTGACTCGGTGCATGAAAGTGAATTATACGGCTCGTAAATATCCTCTGAAAAGCAGAACCAGTGACAGTGCAGGTGTCTGAGAGTCCGATCCCTCACACCGTCTTACATTTATAGTGTGTGTGTGAATGGAGAATCAATGTAGAACGTGCTGTGGTTGTTCAGGCCCAGCTGTGTTATGTGTGTGTGTGTCAGCCAGCATGTATTCTTACATATTCATCCTGTCTCCTGTGAAGCAGAACAGCGCTGAGCACGTTCAGATGGATGTGTGTGTGTGTGTTTTTTTTTTTTTTTTTTTTTTTTGTGTGTGTGGATGGGCTGTTGGTTCACTAGTCCCTGGTGAGTTTGGGTCTCAAAGAAACACAGAGCTGCAATAGTGCATGTATCTCTGCATCAGAATGTTCTTGTCCTGAGATTCACTCTGGTGGATTTACTCTGTGTGTGTGTGTGTGTGTGTGTGTGTGTGTGTGTGTGTGTGTGTGTGTGTGTGTGTGTGTGTGTGTGTGTTGTACTAGATAGGCATTTGAAAATGTGGTTCATAGCAAACCAACTGCTCCAATGGCCTAAATCCAAAATGTGTGTGTGTGTGTTTTAGCTGGATTATATATAAAGCAGTCAGACCGGCTGTATACTGACATAAATGCATGTTTTTTTCACGCACTAGTCAGTTTTGAGATTTTGTCTTCTTTCAGACCAAAATTCACTTTAAAGTGTTTATTACATTTCGTCTATATGCATCTGTAGATTTCAATTACAGTATACATCTTTAAAGGCTGTTTTTTAAATGTATTTATTTTTCCCTTATTTTCCACTTCAGCAGCACCAAACTCAACACTTTTATTCTTATCTATATTATGAAGGTTTTTACTGAGGGGGTTTGTTTATATATTATTTGCAAGATATATATTTGTAACATTTTATTCCTAAAACATGTTGATTTCTTTTTTAATTTTACATTAAGGCTCCGTTTGTACACATTAGTTAATTACATTAGTTAACATGAACTAACAATGCAAGCACTTCTAAAGCATGTATTTCAGCATTTACAAATATACTATTAAAACATGTCAGTTGAACCCATGCATGCCTGTCCTGTTTGGGCATTAGACAAAACAGATGTTCACTGAACACACACTAACATGGTCTTTAGAAGATAAAATTGATTCTTTGTTTGTTGTTTGTGTGATCTACATTGAGTTTATAGAGCTCTGAAAACAATGGAAAGCTCTGTTTCAGAATGCCTACATAGACAACACAGATACGCAAAGACTGATCCCAAAGGTAGACGGTGACTTCATGATGCTTTGTAGAACTAGTTTAAGCCGAAATCTAAGATGTTGTTGCATGAAGGCAATCCCAACATGCATTGCAGGAAGCTCATCGGAAAAACACTGTATGTTTCTTTCAGTGCTTTTAAAAGAAGTCTTATTTGATCAAACATACAACAGTACTATTTTGAAATATTATTACAATTTCTGTAATAATATTCTGTTTTAATATATAATTTATTCCTGTGATGCGCAGCTGAATTTTCAGCATCATTACTCCAGTCTTCAGTGTAGTGTCACATGACCCTTCAGAAATCATTCTAATATGCTGATTTGCTGCTCAAGAAACAATTCTGATTATTATCATTGTTGAAAACAGTTGTGCTGCTGCTTCATATGTATGATATATTTTATTTTTCCGGATTCACAGGTAAAATAGAAATAGTTTGAAATAGAAATCTTTTGAAACATCATAAATGTCTTTATTGATAATTTAATGCATCGTTGCTGAATGAAATTAAATAATTTCAGATGACTAAATGAAGCCACTTTAAAGACCATAAAGATTTTTTTTTTTTGCACTGTGACATTAATATTTTCAGAACAATCAAGGTAATTTCCCCCCACCTTCTCATTACCATAATGCCTTTTATTGTAATTCTTATGATTCTCTGCTGCATTACGTTAGTATAAATCAGGTTTAATTTCTCCAGAGAGAGACACCGCTGTGAGATTACTAAAGCAGATTTGGCCAGATAAAGGTGGATTTGAGCTATTATGAGCTTTTCTGAAATGAAGAGGATTTTGATTGGAATATTGTTGCCGTGGAAGCGTGATAAAGGCAGTTGATTGGATGAGGCTTAAGGGTGTATTCTATTACAGGTAGATCAGCACTGTTAATCCCTTTAAAAACTGCCAAATCACACAAACACGGCACAAACAGACAAATCCAACAGAGTTTACCATCACTGTTTACTCCATTCAAGATATTTAGAACTTAAACGGCAGCTTTGTGGGACTTATCACTGAAAAAAGTGGCGTAGAATCTATTTTCAATCAGAAATTACAATTACACAATTACAAAGAAACGGCAAGTAACACACTGAAGTAGTATGTTATGTTCTTGCAAAATCACGGTCATAATTACACGTGCATTTGTTGTTGCCATAAAGCAATCCACACTTTTAGTGGAATTTCGTACCCTAATCACAGAGCAGACGTTTGAGGGAGAGTGGGAACAATTTTAAAACACATATAGTTGCTTTAACTTTTGATTTGGTTGTGTTTTTTGAATCCGTTTTAATTAGATCCTGTGAAAGGAGCTCTAGAAGCAGAGCAGTGTATGGACAAGTGCTGTTGTTTACCAGCTACATCGTGTCTTTGTAGTGTCACTCGTGAATCTGGGTCGAGAAACTTCTGACTGCATAATTTTTCTTCTTTTTAGACCCAGACAATTCAGCTGGCCCTGCAGAGAACGGTGGAGTTTTACAGACAGAGGGAAATCAGGTACATCACTCATAACTGAGAGAAATGACACCTCAGTTGTTTCTCGCAGACAGCAATAAGAAAATAGAGTATTAGAAGAATTCTCAACCATGTCTCAAAATATACTAACATACCAAAGTCTGAAGTCTTCATATGAACTCACATATTATAAATTTATGGCTCTATCCAACTTAGTTTTAACGTAAGTATGGGCGCAGCTTTTTGTAATTGAATGTGCAAGACTTGCGGTGACATATTTACTTTGCAAACTGGTATTTGTTATCATATAATTTTACTGTATTATCATAATCATAAACACGCTGGTTTGTATGCTCGCAATTAGTTTTACTCTTAATTGTGTTTTTTATATTATTTACCTGTAGCAACTAATGAACCGGAAGTCTGGCACATTCACAGGAAGTAGTTTACTTCTGCTTTGCATAATAAGGTGGATGCTCTTACAGTACAGTGAATCTTTGACACTAAATTCACATTTAAAACGATTTTTTTTTTTTCATGTGATGCAAAATAACAAAACGGAGTAACCCATTTTGAACACTAGATCTAAAGATTAACCGTTTCAGACCTAACAGATGTTTTTGGCTTGCTTGAAAAAATTGTGCTGTTTTCATTACAATAAATGACACTTGGTTTGAAATTTTGTACAAATGCAATGACACCCATTATATGTGACCTTGGACCACAAAACCAGTCTTAAGTGTCAATTTTACGAAATTGAGATTTATACATCATCTGAAAGCTGAATAAATAAGCTTTCCACTGATGTATGGTTTATTAGGATCTGACAATATTTGGCCGAGATACAACTATTTGAAAATCTGGAATCAGAGGGTGCAAAAAAATCAAAATATTGAGAAAATCGCCTTTAAAGTTGTCCAAATGAATGCATATTACTAATCAAAAATTAAGTTTTGAAATATTTACAGTTGGAAATTTACAAAATAAAATATCTTCATGGAACATGATCTTTACTTAATATCCTGATGATTTTTGGCATAAAAGAAAAATCAATCATTTTGCCCCATACAATGTTTTTATTTATTTTTTTTGGCTATTGCTCAAAATATACCCCAGCGACTTAAGACTGCTTTTGTGCTCCAGGGTCACATACACTATAAAACATTTTTTTTTTTTGCAGCTCATACTGAATCTATATTATTGGCTACTGCTTTATATAAAAATGAATATATAAGTATGTCTAAATTTATCCTTATAAAGTGCACTCGTGTAAATCAATATATACTAGCCCATATACCAAATCTTTTTTATTTCATCCAAAATGTAACTATACTATAACCCAGCTCTTTATATAAAGTTAGATATAGAAGTATGTTCAGCAGTATATTCACATAGGGTGATATAAACTAAATAGCAAATCTCATCTGCTTGATTGTTTATATTGTCATAAAGTGTAACTCTATTATCATCCAGCTCCGATCTGCTAAATGCAACTAAAAGGTATTATATTTTAAATATGAACATTGTGATTTTCTGTAAAGCTGCTTTGAAACAGCGTGTATTGTGAAAAGTGCTAAAAAAATACACTTATCTTGACTTGACATGCAAACATTTATAAGTGTTACTTAAGTGTCCGAATACTTTTTGGGGTCTCATTTATTTCTTTTTTATTCATCCATAAGAATATCTTAGACAAAGTTGAAGACCTTCAGTTCTCCTGAGATATGAAAGAGAAACCTCTGAGCTATAATATTTTCCTTTGATATTTTGGTTACCCTTTTTTCTAAATGTTAATCAATGTCTCTTTCTCTTGCAGTGGACAAGAGTTTGAACGCAGCTTGTCAGATGAGCAGAAGTGTTTGTTTGAGAACTCTCGCTGTGACAGCCAGACTGACATCTCAGGAATACTGAAATACACGGCAACTATTTTAGGTAATTACACACTAGGGCTGTGCAATTAATCAAAGAAAACTGAAATCTCAATGTGACCTCGTGCAGTTATTAAACCTTAAAATGCTGCATTTAAATGTAATAAATACAGGATATGTCATGCATACTTCAAAGTATACTATGCATACTGATGCATGTGACTTTTTTTATGTTGTCTCAAATTTCTCAAAGTCACTTTTAGCATGCATTGACAACACAAAGTGCTCTAGCTTTATTCTGCATCATAAATGCAATATTTCTCATGATTTTCTGACCAAATCGTGCAGCTTTAGTGCACACACACAAAACGGCAAAACTTTGACCTCAATACACACTCACTGACACTTTCCTAAAAACTCCCTCCATTGCTGCAGTCTCCGTTCCCGAGCTGTTGCTAAGATACTAACTCTGCCATCCCTAACGAGAACACGTTTATAAATAAACCGCAATGAGCCATTTGAACTGAGCCCTGCCCAGCTAAACCTACTGCGCATCTTGCTTTTATGCAGCAGAGCCGCAGCGCTTCACGACGCGCTGATACTGCAGCGATTGATTATATTGATAATCGATGGTTTCGCTGGGGGGCAGACCTTTAAACTTTCCATCTTTATGTGAAAGCATGTTTATTAAACAGATAGTTCTGCTAAATACAGTTTGCTTGAGCCGTGTTCATTTTACTCAAAGGTTACTTCATAATACAAATATGAATTAATTTTAATATACACCACTGTTCAAACAATTGGGTTTGGTAAGATTTTTAATGGTTTTCAATAGAATTCTATTATGTTTGGAAGCTTGTTTCTGCCACTGACTAAACAAATTATAAAGGTAGTTGTGACTTTTATCTCACACTTCTGCAGTTGTGAGTTTATATCTCATAGTTCTGACTTTGCCCCACAGAATTCTAAGGTAACATTTTGCTGTTTTGACTTTTTTTTTTTTATTTTTTTTTTTTTTATTTTATTTTTTTATTTTTTTGTCTTTTTTTCTTAGAATCCAGAATTGACATTTTGCAATTTGGACATTTTTCCTTCTGAATTCTAATTTTACATCTTGCAATTCTTAGTTCTTGTAATTCTGTTTTTTTTTCTGCCACAGAATTTAAAAAAAGGTAATGATGACATTTTAGCTCACAATTCTGACTTTTTTCTAGCAATTTATATCTCACGGTTGAATAATTATCTCACAATTCTGACTTTCCTCTCTAAAAAGTTGCATTTACATTTTTATTTTTTATCCTGTGGTAGAAACAAGCTTCATTTATTTTATTAAACACACAGTAAAATCAGTAATATTGTAAAATATTGTTACAATTTAAAATATTTTTTTTCTATGTGAATATATATTAAACTGTAATTTATTTCTGTGATGCACAGCTGAATTTTCAGCATCATTACTCCAGTCTTCAGTGTCACATGATCTTCAGAAATCATTCTAATATGATGATTTGCTGCTCAAGAAATATTTCTGATTACTATCAATGTTAAAAACAGTTGTGCTGCACAATATATATATATTTTTTGGAAACCGATACATTTTACTTTTCAAGGTCCACAGAAAGTTCAAAAGAACAGCATTTATTTGAAATGTAAATCTTTTATAGTATTATAAAAGTCTTTACTGTCACTTCTAATCAATTTAATGTGTCCTTGTTGAATAAAAGTAATAATTTCTTTTTTAAAAAATGTATTATTTAACTAAGAATTAAATTAAAATGCAATGTATTATTGTTCAGTTCTTAAAAAAAAAAAAAAAAATATATATATATATATATATATATATATATATATATATATATATATATATATAAATATATATATATATATATCGACTAGTAATGTATTTTTTGTATTAAAAGATTATTAAGCAAAGTGATAATTTTTTTGCATTATTTTTTACAGGCGTGGACTTTGCCGACATTCGTGGCCGATTCGGGGAGGAATTCTTTGGTTTGTGTCTGGAGGAGAACGAGAGGGTTCTGCGCGCTCTCGGAGGAAACCTGCAGGACTTCTTCAATGGTTTCGACGCTCTTCTAGAACACATCAGAACATCCTGTGGCCGCCGAGCGTCGTCCGAGGCTCCTTCTTTCCTATGCAAAGACGCTCCTCAGAAGAGCGAAGAGACGAACGCGGAGAGCGACGTGGGACGGACTCTTCTCCTCCACTGCTTCAACCCTGACCCTACTGTGGGCGTGGCCATGCCGGGCTTGATCCGAGCCGCCGCCCGGCGCATTTACCAATCGGAAGTTTCGGTGGAGGAGGCTCCTCCCACGTGGCTGCACACGGCCAATGAGGACAGTGAGCTCTCTGCTGACTCCTCCCCCTCTTCATCTCCATCTCCACCGTCATCTTCATCCCCCGCCTGTTTGTCCTTCCTCATTCGAGAGGTTCGGACTCAACCCACACCCTCGTCGTTGCACCCGGCCGCCGCATCTCGCCAGCTGTCGCGCTCGCCGCTGGATTTGCGCATCGGTCTGAGCACGTTTTGCCGGGCCTTTCCCTTTCACCTGGTTCTGGGACCCAACATGGAGGTCCTGCAGGTCGGGGAGGGGCTTCGAAAACAGGCCAAGAGTGACCCGCACACCGGACGCTCACCTTCAGCAACAGCTTTGAGCTGGTTTCTGGTTGTATCCCAGTGTTCCTTGCTGATTATTGTGCTTTGTGTTTCGGCTGTGTTCACCATCCGTACGCGACCTGACGGATCGGCACTCGACAGCAGAGAGAAGGTAAGAGAATCAGTTAGGAAAATGATGTGAATTTGTGTTTGTTTAGTTGCGAAACATGCTCTTATTAACTCAACAGCATGTGCTGCCCAATGCTTTCAGTTCAACAACTGTCCAAGTATAATAATTTAATCTACGTCATATTTTAGTCAGCAATAATTGGACAGATTACAATTTTTACACCGATTCAGACTGTTTTGCAACCCGTTTGAATGATTCCTTGAAAGAAACCAACTCAAAAATGATTCATTCAGAATTTGTGAAAAAATAAACAAACATTAAAAAAAATTATTAATTGAAATAAAATAGAAGTTGAAAAATTTTAACGTAAATTTTAAAATGTTGCATTGGCAACTAACTAAGTTAAAGTACTAAAATTAAAAACTTGAAACTGAAAATGTAAACATTAAAAAGCATTTTTAAAACAAAAAATTAGGCTGAAAAATTTAATATAAATATTATTAAAAAAAAAAATCTTAAACTAAAAGTAATTTTTTAAATGTATCCGTGGCAACTGACTGAAATAAGTTTAAACTGAATTACTAAAATACTGTTTTTTTTTTTTTTACACTGATTCAGACTATTTTGCAATCTGTTTGAATGATTCATTAAAATGAACCGACTCAAAAATGATTCATTCACAAGCAGGGGGTTGTTAGTGATTCTAGCTGACTGAAAATGCCAGACACATGATTTGATTGGCTAATTGGTTGGAAAAAGTAATATTGTGAGTTTGTTAATGCTATCCTGCTACTTAAATAAAATAAAAATGGCTCTATAACTGTAATAGAAAAAAAAGTACAATAGCAAAAAAAAATCTAACAAACTTCATGTCCTTCTAGGAATTTCTAATGAGTTCACAAGTCATAATTTCAAGCTCATTTATGTTATCAGTAACTAAAAGTACTAAAAAATGTGTTGAAATAATATATAAAGATATGAAAAATTAAACTAAATTAAACATTTTTGAAATATTGCCTTGGCAAATAACTGGAACAAGTTTAGGTTGAATTACTAAAATTATTAACTGAAATAAAACTAAAACTTTTTAGAAATATAAAAAAATACAAAAATGACAAAAGCACATAAAAAAAATGAAAACATAAAAAAGCTACTTTAATATATTTATAATAGTTTATAAATAACATTAAAATAACACTGATTTTGACATGATTTTGGCCGGAATTAAATAGACACATATTTCTTCTCATTTTCACATGCGCTGGTTTAACAAAATAAAGAGGAAAGTCGACTCTCAACTCAGGTCCAAATGCATTAAAGCTGATAAACATTTACAATGATCCATGTGTTAATCAGTTATCAACATAATCCTTTAATTGGCTCGAAGAAAATCCCAGGTCTCCCTCTAATAATTACAACATTGTGGTGGTGTTCGTGTTCGCTCATCTCGTAAATATGATCGTTCTTACATGACTTGAAGGCAGCATTAGACAGTAGGAACGTCTCCTAATTACAGAGTTTGCCATCGCTTAAAGCTGTTGCCAAACCCGCAGGATTATTTCCTAAATCTGCGCAGATTGTAATGAAATGATTTGAACAGAGCTGCAGCTTATGTTCTGATGTCGTTCAACCTGGAGAGGAGCTTTATCACACACACACACACACACACAGACACACACACACACACACACACACACACACACACACACACACACACACACACACACACACACACACACACACGTTTTCACAGCTAGAATGGGAAAGGAACAAACACCACCTGCCTTGAAACAGGATGATCTGGTTTGTGTGTTGTTTAGGCTCAGCGCTGGTAACCAGAAGGTCACAGGTTCGAATCCCATCAGGACACTTCACTAAACAGATTTTTATCTGTAGTTTGTAAAGCATTATAGATAGCTTCATAGAAATAAAGATGTACGTAATACATCTGTACTGCGAATGTAAATAAAAAATAAAAAAATAAAAAAATATGTTGATTTGTCAACTGTGAATCTTATTGAAGAATTTCTTTGCAATCCCTATTGAGAAAATGAAAGGGAACCAAGATTTAAGTATTATTGAATCAAAAACATTCAAATGTAATAATAAGAATAATAAATAAAGAATATACAGTAATATACAAAGTTGGCACAGTGTTATTTTAGTACCACTGAGATACTATTATAGTTTTTATTAATATTTTGAATTAGTTTTTAATTAAAATGTTAGTTTTAATAAAAAATTTTAAATAATTTTTTCTGTATTAATATTTTGTATTAATTTTAATTTTTTATAATTTCTGTTTTCTTTTTAATTTTAGCTATATATATATTTTATATGCTATATATTTTTTAATAAGTTTTAGCTTTAGTTATTTTAGTACTTAAACTAAAAGAAAATAAGGAACAATGACATGGCAACTAGCTGAAATAAAATAAGCAAAAATAGATAATTCAGCTTCATTTAAAAAAAAAAAAAATAATAAAATCAGAACCCAGATCTAAGTGTTG
Source organism: Cyprinus carpio (assembly GCF_018340385.1). Lineage (NCBI taxonomy): Eukaryota > Metazoa > Chordata > Actinopteri > Cypriniformes > Cyprinidae > Cyprinus > Cyprinus carpio. Next base: position 22,896,499 of record NC_056586.1, on the reverse strand, counting down.
TTGAAATCTTTAAAAACATTAAATGTTTTAATATTTCCAAGAACGTAATAGTATATACAATAATATACAAAATTTATAACATGAATTTATGAATAGGGAAATTGACAATTTTTATTTTATTTTATTTTATTTCAGCTTTATATCAATTAACATAAACATTTTTCTAAATAGTTTTACTCAATTACTATGCATTTTCTCCCTTTTTTTCAATTTTTCTAGATAGGAGACAAAAATACAGTACAAAATTATGATAGTACTGGATACATTCAGTCCAACTGACTTCCTGTTTGTTTTGTCATTTTTCATAAAATCCTGCCTTTTTATTGTGTAATCCTAACTGTGCACGATTATATGACATTGAATTATTTGCATTTCGCATTATTTTTCCTGCTGTCGCATCAGAACTGAAACTCACTTTGTGCTCACCAACACCGAAACACTTCAAAAGCAGTGATAAATTTCAGAGTTTCGTCTCATTCCGCGTCATTTAGTCATTCCGCTTCTCCCGCTGGAGACATCAGTGCCTCGCTCTGGGGTACAGTGGTGATTGTGTTAGGAGAAACTTAGGAACAAAACACTTTTCTTCAAGCTGTGTGTGTGTGTGTGTGTGCTGAAGCTGGTTACTGGACTGAGGATGATAAATGTGAACAAATATGAATAAACAGCATAACACTGTGTCAGCACTAAGAAAGCGTGATGCAATGCGACAAAAATAGATTATAATCAACAGTGTGGACAGCTGCATTCATTATGATGGGAAGGCTCCAGTTTTGTTTTATCACATTACATTTCTCAGTGTTATTATAATAGTATTATTACTTTTATTATTATTATTATTATTATTATTATTATTATTATTATTATTATATAATTATTATTATTATTATATTTATTATTATTATTATTATTATTATTATTATATGAATAAATATTATTAATGTTTTTAGTTAATTTTATTTATTTTTTTTTTTTTTTTTGATTGTTTTTTTTTTTTTTGTTGTGTTATTTTTTTTATTTTTTATTTATATTATTTTGTTTTTGTTTTTTTTTTTTTTTTTTTTTTATTTATTTGAGTTCATAATAATATAATTGATGATGATGAATGTTGCCCTGGCAGTTAGATGAAATATAACAAGTTTAAGTGTTTTAAAATTAAATTTTATTTCAGTTGACATTTATTTTGTTTAAAATAACAGCTATTTTTTTTATGTTTTTTGGATTTTGCCAACTATAATTATAATACCCTGGTATGATGCAACAAAAATGGAAACCAATTAGCATAATATTTTTTCTGTCTTAAATAGTGTACAAGAACAGAAATCATGCATCTAAATTCATATTATGTTAAAAATACTATGTAAAAGGTGCCAATATTATTTCTGAATTGTTCATCTGTTTACATTTTCAATTAATATTGACCAACATTCATGCAGAACAGTGTTATTTTAGTATTATTTATATACCGGTGTAGTTTTTATTAATATTTTGAATTTTAATATTCTCATTTTGCATTTCATTTTAGTTTAGTTTACATTTTTGTAATTTTGTTTTGTACTTATGTCATTTTTATTGGTTTTTGTTCTTTTTAAACTATTTAGGTTTAATTTATTAATTAGGTTTATTTAAGCATATGTCTGCATCTAATTTTTCTTTCAGTTTTAGTTTTTGTTAATTTCCAACAAAATTTTGTTTATCTCCAACTATTTTGTTTATAGTTTTTGTTTATTTTTTTAGTGCTTCTACTTAAACTTATTTCAGCCATTTCTAAGTTTCATTTTTCATCTAAAAGTTATGTATTATTTGATTTAAGTTTACAAAAATATTTAAAATTTATTTTTTTTAATTATATTAAATATGAATTGAAATGTATTTATTTATTTTTTTTGTATATATTTATACATTTATTTATTTCAAATATTAACAATTTAGTTGTAGTTAATTGTAATAACCCTGATGCAGATGCAAACTGAATGTGACAACCAGTTCAATGCTATCAAGACGCTATTGAATGATTTGGTAGAAGGTCCCAATACTTGCATTCAGTGCATACTCAGAAATATGAATTGTATGAATTGTAACGCTCTATCTCTGATTAGCACCTCTTCGCGCTCTGGAGTGCAAATGTCTTTTTAAAGCTCCCCTCTTCAGCCCTCGTTCTCTTTAATCTGTTGTTCTTTGAAGGATGGTGTCGTCAGATCTGATGTGTGTAAATTTGTTTTAGTATGTCACAGAAAGCCGTTTGTTGTCTTGTCATGTAAAGACACCGCTACATTTGAAAGCTCAGAATCAAGGTGGCTTTGCTAACAGAGAAGATAAATAATTAAACAGAGGAACAGATGATGAAATGAAAGTCAGGTGTCAGTTGCATCAGCGTGTCTGATCTCTGCACCTGTAGCGTCTGCAGAGACAACCCCCACCCCCCCCAAGGCCTTTTGGGATGCGTCTGCAGAGACAAGCTGATTATGAATTGTAGTGGAATTGTTTGATTCAGCAGTAAATCTGTGCTCTGACTCTAGCAGCGTCGACCGCTGACTGTCTTCATGTGTTAAGAGCTAACTGTTGTATCTCTCAACTGATTTCACAGCCAAAACATTATTTTATTAATCAAAGTAATGAAATGTGCTTCAATCTATTTTTTCATTCATCTATTCATCCAACCATCCATCATTCTATCTATCCATCTGTCCATCTATCATACATTCTCTTTCCATCCATCCACCCCTCCATCCTTCAGTCGTTTGTTCTGCTATTCTGTAATTTATTTCTTGGTTCTAATAACCATCCACCCCTCCATCCTTCAGTCGTTTGTTCTGCTATTCTATCATTCCATCCATCGTTCTATCATTCCATACATCCATAGATCCATCCATCGTCCAACCATCCATCCATCATTTGTTCTATCATTCCATTCATCCATCATCCATCTATCATTTGTACTATTCATCTATCCATCCATCCATCATTCATTCTGTCATTCTATTGTTCCATTCATCCATTCATCATTTGTTCTATTGATCCATTCATCCAATCATTGTTCATTCTGTCATTCTATCATTCCATCCATCCATCCATCCATCCATCTATCTATCATTTGTTCCATCCATCAATACATCATTTGTTCCATCCATCCATCCATCCATCCATCCATCCATCCATCCATCCATCCATCCATCCATCCATCCTTCTATCATTTGCTCTATCAATCCTTCCTTCCATCCATTCATCCATCATTCGTTCTGTCATTCTATCATTCATCCATCCATCATTTGTTCTATTGATCCATTCATCCAATCATTGTTCATTCTGTCATTATATCATTCCATCCATCATCCATCCATCATTTGTTCTAACATTCCTTCCTTCCATCCATCCATTCATCCATCCATCATTCGTTCTGTCATTCTATCGTTCATCCATCCATCCATCATTTGTTCTATTGATCATCCATCCATCGTCCATCCATCCATCCATCCATCCATCCATCATTTGTTCTATCGTTCCATTCATCATTCATTCTGTCATTCTATCATTCCTTCATCCATCATTTGTTCTGTCATTCCATTCATCCATCATCCATCCATCATTTGTACTATTCATCCATCCATCCATCCATCCATCCATCATTTGTTCTATCGTTCATCCATCATCCATCCATCATTCATTCTGTCATTCTATTGTTCCATCCATCCATCCATCCATCTATCTATCATTTGTTCCATCCATCCATCCATCATTTGTTCCATCCATCCATCCATCCATCTCCATCCATCCATCCATCCTTCTATCATTTGCTCTATCAATCCTTCCTTCCATCCATTCATCCATCATTCGTTCTGTCATTCTATCATTCATCCATCCATCATTTGTTCTATTGATCCATCCATCGTCCAACTATCCATCCATCCATCATTTGTTCTATCGTTCCATCCTCCATTCATTCTGTCCATCCATCCATTATTTGTTTTTTTGATCCATCATTTGTTCTGTCATTCTATCATTCCTTCATCCATCATTTGTTCTATTGATCCATCCATCCAATCATTTTTCATTCTGTCATTCTATCGTTTCATCCATTATTCATTGTCATTCCATCGTTCCATCCATTCTTCTATCGTCCATCCATCCATCCATTCATCATTTCTTCTATTGTTCCTTCCTTCCATCCCTTCATCCATCCATCATTCGTTCTGTCATTCTATCGTTCCATCCATTCATCCATCCACCCATCCATCCATCCATCATATGGTTCTAATTGATTCCATCCATCCACCATCCCATTCCAGACATTCATTGTCAATTCCATCATTCCATCCATCCATCCTCCCACACCTCCATCCCCATCATTCATTCCTGTCATTCTATCGTTCCTCCATCCATCCATCCATCCATCCACATCCATCATACCATCCTCATTTGTTCTATAGTTCCATCCACCCATCCATCGATCCATCATCTTGTTCTAGTAGTTTCCATCCATCCATCCATCCATCATCATATGTCTCTATTGGGATCCATCCATCAATACACCTCCATTCCATCAATTCATTGTCATTACATCATCCATCCGATCCATCCATCCATCCATCCATCCATTCCATACATCTTCATTCTGTTCTGTCGTTCTAATCAGTTACCTCCAATGCTCATCCATCCATCCAACCATCCATCTATTCCATAATTTGTTCTAAGTTCCATTCCAATTTCACAACCCTATCCAATCTATCCATCATGTTGTTCATATAGTTCCATCCCTCCATCCAGCTGTCATTTCGTTCTGTCATAAGTCTATAATAGTCCATTCCATTCATTGTGTTTTCTGTCATTCCATCCATCCATCCATCGCAACTCCCTCCATCCATCCAATTGTTTCCCTTCTTTTTTGTTCTCAAAGCAATCCTTTTATAAGCCAACATTCTGTTTATAACAAACTTTGCTTGTATTGTAAAGTAGAACATTTCAATTCATTTTAATCTGCTTAAAATCAAAGCTGCAGTTCTGCATCCTCTTTTCTATCAAATTCAGTTCAAACTCAGGAATTGCACTAGAGTTTGAAAGCCATTCTCATTTCAGTTTTGAATGATGCACTCTCGTGCTCTAGTGTGAGAAACTTTAGTGAGCTTTAACAAATTAGTGCTCAGGTATAAAAAACTGCCGTAGAGAAATAGACGAAGAGATTTTCAGCTTTATTCTGCAAGCGTTCACGTCTTGAGATTTGGCTGATGATGAGATGTAGAGTGACTGATCCTGAACTGTTTGTTATGGAAGTCTGTGTGTGTGTGTGTTGAAGCCGGAGGAAGCACATGTCTGTATCTCATGGCTGATTATATATTTATTGTATCGTTCTATAAACGGTTCCACTGCAGTGAAGCTTGAACCTCTAAGCCATGGCGGTTCCTGCAGGATTGTGCTGTGCTGAAACTCTCTCTTCGCAGGAGGGAGAGATCAGCAGCTGCTGCTTCACTCAGACCTTCAGTGTTTGTGCTGTAGTGGCTTTGTTACTCTGTGGGGCAAAGTCATTAAACAGTCGCGCTACTTTTGCATGTTATCAAGTGTAGTAAAAAATCTACACCTTATTCTCAAACCACCCACATTTCTCTTTAATCTGTGTCATGCATATTTAAAGCCCTCATTTCTATGTAAATCAGAGTTACATGGATTGTGCCTTATTTCCTAAAGTCAGTGCATTTGACTTTGTGCTGATCCAGTGGTTAAGGGCTTATGCAGTAGGTCATGGTTAGTACAGTGGTAAGTAAATACTGCAGTGTTAAGTTGTTGGTCAATATCTCTAACTCCTCCTTTTAAAATCACTCAGTTATTGAAGCAGGACATTATGAACCCTAATCCGTTTTATTTTACTATTATTTATAAATTCAGTGGTAAGTAAATACTTGACTGTTTAGTGATCTCTTGGAATTAGCCTATTATTTTTATATTTTCAGGTTTCATTTTAGTTTTAGTAATTTCTTGTGCTTATGTAATGTCTATTAGTTTTTATATTTAGTAATTTTGTTGTAGCTTTGTAATTTTTCTTTAAAATGTCTTTATAGTTTTTATTAAGTTATATTTCACTTTTACTTATTTACATTAAGCTAAACTAAATTAAAACCAGAAATATGGTTTTAATTAGGATAGGATCTCAGTGAAGTTTAAATGTTATTTTTCATCCTTATATTTATGGTTTATATTATTTTAGCTTTATTTCAATTAACAAAAAAAATAAAAGTAAACAACATTACAGGGTTCTTTGGAGTTGTGTCACTGGAGGAAATAGATTTGGCAATATACTTATTTAACAAGGTGCCCACAGAGACCTCTAAAAGATGCACACGTAGTGTGGTGTGTGTGTGTGTGTGTTGTGTGTGGTGTGTGTGGTAGATGTGTAGATGTGTAGAGTGAGTAAAACTGTATTTTATTCAAGTATGTGTGCATCTGCTGGATGATTGTGCAAAGGGTCAGGTTCACAGTGCTGTGATCGCCATAGAAACAGGGTAGATTCAGAGTGATAAGACGGAGTACAGACATGTGTGCAATCTCTCTCTCTTCTCACAACACACACACAAACACACACACCACACAACACACACACCACACACACACATCACACACACTAACACACCACACACACACACACACACAAAAACACACATACAATACACATAAAAACACACACACACAGCCCAATATTGCGCACACTGCATTATTTCAGCAGAACGCAATCCATCTCTGCATAATAACTCTATACAGACCGGGTGCCCTGAGGCGAGGAGGAAGGGGAGGCGGAAACACACACAACATACCACAAACACAAACACACAAACACACACAAACACCACATGACTTGTTTTGTAAACATGCACACACTTTTTCATAATGAACTGTCGTCACACCCCCAAAAATCTATATTGCCTTCCTCAGAGCATGGAACAAGCAGACAGGTGTGTCAATTCGAATCTCTGTCTGTTACGTAAACGGGTCGCAGGAGACTGATGAGCGTTCTAAGCTTTGCAGCCAAGCCTGTGAAATAAGTTGAAGTGAAGCACTAAAGAACTAAAATCTAACGACTGAAAAAAAAGATTGGAAATATATATTAGGTAAAACAACAAAAAAAAAAAAAAAGAAACAAATGGTTTGGAATTGTGATTAGTTTTTAAAAAAATATCTATGTAAATAGATATATAGATATATATTATCTAATATATATATATATATATATATATATATATATATATATATATATATATATATATATATATAAATGTATTTTATTTACATAACAAAATGCTAAAACGTAAATACGTAAAAAGCTAAATACAAAAATATTCAGGAAAACTAATAAAAAATGACAAAAGAGAATAAACAAAAATTTCTAACACTCAAACTAAAATTAAAATGAAAATGTTTTTTTGAAGGTTGTCTATATAGTTCATTAATTTGTATTTCATTTTTTATTCATTTTTATTTTACTCTATTTTATTTCAACCTAAATTTATTTGAAACTACTCTAAAAAAATAAGTTTAATTGATACAATAATGAAACGAATGTTTTTTTTTTTTTTTTATTTTAAAGTCTATAATACCTGTTTAGTAGTAAGCTTTGTCCTTTCGTATTCAACTTTTATTTCAGTTTGCAAGGCACATTTGAAATTATAAAAAAATTTATAAAAGCTAAATAAAACGTATATAAATAATACTAAAACAACAGGGATACATTCGCTGTTGCTAGGTGTTGTGATTTTTCAGCTGTTTTCTGGTCCAGCAGTTGATGATTTAAGGAATCCTTCATATCTGGAGGACAAACACTGCAGGAGTTACACGCTGAAATGTAATGCTTTCTCCTAACAAATGCAGATTCATTGCATATTCGAGAATACTTGTTCAAGAATTCCTCCATAGCAACCAAATCCTAATAAAAGAACAGCCTCTGTCTCCCTCTTCTCGAGTGATGTGATGTAATGAGATCTAGTGTGTGTGTGTGTGTGTGTGTGTGTGTGTGTGTGTGTGTGTGTGTGTGTGTGTGTGTGTGTTTGTTTGAAGCATACAACATTAAAATCCGATATGCTTTGTTGTTTTTCTTGACAACCATGTAAACATATTTATGAGAGTGTGTTTTCATGGCAGCACAAACACGTCGGGCTTATTGCATTAATATTAATTCCCTACCAATAAATTGAATTTGTAATATGATATGCATATTTGCTTTTCCATTTCAGCGCTTTACTTTTTTCTGTGTGTGTGTGTGTGTTTCAGGTGATGGAGCTCAAAGGTCAGATGCTTCACCTCCCGGAATCCAACTCCATCATGTTTCTGGGCTCGCCGCGTGTTGATAGGCTGGAGGAGCTCATGGGGCGGGGCTTACATCTGTCTGACATCCCTATTCATGATGCCACACGTGATGTCATTCTGGTGGGTGTGTCAATGAAACATCATTAGACTTTCAATGAGTTTACCGTAAACAGCATAGAGTTTGGCTAATGAACTGTTACTCGATAGAACAATTGTGATTATTACTATTAATAAATGTAATTACTTATTGAACATTGGTGTATTTAATAGATATTGCTATTGTTGTTGTTTTGGCTTTATATCATACTTTATATCAAAAGCCACCTCTCGTTACTTATTTCTTTATTATGAGTAGGATATTTCTGGTTCTGAATCTCAGTGTTGTTGTTGTAAACTACACTGAAAAAAAATCGGAGAAAACAACTTTTTAAATTTTACAATTCATTTCAAAGAAACACTAAGCAACACACTAAATTAAATGCAAAATTTTGAAGTATAAAGGCTAAAATAGAATTTTCTTGTAAAACATGTTTTCTTCCAAAGCATGCTCCAATAAGTTTTATTTACAACTTTGAAAAATAATTCTTTAAAGAGAAATTGTTTTTGATAATTGTAAAAAAAATTATAAAAAATTATTAGATTAAAAACTTGCTTTGTCAAAGAACTGAAGTAAAATAAGTTGAAGTGCTAAAATGACTAAAAAGAAAACTAAATAAAAAGAAATTATAGCTTAGTATAAATATTGAAAAAAATAATGTTTAGTTTTTGTTTTTATATTTGTATTTAACTTTAATATATTTTATTTGCATAACAAAATTACTAAAATTAAAACTGAAATATAAAATAAATTAAACCTATATTTCCATTTAGCTTTAATGTTTTATATTTCAGCTTTAATTTTAGTAATTTACTTGTTTTTATATTATACATTTTTATTTATATAACACAATTACAAGAACTTAAACTGATATAAAAAATTAAAGCTAAATAGAAATATAAAAAGGCTAATGTTTAATAATTAGTTAATTTTTTATATTTATATCTAGCTTTAATATAGTTTATTTACTCAATTACTAAAAATAAAAGTAAAATAAAAAAATTAAAGCTAAATAGAAATATTTTAAAAAATAATAAAAAAGACAAAAGAGCATAAAAGAGTTACTAAAACTTAAGCTTAAATTTAAATGCAAACTGAAAATATGAAAATAAATGCTAATTAAAATATTTAATAAGTACTCTAATAGTATATAAATAATACTAAATTAACACGACTGGATGTTACCTGCCATAATAGGTTGGAGAACAGGCCAAAGCTCAGGACGGACTGAAGAAGCGAATGGATAAAATCAAAGCCACCCTGGAGAAAACCCATCAGGCTTTAGAGGAGGAGAAGCACAGAACAGTCGACCTGCTCTACTTTCCCGGCGATGTTTTCACACATAGCAAACCACCTAGTAACATTAGCTTAGCAGCTGCTATAGGCAACCTCCTAGAAACCACACTGAACACCCCTAGCAATCACATTACAAAACCAAAATCCTTTAAAAACACCTGACTGCATAGCAACTTTAGCAAACCTCCCTAAACTGCATAAGAAACTACCTAGTAACTGCATCCGTACAACACCTCTAGCAACTGCATGGCAAACTTCTAGCAACCACTCTAACTTCCTTGAAAGCCCCTTGCAGCAACTGCATAGAAACCACCTAGTAAACATCTTAACTGCAATTTAGCACAGAAAGCACCAGCTGCATAGCAACCTCCTAGAACACCATAGCATAGAAACCACCTAGTAACACTCTTAGCCCACTGCATTCCATTTCCTACCTAAACACCTTTAAACTGCATCCCATTTCCAAACGCCTTAGCAAACTACATAGAAACCACCTCTGAGCCCAATGCATTCCATTCAAACGCGAAACAACAAAGACCACCCTTAGCCAACTGGCATAAGAAAAAACCACTCGCAAACACCTGTCGCAACTCTACACACAAATGTGAAAACACCAGAAAAAGGGCTAGCAAAATAATGGAAACCACACTAAGCAACCACTTTTACCTAACACACTGAAAACACAGTGAGTGCTTGCCACGACAGAAATAGAACCCAACCTAGCAACACCTTAGCAACTGCAAACAACACCATATTTAGATGAAGTCTATTTTAGGTCATAGATTTTTTTAGGCCTTGAAAAATATGACAGTGAAAAAAACATGTTCTTGCTGGTTTAATATACAGCACTATCCACCTTTGTCGGCAACGTGGAAGTAAAAAAGTAAGCCTACGGGCGAGGACTTCGGTTCATTGCTGCTATAGGTAAATAACGAGGAGAATACACACGTAGTGCAATACAACAGTAAAACTGTTTTCACTACAAGTGTACATTAAACTATAAGGGTAAGACACACTAGTTTCTACAAAGCAGCAAAACGTTTGTACAGCTAAAAATAGCTGGATTGCGGATGAGACCGGAAAAAAGGCCAGACCCACAGAATGTACCAAATGGGACCTTTTTCTACGGGCAGTAAGAAAAAACGGGAAGGGGGTCAAGGAAAAAAAAAAGAGGAGGAAAAAGGTGGATGTAAAGTACAAGATTTTGAGTGGCCCCAATTCGCATTTCAAAGCTTTTAAACCCTTTACAAGACTGGATCTTTAAAATTACACACACCACACACACACAACCCCAACCAGCTACCCACACCCACACCCACCCACACCACACCACACACACAAACCCACACACCACCACACCCACCCAACAACTACACACACAGTGTGTGGGACTGATTATTATGTGTTTCAAATGCAAAAAAAGGCCACTTAGTGGAGGTATATGTCAATTAAATTGTCATTATAAACGGGCGGCCCTCCATTTACAAGTTCAAATACAAAGTGTATGGTGGTGTGGTGGCGTGTGTGTGTGTGTGTTGTGTTTGTGCCGAAACTGCTGATGCCAAGCTCTGATACACAAAATTTACACACACTCTACAAGGTTTGTGTTTTCTGTAGGCCTGGTATGTAAATGCGGGTCTGCTGTGTTTGTGATTCCTGTGTTGCTGGCATTCCAGTGCCGCTCAAGAGGGGAGGGGGAGACAGATTCATATTTCATGTGTTTCGACCTCACCTGCTTTGTGTTAAGTGTTATTCATCAGGAGAGCGTTTATATTCTGGACAGCCAGCCCGCCGTTGTGTGTGTGTGTGTTTTGTGTGTCTGAAAAACAGGGTGTGGTTGGGAGTGTGGACAGGGTGAACCCACAAAGATACATTTTGAGTTTGCCATTTCCACCCCCAAAATCAAGAAAAGAAAAAAGACATCTCTCTGTTGCAATAAAACAAGCTGATATGCCGATATCAATCAGATTTTTAAAAATAGGTGTTATATGGTTTCTGGATGGTTGTTATAGGCAGAAGAGCCCTAAAAGACAGTAACCCTCTCTTCTCACGATTTGAGACATCGGTATGCGTACTGACGTGGTCAGGCGGGCTTCCAAGGGAAAGAGTCGACAGTCACGCTAAGCCAATCGCGCCTCATGGCCTGAAGATGAGGGAGATGGCAGAAGAAGTTGCTGACGCACAGATGGGAAGCCCCTCAAGGGAATTAGAGGTTTGTTTGGAACCACTGTACTATTTTTTTTGCAGTAGTATAGCATACAATTTTCAGTTTCCATTAAAATGCCTACTGCTAATATTAATATTTATATTATTACATTGTATTAAAATAGAAAAGTAAATATATATATATATATATATATGTATATATATATATATATATATATATATATATATATATATATATATATATATATATATATATAATATATTTTACATTGAAAAACATATAAACTGAATATATAAAAAAATTAAATAAAAAATAAATATGATACATTAATAAAATTGTACAATTATTTTTAAAAATATACATCATTAAATATATATTGTACAATATATACAATTTTGTGTGTGTGTGTGGTGTGTGTGTGTATATATATATATATATATATATATATATATATATATATATATATATATACATGAAATACATTTACTATAAAATAGATATATATTAATGAAATACATTAAAAAACGATAAAATACATATACATATATGAAAAGTGTAATTAAAACTATATATATATATATATAATCTGCAAGTGATTCCTTGTGGTTTTGTCAGATGGATTGTGTTTTTGTGTTTGTCTGTTTGCTTTGTTCGTCGTGCCCCTGAGCGGGGTGGTTTAATGTTTTTGCAGCGAGACACTCGTGTGTGGGGTTTTGTTATGGATCTTGTGTTTACACAGCTCCACTGGCAGCACTGGACTCACTGTAGCGACGGAGTGAGCGTGTGGGAATCTGGTCGCCATGGAGACGGCGGAACGGAACACCTCCAAGCGATTGCTACTAATTGATTGTTAGATTGTTGCTGTTTTCTCCCATTTAGAGGGAGTCAACGAGCGAATGGCTGCGTCCCGAGAGGCTTTGGCGTGAGTGTGTGTTTGTTTGTGGTGTGTGTGTGTGTGTGTGTGTGTGTGTGTGTGTGTGTGTGTGTGTGTGTGTGTGTGTGTGTGTGTGTGTGTGTGTTTAGGAACCGTGTCTTAGCATGTTGTGTTACATCTATATTGTAAAAATGCAGCAATGATTGTGCTTTGTTTATTTAAAGTGAATGATTTTTGGAATAAGATTCTGCAAATGATCTGTGAATTAAAATAGTGTGTGTGAGTATAAACTAAAACCACAAAAAAATGTTAACTGAAACAAAATAAACATTAATTGATTTAAAATATAAAAACTTATTTTCAGCTTGTTTCAGCTAGACTGAAAAAAATTGGTGTAGGGTTTACTTTGAAAGAATTTTCACTTCACAAATAATTACAAATACAATTCGTTTTACATTAACTTGACATACTAACATAATTAAAACTGATAAATAAATTTAATAAAAACTTTACTAAATGAAAACAGAAAATATTAAAATATAATCTAATTCAAAATAAAATAACTAAAATTAAATAAATTAAAACTAATTAATAAAAATGAGTTAAAAGGATATAGACATATTTTTTAAAAAAGTCAAATGACAGAAAAACAATAAAAAATAAAATTAAAATATAAAATAAAATCTACTTTGAAAATAACTAAAACTAAAATAAATTAAAATTACAAATTACATGACATAAAAATGAAAGTTAATGGAAACAAAAACAAAAAACATTAATTAAAATTCAAGTGAAAACAGTTAATATAAAAAAACAAAATTTAATTAAAATAAAATAACTAAACTAAATAATATAAACAACAAATAAAACTATATAGACATATTTTTAAAATAGTAAAAATGACAAAACAACAAAATTACTAAACCTTGAAAACTACAGTAAAATACAGAAAATATAAAAAATAAAATTGAATTCAAAATGTTGACAAAAACTATAATAGTACATCAGTGAAACTAATACAACACAGGCGCAACACATTAGTATTCCTAAGAGACGCTGTTGTAGTGTAGTCTGTCATGTGCGATTGACAGCACTGTCAGCGTGACAACAAGGCCATGAATAATATCAGGGTCATCGCACTGTAATGCGACTATGCATCATCATTAAATGTGGAGTGTGTGTGTATATTTGTGGACTCTCCGTGGACATGAGAGCAGCAATAATAAGATACCCTTTCCATAACCTTCAGCGGTTCGGTTCAGATCATGTAATAGGCCTCTGTGTCTCACATGTCTAAAGCCACAATTCACTAAAGGGATACTCTTCACCCAAAAATGAATAAATGCTGAACATTTACTCATCCTCAGGCCATCCAAGATTAGGATGAGTTTGTTTTTCATCAGATTTGGGGAAATGTAGCATTGCATCAGTGTCTCAGAAATGGGATGCTCTGCAGTGAATGGGTGCCAGCACTTCTAGTTATAATAAATCAATAATCTACTTCTTGGATGACCTGAGGGTGAATAAATTCTTCACCAATTTTCCATTTTTGCTGAAACTATTCTGACATTTTTCATTGACATTAGATCTGTTAGATCCTGGCGATTAAGCAGATAAGAAGAGTGACCTGTTCTGCTCTGCCTTGAGTTTGATTGACAGCTGTCAGCTCACACATGCTGCGGGCTTGTCAGCAACTTGTCTTGTTGTGTGTGTCTTGCACTCTTGAAAGTATTGGCTCTTTTCTAGAATTGCTATGGTGAGGCTGTGTGTGTGTGTGTGGTTGGTTAGCTCGTCTCAGATGCACATATTAACTCTCTTACAAAACCTAGAAAACATTTTATCAAAGGTATCAGAGACACAAAGGCTGTTTCAAACGAAATACTGGGAAATAATGCTGACTTATAAGATATCTTGTTTTAGCCATAAGGCAATCAAGGCTGTTCATTGCCACAAATGAAAAAAAACGAATGTAATCCAGTTGAGATGTTGCATAAGATCACTAATACTGTAATATGCATGAATTCTATATAGCACATGCATGAGCCTTTGGTTAAAAATATTTCCATTGTAATTGCTTTGAAAGGTAGCAGGTCACTAGGGGATTGGAAAAGAAGAAATATGGACTGTGTATAACATTGAATAAATGAGAAATACATTGATACAAAATTAAATAAAACACCTTTTACCCAATGATTTGGGTATTGTTGCAATTGGAAAGAACTCAACTTAATTTTTTTATTGCTGTTTACTTAAATATGTCAAAATTGTAGTTAACTTGTGAATTTGTGTTGATACTACATCATTTCTTGGTTGCATGTACTGAAACATCACAGTTGGGATTTTTAGCTCCCTGCAGGATTTTATTGGACTGAATTGGGAGCGTAAATGGTTGAAATTACGTTCCCATTTTTATGCATTTTGGAAAAAAAACAAAGGCTTAATAGTGGCTTAATGTGCACTTTTATTTGTGTTGAGATGGTGGTAAGGTATGGGTATATATATATATCTATATATATATATATATATATATGATATATATATATATATATATATAGTTAGTTTATAAGTAGATTGTATTTGCAGAAGAAAATCTCCAAAAATTTTAAAAAAATTGTAAATTCCACTTGTTTTTTTTTTTTTTTTTCTAAAAAACAGAATGACAGTTAGAGTTTTCCTTTATTCACACTGTATAAAAGCATTGCTGTGAATCCTTCTTTGACTTCAAAGAGCTTTGCAACACATGTTTCTTCTCCTGTTCATTACTGTGAGGTTGCTTTGAAGCAATTCTCTACTGTATAAAGCGCTGTATATATGATCTTTTACCCTCTCTCTCCTCTCCTCTCTGTTCTCTCTTCTGTCTCTCTCGCCCGTGTAGAGCTGAGGGATCGTGACATCCACTAGGGCCTCAGTGCTGGCTGGTGTCGTCGGTGTGAAGAGATGCCACGCTACTGTCTGTTTGGTGAAACAACGTCACGCGTGGCCAGCACGTTGAGAATGGGCAGTCACCCGCGCTGCATCAATGTCAGCCATACATAAATACCAGTGAGAGAACACACACACACACAAATCTCAGCCAGCTGATGTGTAACTCTGCTGCAGTGGAGACAGTCACAACTGTTTCTATGGCAACCTGCTTCAGTCGAGATGCGTCAGGGACGAGACTCTGCAGCCGTCAAGTGCAGCCTCTGAAGATCTTAGCCACACACACACACACACACACCACACACACACACACACACACACACACACACGTTTTATAAATGCACCAGCAGGCACCTGTGTTTGTAGGACATCCACAAACACTCTCGACATGATAATCATGCACAGGCAAACAGACACATGTGCAGGATTAAACGCACTCAGTATGAATAATCAAGCAAAACACATATACACACCTAAAACACACAACACACACTATCAAACAGGTGACATGTATATGCATATTAAACACACACACACACACAACACACACACACACACACACACCACACCACACACACACACACACCACACACACACACACACACACACACACCACACACACACACATTCGCACAATCCATCATTGCATTTGTTTCATGAGAACTATGCATTTGGAAAATGCAACATGCAGCAGGATAACTTTTTCACCTTAGTTTTTCAACAATTTTGGGATCATGCATTTTCAGTATTTTACCCAGATTTGTAACCAGAACCAGTAGACAGTGTTTCTTTAATGTTTGAAAGAATTTGTGATATAATAATAAGTAAATAATAATAATAATAATAATAATAATAATAATAAATAATACTAATAAGTTAATAATACTAATAATGATTTTAAAAAAGTTTTATTAAATTATTGAAATATTATTAACTTAATGCTCAAAAGGGGTTTGGGAATCACTGCTGATTATTTTTTTTATTGTCAAATATATTTTTGATTGTAATGTACAAAATGTATTATTATATATAACATGTGTTTATCTTGATTTTATAGTTAAAAGTATTATAAAAATCATAATAAATGAGATAAAAAGATTTCAGGTAATATTAATATGTTATATGATAATAATAGCTTATTATGCAACTTATATTGAATTAAAGAAATGTAACCTAAACTATACTTCAAGAAAATATTTGACAGGGGTTTGGCCTGCCAAAAAACACGTTTGGTTAATCCCTACCAATCGCCTAAAGCCCGCATCCCATATTATGTTCATTTATATAAATAATAATAACAATAACTAATTAAAAAGCTTTATTCTATTTTTAAGCTAATTCTCTTTTGTTTTTACAAAGTGATCCTGGGCACCCACCCACCACGAGCCGTTCAGATGCATAACGGATTGGCTAAATACGCCTGACCTGCAGCCATGTTGACGTCGAGAACATGAGCTTTATATCCCCCTCATTGACACACTGTTGAATAAAGTGAGTGTCATCTCATCTGCCAATTATGTGTATGGGGGTGGAGGACAATATTTTTGGGGGGAGCCGCAGATAAATATTGAAAATTGGAATCTGAGGGTGCCAAAAAAATCAAAGATATTGAGAGGGAAAATAATCTTCCCGTTGTCCCAATGTTCGTAGCCATGCATTATACTAATCACCAATTAAGTTTTGATATATTACGGTTAGGAACTGTATACAACACTATTCATGGAACCTTGATCTTTACCTTAAATCATCCTCATGATTTTTGCGCTATTTATAAAATAAAAATCTTCAATTTCTGACCACTACAATGGGATTTTGGCTATTGCGTTTAAACTAAGATATTCAAGATGACCTTAAGGACTCTTTTGTTGCTCCAGGGTCACATACTGCAGGTTGGTCAGAATCGAGGTGTTGTGTATTTAATCCTCTCAATTTACAGTTTTTTTCCTCTTCAGACTCATGCGGTGACGACCGTGCCGTGCGTTCACCTTCATCCCTCGCTCCGGCAGGCGCTTCCCGACAACTTAACCAAAGATGATTCCCGGGAATCTGCTAGTTCATGGAGGCGGGAAAAACCAAGAGCCACGCCTCTTACCACACCTCCCCCCCCCCCCGATCGCCCCATTCGGAAGGTGTTCCTATAACATGGCGCGACCATGTTTCTGCGGAGAGACTTTAGACTCTGAGCCGGCCCGCCCATTCGACTACTGACAATCACGTCCTGTAGAATAGTGTTGCTGTGGAAACTGGTTGCCCCGCCTCCTGAACGTGAGCGTCGACATAGAGGCAGGGACACGAGGGGGCGGGAGAGGAGAAGATGCGCCCCGCCACTGGCCCCGCCCTTTAAAGTGAGCCATGGATAATTGTGTTCTGAAAATACAATAAAAACAAATATATATATAGATATATATTTCAAAATAAAGCCTTCTGCTCTATGGCATAGCCAAAACATACATGGTGTACACATGCAAATACTACAGATAACACTTATGTAAATGAACACATTTTTTTGCAGCATTGCAGGTAATAGAATTCACATGCCTAACTTTGGGTGCCTTTTACCTCCCAAACACACACACACTCCACAAACATGCATTTATCACATGCCGCCATTAACCACTGTTAAATCCTTAATGTGTGTGTGAATCCGGTATTTACCCATCGTTAGATCCCTTGTGTTTGTGTGTTTCCTACCATTAACCACTGTTAGATTGTGTGTGTGTGTGTGTGTGTGTGTGTGTGTGTGTTTGCCCTCCAGTTTGTGTGCATTTTGTGTATGTGGTTGAATTTGTGTAAAGACTGAGGCCATTTCGCACATCTCACATCTGTGGGATGTTTCTATTTTGGGTCTTATATTGGTAGCAGAAACGTAGCTGCGCGAATGTGCAGAATATGCACTGTTAACTAATTTAAAGGAATCGTTTCACCCAAAAATGAAAATTTGCTGAAATATTGCTCACCCTCAGGCCGTCCATGATGTAGATGGTTTGTTTCTTCATCAGATTTGTAGAAATGCAGCATTGCATCAGTGTTCAGCAATGGATGCTTTGCAGTGAATGGGTGCCGTTCAGAATGTGAGTCCAAACAGCTGATAAAAACATCACAATAATCCATAAGTAATCCACACCACTCCAGTCCATCAGTTAACATTCACTGCAGAGCATTATCACAACTCCAGACACTGATGCAATGCTACATTTCTTCAGATCTGTCCTGATGAAGAAACAAACTCATCCCCTAATCTTGGGATGACCTGAGGATGAGTCCATTTTAGAAATATAATTTCATTATTGGGTTAACTATTACTTTAAATAACACTATATTTGCAATACATGCTTTAAGTAATGCAAAAACACTGTTTGGAAAAAGTTCTGTCATGTCGGGCTTAATGCAACAGTTACCTGCCATGAACGGTGCACACATCGTTTTCGTTTAGTACATTGATCATGCATCTAGGTTATAGATGCCCTTTGGGAACCGTATCTAAATTAATTATCTGGATGTAAAATGTGATTGTCGTACAGAATTTTCATGCAAGAACTTTATAATGGATTCTCAATAATCATTCCTCCATCACCATTTAACAATTCATGAGTGATATTATTGAGTGGCGATGTAAATCAGGGATCACTTTTTATGCAGCGCAATTCACACATGCTGCAGATGGCAGATGTGTGAAACGGGTTGGTGTGTTGTGTGTTTGTGTGTGTGTATGTGTGTGTGTGTGTGTGTGGGTGTGGTGTGTAGAATACCGTTTGAGGTCCCAGGAAGGTGCAGTGATAATGTCATCATTCATTTCCGTTCACATTTGATGAAGTCAAGATCGCATCAGATGTGTCAGTCATTTTTATCAAGGATGCCAATAAAATTGATTCATTGAAGTTTTATGGTGTTGATGCTCTCTTTAAATGGTTGTTTTTTCTACAAACTAAAAATAAAGACCTGCATGACTATTCAATGCAAACCAAACAATAAGAACTGCCTTTTCATTTAATGAGAGAATACAGATATCATGCTCTGTAAAGAATATACAGTAAATTACCATAAAAAAATATATTTTTGAAATAAATTAATGCTTTAATTCAGCATGGATACATTAAATTAGCCTTAAAATTATGACAGTAAAAATCAAAAGTGACAGTAAAGACATTTATACTGTTATAAAAGTTTTATTATATAGATTTAAGATTATTGAAGTATAAATCAAAAGTCGCTTCCACAAAAATATTCGGCAGCACAACTGATTTCTGAAGATCACGTGACACTGAAGACTGGAGTAATGATGCTGAAAATTCAGCTTTGATCACAAGAAATAAATTACATTTTACAAAAAGTATTCACATAGAAAACAGTTATTTTAAATTGTAATAATATAGGTCACAATATTAACATTTTTACTGTATTTTTGATTAAATAAATACAGCCTCGGTGAGCAAAAGTGATATGTGACTGTTACAATCCCATTATCATGACTATGAATTACACATGTAATTATTAAACTAATAGGGTCAAGTATTTTGATAAATTAACAAATCAACCGTGTAGTTTCATATTAAACATCCCCTACATGTAGGGTTTTCTGAGTATAAACAAAGTATGTTAAGTAGTATAAAAGATTAGATAAAATACTAACAAAACTATTTTTATATTTATTTACACTAGTACAGACCAATTGTAAATTGGAACACAATTATGTATTTTTTAAAGTTAAATACAATTATGAAGATTTGTGGTTTAGCATTAACATGAACACACACACACACACCTTGATTTCAAAGTGAATTTATTTGAGTATTTTAGTTTATATCCAGTGATCTACTAATGACAGGAACAAGCGTGTGTCTCGTTAGGTGTTGATTAGGGCTTCATTTGCATGCAGGCATGTTTGGGCGGTCACATTAACCAGAGATGAGCTGGAATGTGAGTTACAGAAGGACAGAGATTTATGTCAGTGTGTGTGGTTAGGTTTGCACATGCAAAAGAAATATTCATGAACAAGATAGTGATGATCTGAATTCTCATACAAAGTGAGATTATGTTGATAGAGGCTAAGAGGTCAGAAGTGGGCGTGTCCTGTTACTATGAAATACTGTTCGATGCTGCCCAGGAACACCCAATCACAGTAAAGATTGAATGGCCACGCCCACCTTGACAGTTAGCACTGATTGAAATTGAACAGGAGATTGAAAGCGTAATGTTTGTGTGTGCAAATCCTTACACTTAGGTTGAAAACAGACATGTTGAAATTTAACATTCAATGATGTTAAATGTTTCACTGGACTTGATTTTATTAATCGGGGAATGGTTGGATGGTGAAAAGTGGCTCGCATAAGACTGGAAACCACGGTGCAGGAGTGTTTAGGGGAAACCTGTTTGAAGACAATCATTCGCTGTTCTGTTTGGTGCCACTAATGGTGCTGTAGTTTGTATCAGGGGTCACTGTTTCCTGTGTCAGTAACATACTTTGTAATCAGAGAGCCAGCGAGAGGAAGGTTATTATGGTGTTGATGGATGCTTGCTGAGACTTGGCTTTCCTAGCAGACTTGAGTTTGTCAAGCATGCTTTTTGGTAACAATTTGTCTACTTAATCTGTCTCTGAGGGCTTGGACTTTGAAGACTCTTGTGTTCCTGTGGCTCAGTGGTAGAGCATTGTGTTGGCAGCGCAAAAGGTTGTGGGTTCGATTCCCAGGGAACACGTTAGGTAAAAAGTGTTAGCCTAAATGCACTGTAAGTTGCTTTGGATAAAAGTGTCTGCTAAATATGTAAATGCAAAGACTCTTGTGTATGTTTGTAGGACAAAATAACCTGATATTTTCCTTTATTCATATAATATACAAAATTACAGAAAATTATAAATGTTATAATATGTATAATTATTAAAATTCATTTAAAATATTTAAAAATACAACAATATAATCCTTTATGAATTGAAAAATATTAAAAAATGTTTTCCTATATTTAGAATACTTGAAATTATTCAAGAACTTAATAATATTAAAATGCTGCTTTTAGAAACTAGTATTTTTAAAACACTAAATGTTTATAATTAAAATACATATACATAAACAATCATTTAGATATGATTTATTTATATAAGCAAAAAACTGACAGAAGTATTTTTAAAATTTATTTCCACATATTTATATTTTGTTACTAATATTAAGTTTATCTGCAATAATATAATATATAAATAACATTGATTATTATCACTGGTAGATATTTACTTATGATAATATTAATTTTGTAAATCAAATATTCTAGTTTTAAACAATAAATCTAATTTCCCATAAATGTAACTTTTTATCATCTAACCACTTTTTAAAATTATTATTTTAGAGCGTTGAAGTACATTGGCCAGATTATGTGTATATAAAAAAAAAAATTATTTTAGGTGTAAAGTTTACATTTAGTTAACTTATTTGTAAACAATATAATATATAAAAACCTCAAACGTAACGTGTGTGGACGCTATCATTTATGAGATGGTTTTACTTGTAGTTACATTTTAGTTTCATAGATGCATGGTGTTTTAGAATGTTCTAGAACAGTTCGGGCATGTACT